>NC_048893.1:32316223-32418510 GCF_011077185.1 Oxyura jamaicensis
CCGTGTAGATAAAGCATAGGGTATTCCTCCTTTGTTTTTCTTCAGGATGATGATCTTTGACATCTTTTAGCACAAAACTAATAATTTGGTTGGGAAGGAAGATGGACTGTGAAAACATGAAAAGAAAATGAAGGACTTTTTTGCTTAAATACTTTCTGCCCTTTGAGAGTTCTTCTTAAAGCTTAGTTTAAACTGATGTTGAGTTTGTGTTGCAGTTTTAAAACAAAAGCTGGTTTGTTAAACCAAACCTAAACAAAAAAACCTCACCCCCTCCGTGTAAGTAGACTGAGGGCAGAATTTAGGGCTTTGATGTTGGTTCAGGCAAGGTTAAGGTCATTACTGCTGACCTGTTCATGGGAAAAGTTAAGTTTATAATCAAAGAATCATAGAATGGCTTGGGTTGGCAGGGACATTAAAGAGCACCCAGCCCCGACCCCCTGCCATGGGCAGGGACACCTCCCACCAGACCAGGTTGCCCAAAGCCCCATCCAGCCTGGCCTTGAGCACCTCCAGGGATGGGGCATCCACAGCTTCTTTGGGAAACTTCTTCCCATGCCTCACCACCCTCTGAGTGAAGAATTTCCTCCTAATGTGTAATCTAAATCTCCCCTCTTTTAGTTTAAGGCCATTCGCCCTTGTCTTGTCATTATCTACCCGAGTCCTCCTCCATCCTTTTTGTAAGTCCCCTTTAAATACTGAAAGGCCTCCCCAGAGCCTTCTCTTCTCCAGCCCCAGCTCTCTCAGCCTTTCTTCACAGCAGAGGTGCTCCAGCCCTCTGATCATCCTCATGGCCCTCCTCTGGACCCGCTTGAACAGCCCCACATCCTTCTTGTGCTGGGGAACCCAGGCCTGGATGCAGTATTACAGGTGGGGCCTCACAAGGGAAGGGACACAATCCCCCCCCTGCTGGCCACCCCTCTGTTGATGCAGCCCAGGATGCAGTTGGCCCTCTGGGCTGCAGGCATGAGCTGCTGGCTCCTGTCAAGCTTCTTGTCCACCAGAACCCCAAAGTCCTTCTCTGCAGGGCCACTCTCAGTAAGTTCTTCTCCCAGTCTGTGCTCCTGTCTGGGATTGCCCTGACCCAGGTCAGCACCCTGCACTTGGCCTTGTTGAACCTCATGAGGTTCACGTGGAGCCACTTCTCCAGCTTGCCCAGGTGCCTCTGGATGGCATCCCTTCCTTCTGGTGTATCAACTGCACCACCCGGCTTGGTGTCATCTGAGGGACACCACTCATCACCAGTCTCCACCTGGAGACCATTGACCACCACTCCCCAGGTGCGGCCATCAGGCAAATTCCTTATCCACTGGGTGGTCCACCCTTCAAATCCACACCTCTGATTTTGGGATTAGGATGTCGTGTGGGGCTGTGCCAAAGAGACGGACAGACAGACGGCGTCCCATTAGTGCTGCAGCCCTTGGTGCCGCAGTGCAGTGCTCCGCACCAACCCCCAGCAGCCTCTCCAGCTGTCCTGCTGCCAGCGCTGCCTCCTGCTGTCACCAGCCAGCCCCGGGAGGAACCCGCCCTGGTGTCCTGAGTGCCATCGGTCTGAAACCAGCCAGTGCGCCTCTGGAAAAGCGATGCATTCAGGTACAGAGCTGTACGTGGTGGCATTTGGGATCTCAGGCCATGCTGCGTACAACTGCCGGGCCGTGGTTGCCTGTAGTGAGATGACTGGTGTGGGTGACATTGTGTTCCTGTCACCTGCTCTGTGCAGCCACACAGCGCTTAGTTTTAATCTCCTGGTTCCTTCCAGGTGGTACAATTTGTATTCTCCCACGTGCCTGGTGACAGGATGAGGGGGAATGGGCTAAAGTTGCTCCAGGGGAGGTTTAGGTTGGATATTAGGAGGAACTTCTGTACTGAAAGGGTTGTTAGTCACTGGAATAGGCTGCCCAGGGAAGTGGTTGAGTCACCATCCCTGGAGGTCTTTAAAAGACGTTTAGATGTAGAGCTTAGGGATATGGTTTAGTGGAGGACTTGTTAGTGTCAGGTCAGAGGTTGGACTCGGTGATCTTGGAGGTCTCTTCCAACCTAGGTGATTCTGTAATATCTAACGGATGTGAGGACTGTAACAGTTTTACACAGTGATAGAGACGAGAGGCAGAATTTTTTACTATGCTTGATGGCCGATGTGAACCTGCACCTACAAAAAGGAGCGTGCTCCCCGAGTACCATGGGGCCGCCTGCGGGTTACCTGGGCGCAGGCAACGATGCGTGCTCGTGGCACGGGCTGCTGCTTTGTTTTACTGTGATTTACCAACCGGGTGCCCCAGGAGCACAGCCACTCTCAGAGTACACTTGCCAAAATAACAAAAATAAATAAAAAAAGGATTAACTTAATTACCTTAGTAATGTAAGCATGTGCATTGCTGGGTGATGTTTTTGGAAGTTCACTGAGGGGGTGGCTGACTAATAACATATGGTTTGTATTATGCATTAATACATAGAATACTACCATTATATATGTATAGTTGGAGCAGTTAAATGCATACTGTGTGTATTTTATTATGTCTGTCTTCTCCATTGTAAGTCACTTCAGATGAAAGCTCCGCTCATTGCAACCACTGGGACAGGTGCTGGGGTCTTCAGTGAGCGTCAGGTCAGGAACTTTCAGTCACAAAGCACTGCCTTTTCAGCTTAACTCCAGGCTTCTCCTTGACGAGTAGCAACTTCTTGGTGGAAAGTAAACAAACAAACCAAAATAAAAACCCACCACCAATAAAGAAAATCAAACCAATGTTATACCATTTCCAGATCAGATGTGTTTTTAAAGCAAATTGTGAACAGTTGTGTCTTGTCTTGTGTTACAGTTAAAGCCCTTCTTAGGAAGAGTTTATGAGTGTAGCAGGGGTGCCAGAGGCGCCTCTTGCCGAGGTGCACATTACTCCTCAGTCAGCACTCTGAGTTTTCCGGAGGTTGTGAATTTTCTCAGCATAGTGACAGAACTTATTTGGTGCTGCATGGTCTACTCTGCTGGAAACTGTTGCAACAGGAGCCCAAGCACTGCAATTGTTGATGTGTAAATTAGCTCTTGCCTCTATTAAGTTATGGCTGGCTTTATTGGTTGATGCAGTGTCTCAAAACTGAGGGTTTCAAGCTCTGGATCCTTTTCAAGAGGTGAAGAATTGGAGGCTGAGTGCTAGAGACAATGATTATCGGCAGCTTGTTTGTGCTGTTTGTGGCAGGATCAGAGATCGGGGCTTAAATTGCTGTGACTTCAAAGCCATCCTCACGTGTGTGTGTTCCCATTTGGCTTCTCTCTCGCCATCATTTCCATTTGTGCCTTGGCTTCTCTTAGTCTGTGACGAGACAACTGGGGGGCAATCTGGCCTGACACCTTTAAAAATGCAGGGTGAACTGATGGCCTCTTACAGTCGATGGAAAGAAATGCAGTATTAGTGCAGCAAAACTCTCCAAGAGGGAGCGCTGCTCATGGCAAGGTCTGTCGTCTGCTCCTACGGTGGGTGCCCCCTCAGCCGCTGGGTCAGGTGGCCTGTGGATAGCTTCCAGGTGCCTGTGCTGCAAACTGTGTGTTGGGAGGGGTTGCTGTTTTGTTGTTCTTGGGGGTTTTAAAGTCTACAGGCCCGCGAGTAGCTTGCTGTCCTGGCTGAGAGGCGACTTCTCAAAGCCTCGAATGTCTGCCTGCCCTCTGGGCAGGGCTGCCTCTGCACAGGGTTTCGGCTTGTGAGCCCCCCACTGCAGACCCCTTGTGCTGGGTGTCCTGATGGAGCCTGGGAGGGAGAACGGGCAGCAGAGCTCGCAGCTCCTGTCAGAGGAGGCTCTGCCCCACGCGGGAGCTGCCCTCCTGGCCCCGAGCTGTGAAAGATGGAAGAACTGGTGAGTAAATTCCAACTTCCAAGGGTTACTTTCTTCCCTCCCACTTGCTCTTCTCCTGAAGCATCTAGGAATCCCTGGCTATTTCTGATTTATGCGCCTCATAAAAATTAAAATAAAAGTTAGTGGCTCTAGGTTTAGTTTCTGCAACATTTCAGGAGTAATTGTATGAAAATTTGCCCAAGTTCCTTGGGTTTGGCTCCTGCAGCCATTTTTCTGTGTTGGGTTCCTCTCTGGTTTGGGTGGTTTGCTGCGTGCAATGGCATCAGCTGCATCGCTGCCATGCCCTGGGCTTGTGGCACAAACAGCCCGTGCAAATGAAGCTCAGGCTGAAGTCTTACTGCTGGCTCATAAGGCTATGAGAGCTGTAATTGTGCAATACTGGGGGAAGAGCTTGTCAAGTTCAGTGCTCTAGCTGATGTTTTCTCCCAGACTCTTCTCCTTTTGTGCAATTAGCTATTTGGGCTTTTTTCCCCAAGGGCTAGTGATTTGGTTTTTAATATTCATAGGTGCTCCGTTGATTATTTTGAAAGTTGCTGCTTCTAAGCACTCTTTAATTAGTGAAATTGGTTATTTAGTATTGTCCTTACCATTGTTCTCTTTTTAAATAAACTATTTATGGATATTATAACACTTGATAATAATGAAAAATCTTTTACAGAGCAGTTTCATCTCTAGGATGCAGAAGGTGCATGTTCACGGGGGGGCACCTTGGGACTCAACCTACTTGTTTTACCGATGGCACTGATGTGCCACGATGCCCAGGATGTGTCTCCTGCAGAAGATACAAATTTGTGATTTATATATTTTTAATTACTCTCAAGTGCAATGATCTCTTCATGGCAAAACTGAGTAAAAAGATTTCAAGGGGATCATACAAGCAGGATCCAGAAGGGCTTTAGCCACATAAACCAGACCAAAATGGATCTGGCGCCTCAAAATTTCAGTCCTAATGCGCCGCTGCTGCACCTGCCTTTTGTCCCCACCTCTGTCCCTTGTGTGCTGCGGGCCGGGCACCTCCAGAACTGTTTCCACCCTGGTGGTGCGGGGTCGCTCTGGTGCTCCTCAGGCTGAGGAGCCTCAGGCAAGCCCGATGCGGGCCAAAGCGCTGCAGGAGCAGCATCGTGCAACCAACGCAGGGGCCGGGTGCTCACCAGCTCATCCCCAGCTGCAGGAAACCAGCAGGGTGGCAAGGGGAGCCGCATGTCAGCCAGGAGCTGAAGAGCTCTTTCTGGCAATAGATGAAGTGGCAGTGCCTGCTGTTAGTGTGCCTGGAACAGTTCGTGGCTCCTGGCAGGTAGGTGGCCATCAGGCTGACTTACTTACAAATCAGGCAATTAATTTTTAATTAACTGCAGTCAGACTTGTTCAGGTTGGAAAGGACCCCTAAGATCATGAAGTCCACCTTAAATGAACACAGTCAGCTCCCTTACTTTCCTCTTCGAGACCATCTTTTCAGGTCTGTCTGTCTGCCCACCAGCCACCATCGCAGTGATCTTGACCCACGTGAGGTACCTGCACACTCACCAGGAGTGACAGACCCTTTCCTGCAGCTAACACGCCCGTCGTCTCGCTAACCCAGCTTTGCCAGACCAGCACCCAGGCAGCTCGTGCCTCCCAGTACTGGTCCTTCCTTTGAGGAGTTCTTGGCACCTCTGGACCTCACTCTCCCAGATGAATACCCTCACCAAGCCGCCTGTCCTGGCCTTAACTTCCACTCTTGCTCATCAAAGTGTTGCGTTCTTTTCCTAATCCCCCATGCCCAATTCCAGCACACACAGGAACAAGGCAGGGCCACCCATTGATATCTGTGGCAGCATCAGAGAAGGGCTACGAGGCTGGTGAAGGGCCTGGAGCATGAGTCCTGTGAGGAGCGGCTGAGGGAACTGGGGTTGTTTAGTCTGGAGAAGAGAAGGCTCAGGGGAGACCTTACTGGTCTCTACAGCTACCTGATAGGAAGGTGTGGGGAGCTGGGGGTCAGCCTCTTCTCACAGGTAACTAGTGACAGGACTAGAGGCAATGGCCTCAAGCTGCATGGGGGAGGTTCAGGTTGGAAATGAGACATTTCTTCTTAGAAAGAGCAGTCAGGCAGTGGGAGGGCTTGCCCAGGGAGGTGGTGGAGTCCCTGGGGGTGTTTATGGGAAGGTTGGACCTGGCGCTTAAGGATGTGGTATAATGGCTGACATTGGTGGCAGGGGGATGGTTGGACCAAATGAACATGGAGGTCTTTTCCAACCCTAATGATTCTATGATCACCCAGCCCAACAGCCAGAATCTAACAAAGCTGCTCTGAACAGCAGGCAGGCAGCCGCCTTCAAGGACAGGAGGCTCTTGCACAAGCCTTGTGACAGTGTCCGTGTGTACCTGGGGAGGTACCTCAGAAAGTATAGCAAGCATAGTCCCAGAAAGTAACGAGGTGCTTGCAACGAAGCTCTCACCCGAGGTAGGACATTGCGTGCTAGGTTTCCCAGGGCCTGTTTCTGCCAAGCTGTTTGCTCAGTGCTCCCAGCAGGCGTGTGGGACAGGTTTGAGTCCTGGCCTCGCCTGGCAAGAACCAGTGCCTGGAGTCACCACTGCGGCACCTCAGTACACAAACGTTTTGCCACATGCATTTATTTCTCTTGAGCTCGCAGCATTTTCAGGCAGACAAGGCAGGGTGAAGGCAGGCTAATTGAAAACAAAGAGGATGGAAGAGAAGGGGGAGCCCAGACAACACAAACAAGATTAAGTATGCACAGGTATAGAAGTAATAGCAATTAATTCTGCCTTCTGAATTAAACCACTTGAGCCAGAATCATTGAAGACCAAACACAGACGACTGCCAGCTTCGTGAAAAGAATTTATTAGAAAATGTTAAGCACTACACAAAACTAATTCTTAGAGTATTTTTTTCAGTAGACAGCACTCCAGCCTTCTGCTACAAACACCATACTGTGGGCTTCGGACAGCCACTGTGCTCCTAAGACACATCTTTAGGATGAGACATTAAAGCAGCATGCACAGTGAAACAGTGGAAGGAGTGCAAGGAAAATCCTTATAATTTGCATAAGTTCACAGAAAGTATACAGTTTTGTCATTATTACCTCAAGGCAATTTGGATCAAATGAATTACTGATACCCCAGGGGCAGCAGGTGCGCTGCACATTCCCATCACTTGCCTTCAGTACTAGTGCATGTAGTACAAGGAGTTTCAATAAATAGAAATACAGCTCTCACACTATTTTAACAAAAACATGACTACAAGGTTAAAGGACTTCTCGGGCAGCCACACCAGAGACCATACTGCTCTTCAGGAAAAATAGGAGAGTCTATGTATTAAGGCAATGCATTTTTTCATTTTTTTAATTCAGCATAGAAATTGAAATGAACTGCATATTTTATGGTATGTCTGAAGTATTTCAGTGACTTTATTTTTTACAATGATCACATTCTAATCTATCCCATATTCTTCATCAATGTTCTGAAATACAGTGGAGCATCACTACAGTCACTGCCCCAACAACACGGCAGCAAGCGACAGCTGATCAGCCAGGCAGGAGCAGCTCTCCCAGTTTACATGCTCCACCATTCCTTCCCACCCAAATTCCACCTCTCCTTTAAAAGTAAAACGAGACATGAACACTTATCCGGCTCCTGAAAGGAGCTTTATAGCAAGGCTCAACTGTATAGAGTAAAAAGATATAAAAAGTCATTAAAAATCCAAAAATTCGGAGAAGTAAAATGTAATAAAAATAAGTACGCACGGCGTGATAAACCAGGATAGACATAGCAATTTGCTACATTTTTCAAAAAGTGCTAACCAATTTTAGCTTAAAATAGTTCAAGAGATCATACAAATTGCTACCACAGTGTAAAACTGAATTATTTTGAAAAATCTAAAGCCTGTCTTGACTGTAGAAAATGTATTATAGCATTCTCTAGTTTACATAGCATTTTCGTTTAGGCACACAAAAATAAATATAGACAGTCAGATGCTTCGTTAAGTCTGCAGAAAGTTACAGTTAAAACCAAGTGATCAACTGCTGTGACAAACACCACATTTTTACAGATATCTCTCTATATAACCACGTCTGTGTACATGGGTGTCTATCCCTTAGCACATCCTCAGGCTTCTGTAGAAGCTGCTTAGCAGGTAAGACTGAGTTTTCTGTCTCAAAAAGTTAACTTGGGGAACTACGGGCTACTAGGAGAAAAAATATCAAAAAAACTCTATCAATACTTTGTGTCCCGATGTTTATTCATGCTTTTGGGCCAGGAGACCTTTGGCTGGGGCAGATGCCAGGCTGAGCCAACACCAAAGGTTGTTACCATGCAGCAGGACTGAGGGAGGAGCGCTGAAGTTTTCACAGCACCCTCAGAGAAAGGAAGCATCTTCCTATCCCAGAGTAAATCTCAAAGAACGGTTTCTTCCTTACTCAAGAGCTGGAAGGGTCCCAAGCTATTTTTCTCAAGAGGGGCTTGTATTTGTCTCAGTATTTCAGCAACTTCCCTGCTGTGATCTCAGTAGAACATGTTCTACATTAGGTGTAAGCATTCCTCTAGCACTTCTGATAACCCCGGATCTGCTTTTAAAATGCTTGTGGTACCTCTATGAACCTCTCTGTAGAAAAGTGGTTGGAGAAATATAAAAGCTGCTGCACTTGACTTCAGATTGTGCATTTTCAGTGACAGCAGTTTGGCAATCCACACTACGGTCCCTAGCCTACAAAGGCAAGTATTACGCAGCCAAGCCTGGCACAACTGTCAGCCTCTGATCAACTGGGAACCTGGAGACAAATTCCAGCTTCCTTGATCTTACGTGAAGTAACAAGAAACTAGTTTGTGCATCTGAACATCCAACACAGAGCAATTCCCTACACTGTTTCACTAGCTACGGGCAGGATTAGATAGGAACTGGGGTTGTCAGTGAGTAGTGACTGAGGGTCTTCAGCACATAAAAACTGATCAAGTTCATCCCCACTACCTTGAAACAAATTGAAAAACGTCACAAACAAAACCAAGCAGCATAACTTTTATTTGGTGTTACAACAGATGGCACAGTGCCCATGATTTTGGGCACTGAATTTTACTGTTTATGATTTTTCTTTTAAAAATCTAAACAGTTCTTCTGTTCGGAGAACTCCATGTGCCTTTTCATATACACATAGTGACCCCTGCATTCAGCCTGTCCAGTTAACGCTAGAAGTATTTGTCAAGGCAATACATTATTTTATCTTTGATATAATTAGGGAGAAATCAAAAGAAAAAAATTAATCTGACTGATTACATGTACTGTACATACCTGTTCCAAAACCAATGTACTTAAGACAGAAGTTTCTAATTTAATGCACTGTTATTCAAGTCAAAATGCTGTACACCTAAGTATCCACACAATCGTACATTCCTAATGATTCTTCTTTACACCTTTTACTTTTTTAGACATCTGTTTTTAAAAAGGAATAAAGAAGTTGCCCTGTAGGTCTATATCTCTTTAAACAAAACATTATATACTACATTGAAAAATAATTTTATCAAAAGCAGATTTAAATCACTGTCATGTACAAATTTCAGTTAACGGTTCATGTTGAAATTGCACTTTGCAGATAGAATAACGTTAAAAACTGAAAACGTGTTCTATTTCCTGTCACAGGAGACTGCCTCTTCTGGATTTTTCTTCCGAGAATGTTTGTATTTGTCTACATACGCTTTCACTAGATTGGCCACTTTTGCAGAATTAACTTCTCCGCTCTTGCTATGACAAACCTACAAGTTTTAAAGAAAAATATGGTTGAAATCTGTTGATTTGCTGTTGCTTCATATTTATGTTCCCAATACCCCAGGTTTCTACATTTCAGAGTAACTTTGAAAATCATCAAAACTTCCCAAATACTTCCCAATTCCCATTCAACTCTTTTCAACAATCAACTACTCAACAAGCTGGAAGAGCTCTTGTGGATGAAGACAGACAAAGGTATTTTTGCTTTTCCTGTTCCCCCTCCCAGCAACTACCAGTAGTTCCCACGTGGTCAGAAAACCCACCCCAAGTCTACCTCAATTGAAACATACACATTTCAGATTTTGTTAATAGATCAACTTACTTTATCTACAGCTTTCCGCACAATTTCTTTATACTCTTCCTTAGTGATGTCTTTATTTTGGTAGAAAGGCTTAATAGCTAGTTTGACCTCTTGTGCTGCTTTTTCTTGAATTAACAATTTCTGATAAAGAAAAACAAAACTGGAGTATTATTTTTAATGCCTGCGTAAGTAATCTTACCACCAATCACAAATTAAAACTTAACAGATAAAAATCACTATAGAAGGCTAGAAAACTATGCTCCCCTTTCTCAAATTCCAGCACTTGTGAGAGCTGCCATTAAGAACGTAATGCTGTCCCACAGCAATTACAGTAATATTCGTAACAGTTCTGCTTTAAGAACTACTACATTAAAAAGATGCAATTGCCAGTTTGTTATAGCCTGGAGCTGTCACAGAGATGACAGCATTACAGGATACACACAGAAGAGGTACTTTTTAGTATCTCAAAATGTGTGTGTGGGGACACTCTCAACTTTGAACTTGCCTGGTCCTTCTTTGAGCTATCTGCGCTGGCTTCCACTGTCACACTTGCTTTGTTTTCTCCTGGTTTTACAGGTGGATTAGAGCTTTTGACATGACTCGAAGACGTTGCATTACCAGAAGTTGGTCCCTGAACCATTCCCACGTTTCCCAGGACTGCTGTTGGAGCAGGCAAGGCTGGAGCACTCATGTTATTACTCACATGAGCAGCATTTTGCATACCCTGTTTTAAAAAGTTATCAGGAGTTAATATATTGGCCTTCAGTATGACAAGATATCTTTCTACATGTTTCAGCAGCTACTGAAAAAGCACCAATGCTACACGCTTGGGTTCGTCAACTCGTTTCCACGCCGTTCCTTATTACGGAATATATGCACATGATACCACATCTGCTCATAGGGGGAAAAAAAGTGTGAGAAGTAAGGCATCCACCATGTTTTCACTGTGGTTGCTGGATTCTGGCTCTGACGGGGATCCCAGCGATACGGTACTCTGCAAGCAGACGTGGAAGGTGTTAGCACATGGGTGAAGGAACATTATGACTGCAGAACCTTTTTGGCACAGGAGAGAACAGGAGGCCCATAGTTATAAATCAGTTTAACACCAAAACATAAAAGTCACTACCTAAACAACCATACAAAAAACCCCTAACACACACCTGCATTCATGTCTTATAATTACACTGCTTCGAAAAAAAACATTCATTGTCATGTTTGTAACTGGCTTGAACTTCCACGTGAATTTCAAACATGTAAACACCTATGGCCTAACTCAAGAGAGGTAAAATGCTAGTTGAAGCACCAGGGTCTGTTCTTAAGGAAAAGCCATTTACTACACATTTCCAAACATCACCAAAGGGTACCATGAGCACTGTTGATACTTCAGAAATTAAGAACTGAAGTAGCTCTAAGCAAGTCAGATGGAGACGTTTTTTTAGCAAAAGCCAAGACTGTTTCTGGCAGGCTACCCTAAATGCTTCTCCCCTGTCCCACCCCAAGGAATCAGCATTACTTTTTTCAGGTCTGCATATATCCAGACGAAAAATGATTGAAATCATTGCAAAAGTGAAAGATAATCAAACGGTTATAATCAGCACACTAAAGCTTGCCAGTGCTTCCTCTTTGTCTTCCTTTGAAGAAGGCAGGACAGGCTGGAGCCCTGAAGCATTCGTTAATTTGTATCGTGCTACCACCAAGGACTTGCTCAATGCAAGCTCAAAGAAAAAGCAGCAGGAGCTCCCACTAACATTCAGGTTCATGGATACCAGCCCACAAAAGGTAACAGCAACAGATATGCCAGGGGCTTTCTTAACAAATACCTGTATTTTGGAGCAATACACAGTTCCTATAGAATCATACCTATTGCTGCACTAAATGGTAAATTTTGCAGAGGTTCACAGCCTGCACTCTGGCTTCTTACATTTTAGAAATAAAATGTACTGTATTTCCAACTGTGAAAATATTTTAATTACAGACAGGAGGCATAAGAGAAATCAACAAGGAATCTACAACCATTTTAACTCAAAGAGTACCTTACTGTTTTACTTTCACTATTAAAGTACATCACATGGCCTGTAAACCCCCTCAGTATTTCCCATGGTACTTAGTTTTTTTTTTTGTTTGTTCCATTGTGGGTACAAACAGTCAACAGCAGTTGAGAGTGAAAAGAATGTTATGTTAGCCATTTATCAATCCATTTCCTTTTTTTTTTTCCAGAGACGGTGCATAAAACAGAGGTTTAGAACCTGTTGTTCTAGAATATCTCTTTTTTAATTTGGAAGGCGGGGGAAAGCATTTCAGGTTAGAGCAGGAGGCCTACAACAGAAGAAAAGCACAAACCTCAGTCAAGCCCTTAAGAACCCTTTGTACATCACAGATATGGCATTACATCTTTCATGGTCGTGTATTCTCTTGGAAGTCGTTCATTTTCCTTTCCCTGATATATAAACTCAATATAAACAGCTGGGTACAGGAGGAGCTCACATACACAAAGGCTGTTTTAAGCTGTCTTGGAAGGCACAAAGAGTTGGTGTGGTCTGCCCCAAGCACAGCCGAGTTTTTGGAACTGGAGAAATGAAGCAAGAGTTAGGTCTCAAACAAGGCATACAAAACCAGGAGAACTGGGCAAGAAGGAGCAAGAAAAAGGTACCAAAGAAAACTTGGAAGTTATTAACAAAAAGGCTCAAAAGATTAAACAACAGACAATGTGGCAGTGGGGGTGGTAGTAGTGGAGCTGCTGAGACAGTGACAGCTGGAGAATGGAAGTGCGGAACAAACCAATGCCATGCAGGACTTGATGATGATTTACTCTGCCCAAACAACATCCCAATGGATGAGAACTGCAACAAGGAGGCTGAGGTCACCTCCTACACGCTTCTGATAGAGGATTCAAGAACTTTCTACAGCAAAACCCTGATTTTGAAGGGGAAAGCTTGAAATTAACTTTTTCTCCTTAGTTCTGGAAACAGGGCAAGGGACAGTACTGAATAAATTTTTCAGTGTTCCATTACCAGCTGGAACATCTCATAACCACAAAACCAAACAAAATCAGTTGTGGTGTTATGTATTATTTAAAAGCGATAGCCCCCCAGACATCTCATATCCTCATGGATCCTTCCACTTAAAATTTGATGTGGGGTGGGAGAAAACAGGCAAGAGAGAAAGAAACTGCAAGTATAAGTTTATCAAGTATATTGAATTAAATTTAAGAAACCCTTAACTCATGTGTTGCTTCATTGCTGCTCTTGCCAAGGCTTCTGATAAAGCATACCTGCAATTGTTTTCCATCTTGCTGTGAAGCAATGTAGTTGACTTGTTGAGATGGTGGGGGTGGAGGTGGAGGCGGAGGTAATCCCTGAGACAAATTTGTGGGAGCAGCTACCTGAACGAGAGGCACTCCGGCGTGGAGATGCATGGGCATCGGAGGGTGGATGTTGAAAGGACTGCGTTGCATGTTCATCATGGGAGGATGCACACCCACGGGGTATGGAAACATATTCATAGGCTGGTGCTGTGCGTTCACCTGCGGCATTACATTCATTTGCTGCTGCATCATATTTACCGGTAACTGAGAACCATCACTTTGCTGGTTGCCTTGGTCTTTGAGGTTTGGATCTGTCCAAAGAAAAAACAGACTGTATGTAAAACAAAATATGTATTTTATTAAGCAGAAAGTGGAACCAGTTGTCTAAACTCTTCATGGAGTATAGAGTATCAAAGAGATTTCTCTATTTGATTATTTTAAAGATACTGCACCACATCAGTCACCACACAGCACTCATCACCAGACAAATACTAGTTTCTGAGTTCAAAAAGGTCAGCTTACTGTGGAAGCCTGCATTTTGAATTTCCATTTTTTCTACTTGTTCCACAGCACACCTAATAAATTGTTCCATTACAATGAAACAGAATTTCTCCCAAAGAACAGCAAGACACCTTAACTTACCCAGCTCCAGCAATTGCAGTTTAGTCTTATGTTATCACATACACTATTTTCTGCTCCTCTTTGCTCAGTTTCTACACACTCACTGTAGCCATTTCTGATCTACAGAAATACTCTGCTGTGTATTTTCACTGAATAATAAATCACTCTCAACAAACTTCAAAGACGCTCATACTCAGAATGAGTTGTTCAAGAACTTTGCAATGGTACAACAGATATAGCCTGGAAGTAAAAATAACCTCATGGGATGGCACTTCTTTTAAAAACATGATTTTACTCTACTCTACCTTCAACAGAAGCTAAAATTTAAGATGTAGGTATAAACGGCGAGCATTCCAAAGAGTCAAGAAACTAGTTCTGAGAAATGGTTAATAGGTTATAGTTCAGATGCATTTCCCTTCCCTCAGAATCCCTCCTGCGAGGGCCCTCTCACCTAATTCAAAGGGATCAGGATTTAAAGTCTTATTCTGCACCCCAAGTCACTGTTTTTTAAAATTATTTTTTCCCCCCACCTATCCTGTTTTCTCCAGTTTTGAGAGAACACTGTAATGCTCTCATCTGAATTTCAGGTTCCAAAAGTTAGAATGACCATTACCAAACTACAAAACATGTCACAAAACGCACAGTACTTGCAATTAAAGATTTGATAAATTATCCTGCAACGAACTGAAGGTTGACAAAGCTTCCTCAAAACTAAGGAGCCTTTGATGCAGTTACCTTTGAAAAGCAGAATACATAAAATGAAAGACAAAGCAAGATGACAATGTTGCTTTCAGAACTGGATTTTATGATTTTTAAATACAATTCACACCTGCCATTTACTTCAGAGCATTAATAATCTGTTGATGTCATCTTAGCTATTTAGAATCTGTCTCAACTACAGTCAACTAATTTTCTACCAAAAAGTTTATTTCTATTAGGGAGTTACCTTTTAGTCATAAAATACTCAAAAATAAAAACCACCCCCTCCCCCCCCCACTAGACTGACATTTGGACTTTAGAGGAATTTTAATGCTAAAGTAGTTTTGCATTTAAACCCTCTTATTTTTTTTCAATTTAAAGAGGAAAAAGCTTATTTAGAAGCAAGAAGTACAAATCTATGTTGTGGGTCTGCACAGCCAACTGCAAATCTCATTGAAAAAAACACCTTTTTTTTTTTTTAAAGGTGGGCAGACGCTATACGTACCATACATATTGCAAAGTGACCACGAATTCACCCCAACTTATTTTGGAGAACTAAACAACTATGAGGACAACATGACTAGAATTTTACTCATCTACTGAATCTGCAACTAACCTTTATTTTACATCTATGAATACCTTGTTCAGGTGTCTCCTCTTCTTGTCTCATTCCCCATCCAGACTGTGGGCTTGGTGAATTTCGTCCTCTTCTTGAATAATAATTCTGCACATCAGCAGGTAAAGTCTTTCTCACAGCCCAGCTGGAGGCAGATGTCCACCCAGATCTATCAGCAGGTGTATCAAAAGAATAATCCTGCTCATTCTTATGTTTGTATGGCTGATGTTCTGAGAACCTTGTAGTTTCATTCCCAGAACCATTTGAGTTCCCTGAGAGAGGTTTTCTATTTTGCCACTGATTTTCACTCTGGTCTCCATACATGAAACCGCCTCTGCCACGTCCACCTCTGCCACGGTGACCTCTCCCTCGATTTGGGATCCAACCTGAACCAAAGTTTTTATTCCAACCGTGTCCTGAATTATCATGTCTGTTGTCTTCCCAATGTGGTTTGTCTCTCTCTCTGTTCCTGCCCTCAGGAACAGAATTTATCCTTTCCATTACCCAGTCTGGACAATCATTCCTCCGCTTGTCTGAAGAACACTGATCATCACTGTTTTTTTCTGTGTTGTCCTTCTCTTTAAGATTTTCGTTCTGTTTCTCTTGATCACTTCTTCTGTATCGATCATTTCCTCTGGGACTCCTCCAACTGTCATTTGCCCATCTCTCTTTCCAACGAGGTGAATGACCATCCCTCTCATTTCTAGAGAACGAAAAACCTTTATTTCTTGTCCTAGATCGTGATCTTGACCTAGATCGTGACCGAGACCTAGACCATCTCCTATTTCTTCTCTCTCTATCACGATCTCTTCTTTGACTATCTCTATCACTGCTTCGAGATCTAGATTTTTGCCTTGGAGATGAATCCCTAGTTCTTGACCGAGAAGATGATCTCCTGCTTTCCCTGACAGTCTCCCTCTTTGGAGACCGAGATGGCGCTTTTTTCTCATCTTTGTGTCTCTCTCTTTTTGGAGACCGAGATAAAGATCTTCTTCCCTCCCTAACAGTTTCCTTCTTTGGTGATCGGGAGCTCCTGTCTACGGTTATCTCCCTTTTAGGGGATGGTGATTGAGATTTCCTGCCCTCTCTTCTAGAAGGCGACCAAGTTGTTGATGGAGAGTGAAATCTAGACCTTCTTGTTCGAGTCTTTTTGTCTTTTTTGAGTTCTGACTGACACTCTTTTTCTTGAGAAATAGTTTCATCTTTTTCATCAGAAGGCCCTGAAACTGATGTACAGTTTCCTGCATCACACCCTATAGAGTCCATTTCTCCCTGCTCTGTAGTTTCAGCCGGTGGCAACTGTTCAATCTGAGGCTCATTCTGGTCACTGCAAAATGAGTCGCAATCCATTGGTATCATTTCATTGTTATCTTCTCCAAAATGTTTATGTTCAGCATTTACCTGAGGTGACTCTGAAATTCTACTCTCTTCACCTTCTGGCACGGTGTTCTCTTTTAAGGATTGTTCTGATGTACTGTCTGTAGAAGTATTGCTTATTAATGTATCTGGTTCTTTGTCTTGAACAGTTTTAAAGCTTTCAGTATTTGTACTTGCACAGTCTTCTACTGTTTTTTCTTCTGCCCCAGAATCATCTATTTCTACAGCCTCTGTACGTTCTTGCAATTTACTTTTGGGGCTCTCTAATGGCTGTTCTTGTTCCAAAGGTTTAGGATACTCCAGCAATTCATTTTCTGGACTAGCTATTGACTGTTGTACTTTAGTCAAAGTATCTATGTTCTCCAATGATTCATTTTGAGGACTACACAATATCTGATCTGATTTTTCAGATATTGCATGGTCACATACCTCATCTCTGGGACTAGCTGTTGTTTCCATTTGTTCAATAGTGTTTTTACAAATGTCCTGATTCTTAAGATCTACATTTTTTTCAGTAAGACCTTTTACTTCAAATTCCTGACTTTCTCCCCCTGAAGTTAGTACTGGAGATTCTTGGACTGAAAAACTTGTATCTGCATTGCCTGAAGGGTCTTCATCTTTGCCATGTTCTCTTGTAGTTTCCTCAGTTTCTGTATGTTCATTACAGCTTTCTAATCCATTGGCAGATTCTGTTTCTGCATCATTTTTCTGTGGAAGGCTTGCACTACTGCTTTCGTTATCTGACTGCTGGTCTTTATCTACTGTTTGAACTGCTTCAGACTCAGCAGTGTCATCATCATCTACTGAATCACTGGATGACTTTTCAGAACGTGCAGAACTTCTCAGTTTCTTTTTAGCCAGAGGTGTTTGTTGTTTAACTATTCTTTTAGACTTTCGTTTTGGAAGAGCTTTCTCTGATTCTAAAGAAGATTTATTCAGAGACGGGTTGTTGCCATCAGGGGCACTGCATCCAGAACTGCTTGACCGAGGTGAGCTCCGAGATTGACCCAGAGTCTCATTTTTGGTGTTCCGTGCAGACCTTCTTCTAGGAGTAGTATTAACTGACTTCCTTCTAGCTCCCCTAGTGCCTGATGAACCTGAAGCTTGCTTTTTCTCTTCTCCTTCTTGGGTACATGCAACAGCATACCCTTTGCCTAAAGATAAAGCAAAATACATTATAGTTTAATAATAATCATTTACATAAACACAGTTAAGAACATAGAATTATGTTCTCCCATTAAACAGATACCCTCAAATAATACAATGTAAGAGTACGAGATGCCATCAGAGCTCAAGTAGCTAAAACCAGGTGTCCCCCCCAAACCCTAGTGCAGGCTGACTCTCTTTAAAGAACAGAATCAAACTAACAAAGTGACATGTTAGATATCTGAAGGTACATTCAGAAGCAGAGATGGATACATGGACAGCATCTGCAATCACAATTAAACTACTATTGATATAACAATATTGATATTCAAAGACAGTCAGCATTTAAACCATTAGAAAAGCAACAAATTAAACACCTGACATTGCTAACATACAGCAATTCCTGTCTTCCTAACATTCAGGCCCTGTTGGCAGTCAACTGGCAATACTACGTAAGTGATGCTCGATACTCCAGTAAGATTTCCAAATGGCCATTGTCAGTTAAGGACTGCATGTTGATCAGAAGTCCCAGTGTCAACATAACTTTCTACATGGTCTGAAATCCGATTTTGTAAATTCAGTTGCAAGTTTTAAGAAAGGCTCTGCACATTCCATGGCAAAATGGACAAACTCTGCTGCAAGGCAGAGTCTAAATTTAAGATTAATCATAATAGAAAAATATACTTAAATTTAATACTGATTTTGGAACTGTATTATTTTGAGATGTCCATTAATTTGTTTTTATACTTGGCATAGACTTCAGAAAGCATCAAGAATTTGCTGTTTAAATTCCTTCTCTTGGCAGCTTCACTTTTATACACAAATAGTATAAACTTACTTAGATTATTTTCTATAGATTTTGCAATGAATTTATCACATAACACAAACCCACTCTAAAATCTTTGTTTTATATATTCTTAAATAGTTTATATAAAAAGATAGGAGTAAGACAGAACAGCACAAAAGCCTCTTTCTACAACTTACTACTTTGTTAGCAAAATCAAAAACAAAACTGTCTATAAATATAAATACAATTTAATTCTCTTAAAATGATCAACTCCACATGCACCTCACTAGCCTTTAAAAGGCTAGAAAAGAACATAGTACTGTAATCATCTCTTCTTCGTCCTGTGTTTACACAGGAACTCAGATTCCCCACAATAATTTGCCTGAACATGAAAAACATATCTATATAATTCGGATTTTTGGATGTCTACTGCTCAGATTAACATTTAAGATAATGAGAAGCACTATTGATTGTATAGGAGGTATCTTGTATTTAAAAGCAAACGAGTAGTAGAGAACTCCCAAAGTAGTTTTAGATAACTGTCACTATTAAAGCATCTACTATGACAGCCTCCCCAGTAATTATACTAGGAAGTGACTACACTATGGTTAATCAGCAGTTACTCATCCACATGTGGCAGTCTCAAACTATGTCTTCAATCCTATTATGATCACTATGAAAACAAATCAGATATTAAATATTTGTAATGTCACTTAACATCTGCAATAATTTTCTTCAAGGGAGAAGAAATCAACTTGCAAGAATGAAAAAATCAGAACAGAAATGGAACATGGAAATCTTGACAGAACTAAAAGGCAAATTATTATTGTAGCACGTTCAAAGTCTACTTGCAAAATACAAGCAGCTTTTTAGCATACCTTGCTACTTGTAAAATTTTAAACAAGATTCACAAGCTTTGCTCTTGGACAAATTGTTTCAGATCAATGAATCTTTATTTTAAAATATTTTAATCATGCAAAAGAACTGTCTAATATTGGCCTAAGTCATAACAGAGTTTATAGATTCAGTAATGATTTTTTAGGTCAAATTACTAAACAGGGTATTTACATGCTAAGTGCATGTAAAAAACTAGAGCATCTACAAAGATGATCCAGGCCGTAGCATTATGACCAGTGATACTTGTATGCCTCCTTGGACAACTTTGTAAGCAACTACCCACTGCTACTCTGATGCAAAAATGCCTATTTTAGATGTAACTAAGAGATGAAGGGAATGTAAACAAACAAACAAACCCCATACTACCATTTTCCATGCACAGTTTATTAAGAATCAAAAGATTATCTTTTCCTTTTTTTTTTTTTCCATGTGTCTATTTTCTTCATTTCTCTCCAGCTTTTCACTTTTGCAGAAAGTCTCAGTGTTACCTGTGTTAGCTCCATCTTCTGCCTTTTTCTTTCCATCTCACGTATTTCCTGTAAAAGGAGAGCTTGCTCCCTTCTCCTTTACATATTTGCTATACATCTCTTACCAGTGTTCAGGTTACTTTTCTCCTTGCTTTTGTCCTTAGCATTTGTTGTGTATCTTTATCCTCTCACTGAATGGGGAAGGAACACTCACTCACAGAATGTGACCAAATCCTCAAGGGACATCTTCACATCAATATCCACTAGTTTCACTAGGAAATTTGAAGACTCTGTATACTCTTTATTAGGTGGAAAGTCTTCAAGTCAAATCTGAAGATGACTTAAAATTATAGTGTGCACATATTTTAGCGTGTCTTTCGCTTCATCCACAGTATAAGTAATATATTATATTAAATATCTGACCTCTAGTTCAGATGTGGCAAAAGTGTATGGAAATATACAAAGATAACTTATTTGCTTTGTCTTTTTAGCGTGGTAATTTTACATTTCAAAAATCACACCTATAAAAGACAAAATGGAATGCTTATTTTAGAAGTATCTAAGTTCTAACCAGGACAAATGAGGAAATAATTTCAATTTATATTTAAAATATTTTTCTTTTCTTTCCCTGGAAAGATTCAGATTCAAAATCTCCTCCTTCCTCTCAAAAGACAACGTAAGGGATTTATTTTCATGTTCTGCATTAGAAGTTGACAACGTTATCACTATTTGCACATCAATTACAGAAGTTATCAATGGCAATTAATTATATGTTCTAAATAGTCTAACATTGAAAACTAATTTAGAGTTAATTTAAATACTCTTCATCTAGTAAGATTTTTTTTTTCTGCTTCCGCTACATATTAACAAAGAAGCTTGACTGGATAAGTGAAAAGGGGAAAGGAAAATCAACAGAGAGGAGCTAGCATATACACTCATTACTACTAAAACCAGAAACAGTTAAGCATCAGTAAATTGCACTGCCAAAACTCAGAGGCCTGAGGAAGTTACCTATCCATTTTTCACTGGGAAATAGGGAAGTGAAACAAGTACCTTTAAGAAGAATGCAGAATATGAACTAATAAAGCATCTTTTCCATCATCCTTCTACTTAATTCTTTCCCATAATTCACATCCTCAATTCAAGTAGGCCAAAAGAGACCCATCTCTCCTGTCTCTTATACTACTATCAGTTTACTAGCAGGCAAACTCCGAATTCAAAGAAGGCATTATCTCTAGCCTTAAAAAACAGCACTCCTTTGTTTCCGCTTTGAATTTGTGGAGCCAGTGGGAAGAGAAGCTACATTCTTGATGAGTACTGAGAGACAGGCAGTTAAAGCTAGTGGAGGAAGCTAATTCTTTCTGTATCTTGTCTTCCGCTAAATTCCTGCCAGATCCTGGAGCTTGAGCACCTTTGCATGTTTTTGCCCTATAAAGCTTTTAGGTATACTGAAAGAGATGCATATACTGCAGCTTCCTGACTATTCTTATCCATCAGGAAATAGTTTGTTCCTTACACTGCACAATATACCACTAAAATATGTCAAGGAACTCAAAGTATCAAAATGTAATTTATCCTTAATAGGAAGAGTTGTAACATGAAAGGAAAATTTGAATTTAGGAACAGAACTAAGTTACACAAAATAGTTGTTTTGGAGTGGTTGGTTCACGTTCTATATTCCAATTTCAGAAATAAGTCTGCTGGTTTTGAAATACCATCAAACTGCATCAAGACATTTTTTTTTCCCTTTTTAACTACATGCTTTGACTTCTGAGCATCATGTTGTAACACTCCTCCACATTAGCTATAAGTAAAACTTACAAAAAAAAAGTTTACCAAAGTTTTCCAAAGGCCTGATATTTGCTGGAAGAATTGTCCCCGCCACTGCAGTAGAAGTAATAAGAAAGGTCTCAGCTTCAGCTCCGTAAGACATTAAAGGAATTCTGGAAAATAAAATCAGTAATATTAGTTGTTTTAGTTGTTTGTAGGAAGTTTTAGAAACAATGCACAAAACCATTACACAAACATGACACTTCCTGCTCCATTACAGTTGAAGAGAAAGGCAAAGCCAATAGAGAACAGAACTTTCCTTCTTTCAAGCTTACATTAAGACCTAATCTACTCACACAGTTTGAAGTATGCATGCTATGTCAAAGGGACATACATTTGGCTTTCTTCAAAGTCAAACAGAACCGTAACAAGCAACCTACTCCAAATCGGTAGGCTATACTACTGGAAATAAAATCCTGAACACCGATCTAGCACTTCAATGGAAGAACTGCCTTTTCTGCAGAAATAAAAGAGAAACAGTCTACACATAACATCAATTTAGTCACTTTTCTTTCTTTTTAAGCACGCTAAATAAATGTGTTTATTCAGACTCCCACACCAGAAGAGCAAACCTGGGGGAAAAAAAAAAAAATATTACCACTAAGTTGGAATGGAACTTCCCATAAGGAAAAACGTATGTAAAAAATTCACTCATTATTTAAATACTACATGCAGCTTTTAATTTTAATTAAAAATCCCCTTTACTTACTCAATTTTCTTTAGTCTGTTTTATGCCAGAGACATTTAGAGGTATGTAACGAAATTAATACCACTGACTGAAACATATAATTTTTACGTTATTTTTATGCTTTTGTTTTATATTCATGAAAAAACCCTTAGAATACGTTTTAACACTCATTTGCTCTCTGACAAAAAAAAATATGTTCTGTTTCATTTGATAAAATTCTTCTTAAAGAAAAGTGTCAAAACCAACCCATGAAGGAAGTCTGGGGGCAAAGGGGAATCAGAATCCATCTTCAAATAATGCAAATGTAGTCTGATTTCTAATGATAGAAATAATTTAAAGAACACATTTACAGTACCTCCTAAGTAGCAGAAAATACATTTAAGCTCTCATTTTTGTGCAAAAGTGCTAAAGATGCATAAGTAAATTGAGTTACTATGCTCATCATAAGTATTAAAAAAGCACAACAATATACAGAAACTATTTACATAAAAATAGCATGCAGCAAATATAAAAGGATTAGCAACTTACACACAAGCATAGTTTAGTTTTATGATCAAATGATATTCTACCTGAAAAGCAATTTGAATTTAATCAAATTCCAAATTTGAAGTAATACATTAAGATCCATTGCACTATGAATACAAAACTTGTACCTTTCAACTCTAGTAAGCACAGATGAGCAGGACAATTCCAGTTCTTGTCTCTTCTGCCTGATCACTGAATTGACTTCTGTGAATTCTGTACTAAAATATAAATTTCATGCCATTTAAGATAACCTTGTCTTACTCTGTATTTCAATAAATGCTTCTATCAGTTGCTAATTTTTAAATTTAACTGTTATTTCAACAGTTATAATGAAAATATACAAGTATATGGTTTAGAAGGGAAAAGTAAACATAAGAGAAGTCCTAAATAAACTTTTAGGGAGAGTGAATGCAAAACAGGAGATGAAATGTGTCTTCGGGGAGGGGGGGGAAGAGGGGGGGCGGAATTTGAAAGATGGAAAAACTTTGTATCCCTGACAAATTAATACTGTCATGTGCATGGCAAAAAGGATTTTTCATTTATAGACTGTTGAAAACCCACAGACAGTAATTTTTTCTATGAGTCTGTATTATCCAAATAATGTTATTGTAGACCATTCTTCATCTGTTCTTTTTCTTCTACCTTCTCAATCATAAACATTTGTCATGCTCCATCTTAAGTACTAGGTTCATTAAGCAAAATTACTTCATGTACATTTGAAGTGGTCCTTTTGGAGTCATGGACCAACAACAGAAACAGTTGTTTCTGTTACAGTACAGGAGGTTTACTGTTAACAATTTTACTAACCACTGTTTTAATACCAGGACTAACATTTCAATTCAAGGCTTCAGTTTTGCAAGGACTTTAAATATCAGCTATATTCCTATTAAATCAGTGAGATTAAAAGCACATGCTTAATTATTTTACCTGAACACACAACAGACATTGGGATGTTGATTTAACTGTACCAATTTTGAAGTGTTTGTGTTTATCTTTTAAATTCTGGTTTTCCATGATATAAAAGCAGTTGAACTTCAAAATATTTCAAGGCAGTAATATACAGATAGAAGCAGAAAGAACTATAGTATCTACAACATAGTAACTCATCACTTCATATTGCATGCTGGTATACACTAACCAGTCACTTCTACAGCTAAGAAAGGATTCTTCATTGCTACCACCGGCCGGGAGTGTACTATAGAAATTAGTCCTGAAGCACTCATTCCAGCAGGTCTTTCTTCTAGGCTATAATTAAAAACATACAAAATGAAATAATTAGCATTTAGTGCATAAAGATGCATTGAAATTAAATGTCAGCTAGGCTTTAGCTCACATGAAGTTGGCACTATAGTAGCCCCATAGTTTTATGCTGAGATTTGCCATTACATCAAACAAGTTTGCTCTACTCAGTCTCTAAATTTTCAACACCTGCTCTTTGCAGATAAACTTCACTTTTTTAATAGTCTTTCCACAGCAAAATCTTTAATGCTTCATAAAGAAATTACACATAAAGAAGCCCAATCTTTACTATTTCACAATTCCCCTTTCTGTTACATAATGAACCACAGTAAGTACAATGCTAGCACCCTCAGACAGACCCCTTCAGAGCAGTTCATTGCATGTTTGGTTTCAGACTAACAAGAAAACCTGATATAAGAGCTGGGATTCTTCTTTGCCTTCAGGTAGAATTAGAAAATTCAAGGTTGACTGGTGTGTCTGTTTACTGCACCCTCACACAAAGAGACAATACTCGGAATCAGCTTCATATTTCAACAGATACCACTTTCTATTTCAGTTGCTAACAATGCCTAACAAAGACATTGTATGCTAGTGCATTGCCTTTTCATTGTATTCAGAAAACAGCTTGACTCTGTTACTATTTGCTGTGTGCCGGGCAGGCTGCAATAGAAATAATTCTGAACAATAATCCTCCAGACGCTGTTTCCAGACTACCAAACTGACACACTTATCTACAGTGACCTGTTTTTGCCACTTGTATCATATCACCTAAAGGGCTAATGTCAACCTGAATTTGTCTGAAACATTCCTGTTCCCTCCCTACCAGTCGTATTTTAAGATGGAAACTCACATTCACTCTGAAGAAAAATAAGCTTTGTAATAAGACATATGCAAATGTGCACTCAAGCATGTAGTCATTTTCTACATGCTCTATCAAACTTCAAACTTTGGCACAGAAAACTGCTTTTGACAGGACCACGTCCTATTTCATCACTCTAATAGTTAAGTTCCTCCTAAAATGCTGTTTTCAAAAATGCTTTATTTTAAAGATATTCTGAATTTTAACATTATCATTTCTTCCTCCATCAAAAAAGGATATCCAAGTGTCCTGTAAATACATTTATGAAGTGGCTGTTAGTAAATCAGTGCTTTCTTTCAAATTTTGAAGATACAGTGTATAATCGAGCTCTGTACCTCCTCCCAAAGGTTTGTGGGATTTATCTCTACTTTTGTTCATGTACGTTTTCTGTAACAGGTATTGTTTGAGATATTGATGCTATTTGCCTGTATAATAAATCACTGAAACAAGATATGAAAGCTTTCATCAATCTAGAAGCTAAATTAGTGCTCGATCTACCACTCAGCCCTATTTTTCCAGTTCAAAACCTCTTGAAATCAATGACAGCTTTAGCTTTACATGGTGACAGAACCAAAATTTCTAAATACCTGACCTAGAAGAGGAAGGCTAGAGTTAAAGGTAGCCCTAAGAACTATGGTGTATAAGCACTGAATAAACATGACCACTCAGGCTACCGGCTACTGGAAGTCAGCTGACAAAGTATGTGCTCATAATACTACATGAAACAAGGCAGCAGGCAAAATAAGGACTTGAACACAGACTTTCCTTCTTTTCAAACTTAGGTAAGACAAAATAACGAACAGCAACTTTTATACTTAAAAGTGAAATCAAATACTTACAACTATTTCATGCAAATATATTTACAGGTATAACTATATACAGGTAATACAGGTATAATTTTCCTGTGATCAGGAAATCATTAATCACCGATTTGTGTCATGGAGACCTGAAATAATTCTGAAAGGAGGGAAAACAAATTAAACAGAGCCTTTATAGCTCCTTACTTATTCTAAGTGGAATTTATGTTATAGGTTAAAATTTATGAAGAAAACAAGAAGCCTGGGAATGCAAACATTCCTAAAGCAATCTCCCATTAAAAACCACCTTGGTGCAAACTAGAATGTCTATGGCTTATTGGACAAATAATATTAACCAAATTACATGGTTAATTACAATAAGCATTTTCATAAAATGAAAACTTTCATATCCTTTGTATAACAACAATTAGGTTAACAGCTCGCAGCTGATCCCACTGTCATGTGATGAAGAAAGATGAAAAGAGGTTACAGAGTCTTATAACAACCTAATCTAAATGAAAATACATACCACTACAAAAATATCTGGGAGAGAACCTCATAAAACCTAGCACTATATTCTAAGGGCTTTCTTCAAGACAAAACAAGACAAACTAAGAAGGTTTGGATAATACTAGAACTAATGAATAGAAAAAGTTAACTAAAAATAAGCAGAAAGGTAGTTTGAAAAAATGCTTTTATGAAAAAAAATGTTTACAAATGTCTCATCATCAGAACCAACCTTGTTTATCTTCACAGACAAAGCTTTCCTGTTTCGTTTCTCATACAAAATATTACCTGTGAGAAATAAGAAGCAAAACTTTTGATCTTAACTTAAATATATTAGTTCTTAATAGTTTATCAAAATCATTAATGAAATGAGATGGTAATGAAAATGTATCTGAAGTTTATTTACAATGTATTTACACATAAATTCAGTAAAATTAAGATGTACACACCTTCACAATAGCTTTTTATAACATCGACCAGTTTTTTCCTCTTCAGATACTGGCTTAACTTCAGGAGTTATGAACACACTCAGAACACAATACCCATCAACCAACCCTCTCAAAATCTTACCCCCAAAATACTGACAAGTGCTTCTTGTTCCTGAACCCTCAGCAAAATCTTCTGTTTCTTTGCTTATCGTTAGCTGTGCATTAACTATCTGTCACATAAAATGATTTACACTGAAACCAAATCCAATGCACTTGTGACTGAACTTGAAGAGGTAGTCTTGCCAGTAAAACGAGTATAGTAATACCAGATACTGCAACTTTATTCTCTTAAGCTCCAAGCTTCCATTCCTTGACATTTAGTTTACAAGTGCAAATGTAAACAATAACAACACAAAAAATTAGTCCATCAAAAAAGTACTTCTAGAGATCCATAATAAAAAGCAGCTTTTCCAGCAAATGGAGAAAAAAAATAAGGACTTACTGTATTTTTTCTTCACAACTTTGCTCAATTTTGCTGTAAAAGGCCCTCTGTTTGGACATAGAGCTCTTCTGTGAGATTAACAAAAGATATTACAAAAGCAGCAACATCTATGGGCACACCTTAATTATGAGTATATACAGCCAAACAAAAACAGTTCCTGTTTTAAGGAATTTTTATTTTATGCTCACAAACCAACATTCTGACTGCTATTAAAACCTGAACTTGTATCCTGTATATCACCTTCCATGACTTAAGTGCCTCAAAAAGCTTGAGGATGAAAAAGATCCATGTACACAACAGAATTTAATTTCCTGTATTAAATCTGAGTGCTTAATTTTGCTTTTTTTCATGGCAACTTGTGACAAGTGTCACAAACTGCTTACATAAGTATTAAAAGAACATTGAAGTCAATGGTGATTCAGAGAGTTGCTAAGATCAATCTTATTTATTTTCTAATAATAGCCAAAAAATGGTAATTTACTTCCAGTTATCTTTTCTGTAGTGATGTGTGCTTCAAATTTAACCTCAAGGACTCTGCATACATCATATATTCAATTAAATGCTGGCTTAAGGTTATCACTATTTAGTGAAATTTATCTGTGTAATCCCAAAATTTATTTTATGCAATGCAAATGTGACAACAAAATCTTTCAGAACATGAATGGCATTTCCATACTTCCATCTCAAACTGAAAGCTGAAAGCTGTAGTTGACTACAGCTGTTTTATGCTAAAACTTGGAACACTACCACTATTTACTGTAACATGCAAGAAAAAAAACAGTTGTCTCTTTAGATAATTGAAGACTGGTATTATTAAGCCATGTCCTAGCCACAAACATATTAAGAGTAAGAAATTTGTCAGATGCACTTGATAAAAATGCTACTCCCAGGTCTGAATGCAAGAAATACGTTGCTCCTTACTTCTTGCTTGCTAGAATATTTGTTGGAAATAGATCAGTGATAAAAGTAGAAGCTCAACTACTGCTACTGGAATATAGCTTATTTTAAAATAAACTTTATTAAAAAAAAATCCAGGGTATAAAATTTGTAAGATTTCAACTTATATTTTGGATATTCCAAATTAGAATATTTTACATTAAGTGCACTACCAACCTCAGGGAACTTCTCATCTTCGTATGGCTATATTTTTCCTTATTACAGGCACAGTTTTCCTCTTCTTCCTTCTTCCTTTGCTGTTGTTTTACCTGAACCTGAATTGAAAAATAAAGTTGACCCAGCCTAGAATCTCAACAAACATGGGCTTTAAATACATTCTTAATATATCTTAAGATCTACATATATCTTAAGATCTTATATATCTTAAGGTCTACAGAAAAATAAGCTCAAGCAGAAGGACTTGAAACTCTCAAATCATAGACTCCTTAATCACTCAATTCATAGATTTCAAAAAAACAAAACATGCACCTTGATACATACAACTCCAGAACTCCCCAAACATTGAGCCTGCCATCATGGCAAGTATCTCAAAGCTATGCATTTTCATTGATAGTTTGGTAGCTGAAAATTTTTAAATTAAGTTGGTTGACCTGAATACCTAATGGTCAGCTTTACAAAATGCTGAACTAACATTCAATTTCAAATGCATCCTCATCACTTAAAAAAAATCCAATTATTCTCTAAAGTAACATAAATTACAGATTTCATATAACATTCCCTCTCTGATTTTCAAAATTCTGAGAACATAACACAATCTTTATTACACACTATGAAGTTACTTTAGTGATTAGTTTCATTAAACATTTTATATTTCCTTATTCCAGAATCTTGACTTTATATGTAATTTCTGAAGCTATTAGCATTCTCATTATGAATATCACAATGGATAAGCTGTCTATGTGCTGATATTGCCCCTGCTAACATTGACCACTGTGCCAATGTTGCTCTATCCCTACTGCCACTTTTGAGATCAGGACCCTTGTTCTTTGTCTACTTTTTATAGCGTACTTCTGTAAACAAAGAACCCTTCAAACTAAGTTTTGATATGGCCTTGAAACTCTTCCAAATGAAAGCTTTAGTTTATCTGGTTTCAGCTGCTTCTGTGATTCTTTAGAGCAGAATATACTATTTTTGGTTTTCCCTGAGAAGGAAATACCTGTGGCTGCCAGTCTGATTGCTTTGCAGCTGACTACCTGGGGCTTCTTATTCTGGAAGAACAAGAAATGGCTATAGAGAGCCAGTTTGCTAAACACGGCAAAATTCAAAGCCAAAAGCTCAGGAATTACTTATAACTACAACTTTGCCATAGAGCCTCAGAGCTCAGTACAGCAACATTAGCATTTTTCTATACATATTTTCATAATCATCTATCATAATTTTTATTTTCCTAATCAATAACCTGCTCTCCACAGCAGTGTTATTCAGAAGAACTGAAAGGTGAAAAGATTCAAAATTTACATTCACCAAGGCTTAGCATTGTTTCCTCTTGCTTTAACTAGTTTTTCTTCTATGAATTGAATACTATGAACATACAAGATTGCATGGTAATTAATATAGCAATTTCTTACAAAACCTAATTAAAAAAAATACTTAGAGACCAATTACTAAACTTCTATTCCTGGATATATCAGGAATGCTCAAAGATACTATATAAAACCAATAGCAACAGTATTCCTATATCACTGTTACTTCTTGTTACTATTATTATACTGTAACTTTTATACAATATTACATATGTTTTGTTTGAAAAAACAATTAAGAATAATTCCTAGCTTCAAATATATCATACAAACATTAAAGCTACGATTATTTTATTAGGAAACCTTATTAAGCACAGACATATGAATAAAATCTTGCAGCATATCTGTGCTATTCAAGAAAATAAGTCTAAAACTTACCTTCATCTGATCTTCTAATGCATTAACCCTACATACTGCTTGAAATGGTCTGCGATCAATAGGACATGAAGCCTGCGTCTGAAAAATGATTTTTCCTATTACAACATTTATAGTAAACTGAAAAATCTCAATTTTCTGTACTTTCATTCAATATTTTAGTAGCTTACAGAAATACCATTTGTAACTTGTAAAGTTTACAACTTGTTCACGTTAAGAACATATTTGTACAACCTATGCATACAATCCAGTATTTTGTTTCATATAAGTACATTTCTCCTTATGGGAAAACTCAAAAGGAAACAAGAATGTAATTGAGAACTGCATTAAAAAATATCATTTAACATGAAGTTTACATTAAATATTTTACATGAAGGCTTGTATTTTTTTTTAATCCTTGTTAAGTAGTGCTGGTTTTATACCAATACACAAATGTCTTATTTTTTTATTTCTTAACGTCAAACAGACAAAACACTAGCACACAGTATCAAAAAAAACAGTTACTTGACATAGGTGGGGACAGATGCCATACAGAGCAGTTTCACTTCTCCATTTCAGAGTTCTGACAACTGTGGTAGAACTCACTGGCACATCTCAATGTCTCAGCTACTAACCTTTTAAATTCACCAATGACTTTTTTGACAGAAATCAAACATGGGACTCCCTACAAGTCAGTACTGCTTTAATCCCTGCTCCAACTTCTCAATCTTTCTTCCTCTCTACCACCAATGTATTGTTTTCACAGTTCTCTGCTACCTACTAGCAGGTAAAAGAAAAGCCTTTTCATATTTACCCTTTGACTTCCACCACACTGTAGCTCTTCCAATATTGACCCAGAAGCATCAACACAGCCAGTTTCCAAATACAGCCAAAATCCCAATGCACTGCTTGTCTGTTGTGAGTTACCAGAAAACATTCTGGCATTTTTGCTGTATGCAGATCCAACAAGTAATTACAATTTTTCTGCTTACCAGCTTTTCCCTCAAGTCTAACAAACAAGAGTGCAAACTGACATTCTATTATTAACAAGTAACAGCATTGGCAACAACATAAAACCAAAAAAAAAAACCCACAACAAACAACTCACCAACCAACCAACCACCCAAAAACCCACAAGAAGGGAGGCAAAGGAGCAGAAAGAACTCAAGCTAAACCCAGAGTTCCCTCCCACCCCCCTCCTTTAACACTGCAGAACTGTGCGGATCAACAACCAACACGGTAACACCTTCCCTCCCCTGACACATCTATTTGAATATATACACTTCTCTTCTTTGCAGTCAGTAGAGCAAATAGCCTCCCACATTTAAGACAGCTGAAGTTTTACAACGCACTTTGCAAGAGAATGAAATTAAAGGTCATCTTACTCTACAGTCTGATGGAAATACAGATTTACTTTTTTCCCCCCTCTTTTTAAAAAATCTAGCCACCTGAATGCCCACTTGTTTAAGCTGTACCACATCAGAATACACAAACACATAAGAATAAGACATTAACAGCCACAGCTCCAACTAAAGCTCTATCCAGCAGGGTGATGGAATCAACTTCCAGGGAAATCCATAGGAAACCCAACGCTAGTTTTTGCTGCTATACACTTATTCATTTTAATTCCATAAATGTCTGTTGGTCCTGTCCCCCCCTTCACTTCATTGGTTCAGTTTAGAAGTCTTTTTAAAAATAAAAAACACAACACACAATAGACACACAAAAACAAGACATCAAAACCCCACACCCAGCTTCTAATTCACCCACTGTAAAGAACCAGTATATGAAGTGTATTATTTCTGCCCTTAAGACAACTATCAGGGAATTAGATTTATTATTTATGCAAGCAGGATGTAGTGTTAGAATTGCATGAACAGCTATGAAAAACTTGTATATGAACTCTGCCCTAAAATTCAACGATGAACTTAATTCTTGTCTTTTCATTAGGACTTTTTGTTTTCCATTTGATTCTGTTCCTATCTCAATTTCAAAGAGTGCCCAACCTTCTCATTCATCCACTCAGCCCCAAACCTTGGGCAATACTTCAATTGAAATCAGAAGCTTCAGGAACAAGAAACAGAGCAGAGCTGTACTGATTTATAAACCAAACAAAACTAACAGTACTTGCATGAACAAGTTGTTGAACAGTAAAGGTAGAGGCATCACCCCTCCTTTTGAAGCTCTAGTATTTTACCTCGACTAAAAGCTTAGCCCTAGTGGAGGATTTCTGTTTGTTCCCTGAGGTGTCATGGCCTGTGTTAAAATAAGCCTACTGGGCAGTTAAGCCAGTTCCCTAGAGGCTCAGATTATTTAGACAGCTGTTGTCCTACAGTCAACACACAGCTACCCTACAGCAACATAGCAAGGTGTTCAACCACCGTATTTGATGCTATGAAATGCACTGTAATTGTTGAACCAGCTGCAAACTTCCAGGTAAGTACTTCGATTTGCAGATACATCAAACTGTCAAAGAGAGGAGGAAGCATAATTTACCTTGTAATTCTCACTCCCAATTCAGGATTTGGCTTAACTGAAAGCTAAGCTCTTCCAAGATAATCTGTTTCTACATTAAAATTACACGTGAATATTATGCTCCCAAATTTAAATCCAGTATGTTTTTATTCATAGCAGTGACATATTATAGAATACTAAGTGTTACTAGCAGCAATTCAAGTGACAAGCGTTTTACTTCATTAGGAAAATATTCACATTAACTTGTCCAGTTCATCTGGAAAAGCATTTAAGCATTACATATACAGTTATACATGGCAGAGGGGAAAACAATGTAGAAGAATCAAAAGCTACAGCTAGGTTTGGGTATGTTGCTGCTATTAAGACCAGGTGATATTTCTACTCCTAAGTCACTTTCCATAACTCTAGCATTATCTTATCATTTGTAACAAATCTCAGGAGAAATTCTAGTAAAGACAGGACAATCTCATGTGCATCCCTGCCCCATGACCTCTGCTATAGTACAATTGCTGGGCACCCTTGAGGACAGCTAGCGGTTACTGTGTCTGTACTATACTTCATCTAAACATGCATAAGTAGAAATGGAAGAAAATTCCCCTGCCTCTTTTCCCAACAGGGAGACTGAATTTGGAAGGAGTGGGAGTAAAAAAATGCTGTCTACAGTTTTACAATAAAGACACATGAAGTGTGGTGGCCTTCTGCTCATCTCTTTCATCTTTTTCGAGGAGATGGTTCAGTAACCAAAGAAGGTGTCAAGTCTTCTTTCATTGAAGGCAAATTAACAGGTTCTCTCTGCTGAAGCTTCTATCCGGAAAACATTAAAAGTAATACTGAATGTACACAGTCCTTTTGTGAAAAAAAAAAAGTTATTTAAAACAAGAAAAAAGCCACTGATGAGTCCACAGAGCAGCTATTGCTTTTACTGTGCATAACAGAGCATGCATGTGTCACAGCCTTGGAAGAGTTACAGCTCCATACAATATCTTCATTTAACATAGCTATCTAAAAATCAGAACATCAGATCATTTAACATAATGATCAAAATCATTAGAACTCCACGGCTGATATTTAAGATGTTTTTCTTCTCAATACCACCCTTCTTGGAGGGAGAAACAAGTAAAGACACAGAATCGCTATTTTTAGGTCTATTTAAAATAATAAAAACAAAACAAACCCACGAGATAAGCACAAAGTTTTTGTAGTTGTGCTTTAGGAAAGCTATTTCTGACAAGAAAAGCTAGTTTATTTTTCTAGAAACATAATAGCTGGATAATAAAGATACAGAACACAGAAGAACAGATTTTAGTCTCAACATGTAATCAACAAACTAATTAGTTAGAATTTGAACAACTGTTTCCTCTCTACCTACAACATTCAGGTTAGGTAGCTTTCACTTCTTATCCAAAATAGCCATCTGTTGCTTCTATATCTCATAAAGCATTGACACATTCTATTGGAATAGTGTCTGTCTTTAGGAAAGCATGAAATAATGTATTACCTGTAAGGATTTTTGAAATATGCTAAGGAAGCTACTGCACGTGTCACTGTACTTCTCTTGATACACTCTTATTGGCAAAACTTGGACCCAAGACTTGAACCCAAGCTCAAAAAACATTCACACCGAGTTTTACTTCCCTAACATAGATTTGTAAGCTGTTGCATGAATGCACTTCACTTGATAAATATGGCAAGAAAAACTGTATACCACAGAACATGTAATTTGAAAAAAAATGAATCTAAAGTCTAGGTTTTCTAAAAGACTTTGATTTAAAACAGCTCTCCTGTGCAGCAGTTCTCGGGTGCATTGCCTATGTATGCATTACCTTGGTCAAGAAGATTTTTTGTTGTATTTTAGTTTTAAAGTTTAGGGTTTCTCTGAACACCTTGCATATTTGGTTCATGAATGTAACCCTAATTCAGCCTGCAGTGCTTTGTATTGCAGCAGATTGCTGTGGAACTTGTTGCAACATAAGCTACTTCCTTCCTCTATCCTTTAGGACAAAAGAAAAGCAGATCAGAAAGAAGAATACAAATTAAGAATTCCAGTTACCATGCAGAACTCCATACCCACAGAAAAAATATACATGTGCAGTATATTCTACATAGTCAATGATCCAAACATTACTCCAGCACAAAGGTAATGACTGCTGGAAGATCAGAACACCTACTAGAAATGTAACACAAGGCGGCTCTTTGTGCCAGTTGCTTACTTTTATTAAGTCAGTCACTGGTACTGCACAGAGCCTGCCTGAATGTGCCCCAGTGCTTCGGAGAATTTACAGTTAAAGGTACTCTGCTTTCAAGTCCTCCAGATGAGGAAAAATGAATAAGGGAGACCAGGTACAAAGATTAGGAGAGACAGGTTTAGTAGGGAAGGGTCGTTAAAATCAGAATTATTATGCAAGAAATGATGAAACAGACAGTGTGCTCAATCTTTTCTTCACCACTCTTTTCCTCTTGTTATGGTTCATAAGAGGAATTGCTAGAAGAACAAAGACAGAGTTCTCTGGTGTATTTATTGGCACTCAAAAACAGAAGGGAAGTTAAGAAGTTAAAATGACTGTAGTAGAGAAGAATAAATGTTTTATCTCCTCTAACTCAAGATTGTCATTTTTGACAACAAAATAGTAGTTTTCCTCTAATGCATGCAGACAAGACATTTGCTGCTGGGGCAGTCATCTTAGCTGAGGTTTTTTAGGCTACTCTTCGTATCTGGTTCTCATAAAGTCAACCTCTTAAGCTTAAATGCTTTCAGACCTGCTCATAACAAACTAGAACAGGTGTGCTTCCCAGTTCAAACATGAAATACAAGCTTACCATTTACAGTTTTGACCTGTTACATGAGAAACACATGTAACTACTTCCCTGGATACAACACTACAGTACTGAAGGTGTTTGAAGACTCCAGAGCAGTTTTTGCACCAAGCAATTGCCAAAGCTCCCTCTTTATTCTGCCCACACAGCAATGTTATTACACACACGTTCTTTATATCGAAGGTAGCCCTTCCGCTTCCCCTCAGCGCTCTCACTGAAGGCAGTGTCCAATAGTCTTAGCTCCAGATTTAGACAGTGTTCCTCACTGTTCATGATCTTCCTAACATACCCTTCCTGAAATACAAAGTCTCAAGCGTGGAAGCTTACATTATGAAGTTACACAATGTCAGCTTACAGAGGTGGATGACAGCTAGCACAAGATGAATCCCATTCATGCTGATCTCACTGAAAACATTCCCTGTCCTTTTGCCTGCCCAGGAGTTCTCGGGAGAACACAGGTTAGCATGGCCAAAGGCACACAAGATGAAAGTCTAATAGCACAGGAGAGCTTAATAGCATAGGCAACAGAAACCTACTGCACAGCAGTACTCTCAGATGCCACAATTAACTACAGTAAACATAGTTGTGGAGGACAGAACAGTTCAGGCAACATTTTAAAATAAGAAAGTTAATTTGAAGACTGGCTTCTTAGTGGGGATTCTCATCTTCCCTTCATTTCTTCTTTAGAAAATGGATACCTTTTCTCAAAAGGAAAGAAAATACAGCACTAATTCAACTGTAATTCTACTACGTTCTGAAACTAAGTGTTCAGATTCAGTCATTGGGACCAAATGTATCTAATGCAACATGGCAAATTCCCTATTTTTACCCCTTCAAGGGGTCAATCAGCAGACACTCACTTAAAAGCAACATATATATATATGTAGAAATATATAGAAACATATATATATATATCTTTACAAAAGAAGATCTTTGGAGTGCTACTGCTGCTGGTTGCGTAAAGAAAACCTGTGGGTACAGGACACCTCCCTGTAATAGTAATATTAGAGGTCTTCCATTGCCAGAAAAGGGAGCAAAATGGCAAACACATTTACCATCTACCTAAACTACCCAGGTTTTAATTAGGACATACACAGTTACACATAAGAGCCATAAGCTCTCAGAAAAACAATGATTATGTACAAGTTAAAAACCACAATTTAGATAAATGGTTGATCCTGTATATTTTTAATCCTGGATGCAACACAGGATAGAAGAAATGCCCAACTTGAACATAGATTGGGGGCAAATCCTCTGAGTATATGAAGCACAACTGTAGTTATGCAACACAGCTCATCACAGAATGCAAATGGTCAAAATCTTTAGGAATAAAACATCTAGAGTCTTATCCTCAGTCCAACACCTACAGAAACAGGAAAATGTTTTAAAAAACAATTTATTTATACCCAAGAAAGAAAGAATACTTGAACAAAAACATTTACTTACTAAATACTAACAGTGGACACAAAAATACATGGCAATAGTGTGCTTCATATAGCCACATGTTTGTAATGTTTCTATCAGTCCAAGCTGTAAAACCTCATCTGTTTCTCAGAGCTGAAACCTCTTAACAACTTAGACAGCTTTCAAAACAATAAAAAAATAATTAAGCTATGAGATCAGGCAATAGTTTCATGCACTGAACAGGTCCAGCCATAAAGCACTCTCACAAGAGGAAAGATGAGTGGTTTTACCCATCAGATGTCACTAATGGAAAGAAGCCTTGAGAAGCCTTAAAAACAACCCCCCACTATTTTTATGGCATCACATTTAGTTCACTTGTAAACTCTTAAGAGGAGAATTTATTTTATTCTATTTGTATAGCGTTTCATGCCGAAATAAATTTGACATGACAAAAAAATTAAAGAGTTTGTAAGTGAATGATATGAAGTTTTCCTTTCCTCTTTGGGCTTAAAAGCATCTGTTAGACAATGTGAACAAGTTTAAATCCAGCAGCAAGCCTTCGGTCAACTGTACTACTTTATTTCCCTGTGCACATTACTATTTATTGCCTTTCAGCTGCCATAATAACAACCAACTAAGGAAGTCAGGATAAAGTTCAGGATGAGAGTTTCTCGTTCACTGCTGAATAAAAGCATCATAATCATTTGCAGAACAGAAAATCTGGCAATAGGAGATTTAGTTTATTATCTGTTTTGTAAACATAAATTAAGTTTCATCTGATAACCTTTAACACTCTCTGAAGATTTCTTGTGGGCTTCAGAGATTTGTCTTACTGCCTATCTTCGGTAACAAAAGAACACAAAAATTAAGGTTAAAAACAAGCAAAAAGTACATAAGCGTATTGTACATGTATATACGCACACACAAATGATACCAACCTTCTCAAGGAAATACTGAAACCAAAATAACAACTTCAAAGGAAACTTATCATAAAGAAACCACGGAGCAATCTCTCTTATTGATTCTGTAATAAACAACCTATTCAAATGCACAGAAGCAGGACAAAAAACAGCACCTCATTAGAGCAAGTGTTGTGTCCCCCACCACAACATAGCATAAAGTAATTCTAATTTGGTGTTTTATATTGACAATTCAAACTGCTACAGGAAAGTTAAAGATCTTAAAGACTCAATGCAGTGACTACAGGACATGTGAAGAAAAGGGGATTAAACAGAACAATAAATAATAATTAGTTCAACAAGTCATTTTCCTTTAAGGTTCTAGCACTATCTACAAAGGTATGGTTATTATGCGATACATGCCAATAGCTATAATTAAAAAACCCAGGGTTTTATCAGACTCGCTTTGTAAACTAACATGAAAACCAATTGGTCTCAGTCCTAAAAGTTCACAGGTGAGAAACAGCATAGAAGATAAGTAAGATTAAGTTAATGATACTGCAGTATTATGACATACAAAATACTGTCTGATCTTCTGAACTGCCATCACCATTTTTTAATGATCCCTAAACTCTAGTAACCATTAAAAAGGCAGGATGGTTAGTGAAATTAAACACAAAGGTACTTCGTTACACTAATGAGAAGGTTTTGCATGACCTATATATAAAAGTGTTTATATCGAGTTATATCAGCTTATATCAAGTCAGAAAGTGCAACTTATTTTCTTATGCTTAATAAAAGAAAAAATAAAAGAAAAACATACTTGGGTTCTCAGTCTTACCTCAGCCCATTTGAGAATACAAGTCATGCAGAAGGTATGACTGCAGTTCTCAGGAACGCCGATCTCTTGTTCTAGAACATTCAGACAGATGGGGCACGTGCCACTGTCATATAATAAAGTAGAACAGGAACAGCTGTCTTCCTTTTCTTCACCTGGTATTAAGAACATTGACACTTATAATTTTTGACAGTTTTTGAAACAAAGTCCTTGTAGATTTGAATAATAAGGCAATAAAATACATTTTTCTGTAGTTAGAAGCAGATTAATCAAGTTTTTGGATCTAATACAGTCAAGATCCTGGCCAGAGAAATAGTTCCAAGCATATACTTCAGGTGAAAAATACTGTGCAACATATTCCATAGAACACTGTCTCACGATTTGCTGTTAAAGGAAATCTAGCTCTAGTGCTATTGATGTCTATTAGCTCTAGTGTTAAATATGGAAAGCATCACACAGTATTTCCTACTACCCATGGAGTCATTTACTCATTGCTCTTCTGAAATCATCTAATTCCACTCTCTCCACGCGATAATTAGCTCACCATATCCTATACTCATTATCTTCATATATACACAGTCTACTTATATTCTAGTTTTCCAGTCTCAGAACTATTTTAATTTGACCATCCTCAAATATTTACTTAATCAAGTACATTTAACAAAATGGAGAGCATTTTTGCATAATGAAAACAGATTCCAATTCAAACAAGAGGAGATGAGCTTTTCTTCAACAAATTTTACTTTAAATTAATTATTTTTCTGAAGAGCAATTGCCATTTCCATTTTTGTTCTGCTAGCAGAAGTCAACAAGTCAAAAACAGAATTCATGGGAAAGGATACAGGGCCTCCACAGGACAAAGAAAAATATTATGATGAGATAGTTATGTTTACGCAACTTCTTTCAAAACAAGCAGCATACTAATTGAGAGAACAAATGTAAAATCTGACCTTTCGCAGCTCGAACCTGAGTAATATACTTGAATGTTTTTTTTTTTTTTTTTTTTACACACAGACTTTACCTTCCATGCCTTCATGCTTCTGACCCTCTGTGTCTTGAATACACTGCTTTCTGTTCCTCATCTTCTTACAAAATGTAGTCTGGAAAACATAGAAATAGTTTACACAGTTCATTTGTATTGCAACTTGAAGATAAAACTGACCACTATGGGACTTAATGAGTGTTCTCCAGCGCTCTCCATTTCATTATACCTTTGTAGAGTAGAAACACATGACGTTAGGAGTCAGATACAGATCTTGTACAGTCTGTTTGCAAGTTATGGGTAACATTAATGCTGTCTAGCAACTGATACTTCCAACTCAAAAATTGTCTTTGTTCAACAAATGCAAAGTTTTTGCAGTGTTTTAAGACCACCAGCGGTGCTTTAACTTTTAAAAGTTGAATGCATTGCTAAGTTTCTATGCAAACCACCCCATTTAACACTGCAGTAACTAACCTCTTGTGAATTGCTCTTCACAAATGGTTGAAGCAACAAAATTAAACACACAAGAACCAGAAGAGTTAGTTGCTTTCCACTCCTAGCATCACAATGGTAGTGGAAACCAAAAGAAAATGAAAGCAACTTATATTTGCTTGCTTCTTGCTTTTGCCATACAATTAGAACTATCAACACCCAGGAGAGAACAAGGGGGAAGCTGCAATATCAATCAAGAGAGCACTTCACCCATGCATTTTAGTGAAGTATAAACAATGGAGAGGATGCACCTTTTAAGTGTTATCCAAGGGAATTGTATGGGATAAGAATAGCAAGGATAGAGAATATCCTTGGGATCAACACCAAACAGGTTGAAAGGCCTTGGTATCGTGTAATAAACAGCAAGAATATGTTTGGATGGCTCACTCACAACATGCAGAATGAAATATGTTTGGAAAAGCATCCACACCTCGGTCTGAATTTCTTGCATTTCAGCTTGCTGTGTTCACACCAGATATCCCATAAACACCTAAAGCTCCAAGCCAACAGCCCTAGAGAAACCAGCACTTTTGTTCTGAACTCTATAAGCTTTTTAAACTGTTATTGCTTGAAAGAACCAATTAAAACTTCACAAGGGATTTAATGAATGAGAAATTACTAAGATTTACTACGTAAGAATCCAGACCTGAACCAAGCTGACTGAGGTTTCAAGCCCTTACTCTTTAATGGCTTTACTAGAAAAAGTAACAAGAGCCCAGAACACCACAATCATGCTTGTCAGCTAAACTTCCTTTATTTCACTTGAAAACTACATTGTTTTTTCTTTACTATCTGGATATCCAGGAGGGTGGGAGAGGCAGAATTTCCCTCCTAAAGCTTTTTTTTTTTCTTCTGATCAAATCTTTACTGCTTGATCTTGGCAGTAGCAAGTGTTTCAATGATCACTTCTTTTTACTGGGAAAAGAAACACTCCTGCAGATACCCATCACACAGCACCCAAGAAGCAGGGCTCCGAGCTGTGCCCCAAAAGAAGTTCATTAAAGAAGTGGTCAAAACTGTGAAACTAAGTAGAATTCTGTATTAGAATTCTAAAGTGCATCAGTGTTCCCATTAGAAGCTGCTTTTCAAACACACACACCACCCTCTGTGAAGGAACACATACATCAAGTCAGCTGGAGGAAGGAAGGAAAGACCCCAGGTGGAAGGAAATCCCACCTTTTGGTAACCTAGAGCAGTTACCAACACTAATACTAATACAGGCTGTGCTACAGTCAATGCCACTAAGTTGCACACAAGCACTGTTAAGAGCAGCTACTGACAAACCACCAAGAAATAACCTTCACAGGCTAGGCAAGGATGAAACTCAACAAAAGCAGAACTGCTACAGTAAAGCTTCATGTCTTGAACAAGTGAAATCTGCAAATCCGCATCAAATTAGGACAGGTAAGACCACGAAAAACATACCTGAACTTAAAATAAGAGATCAAGGCCTCTTGCTTTCTCTCTGATTTGCAACAGGACTTTTAAGTGGCTTTGGTTCCAAAAAGTTTAAATCGGGAGATGGCATGCAGTCTACATGTTTTATGTTTAAAGAGACATTCCTTTTGTAGGTAGTATTTGTTAACACAACCTCAGCAATGCTTTCACTGAAGCAGAAAAATCCACAAAAAATCCTCAGCCCTAAGAGCCTTAGGATGCATCACACAGACAAGAGGACAATTCCACACTGCACATGTATCCACAGAAAAAATTTTACGTAGACCCAGTTTGGATACCAAATTGTAACTTAAGGAGTAGCAGTGGAGTTCATGCTTATTGTAATGGAGGTCTTGAGATAACAAAGGCAGCCCGCAGAAATAGAACCCACAGAAGCTCTTTAGATTCCCCCCCCCCGGAAAGAGTAACCCTTCCTTTAGTGTACTCTTTCTAGACACAAAGACATCCCAGAAATTCTTGCACAGTGACAGTAATTAGCAAAACTCATCCTAGGATTTTGACAGAATATCAGTAATTCCGAAATGTGCAGTGACTGCAAACGTTTATGCTGTGTTGCACTGCTCTTCCCACAAATAACTAAACAGGTTCTGAGAGCCAATAAAGCATTTCACAGCTCAACTTTTTGCCAATTCGACACTGTGCATTTCTCATAATGCAGGAATTTAATACAAAATATTTCAGTAGTATTAATATATACTATCTTGTATTTATGAAGCATAAAGCTTCATTGAAATCTATACAGTATTTAACAAATGAACTTCAGAAAGACTTCTCTCCACTGTTTTAAGAGGGGCATCACAACCAGCAGAGTAGCAAGAGTTAATACTAAAGACCACTGTCATATTTATAAAATTAAAAAGAGTTACTGAAAGAGAACTTAGTGGTTTAAGAAGAACAGGCAGTGCAGAAAATAGTTATTTTTTTGTCCCCAGATGTGACATTCCTTTAGATTCTTTTAAATTTAAGCAAGATTTGGAAGTATTTCTCAGAATTTTTCATCACAGTTGCATGCCACATAAGAAATCTGTAGTCTTGGCTCAGGACAGACAGTGAAAGAGTTGAGATTAATTTTTATGTGAGATTCTCCCAGTTATCAAGTTGTACGATCTTACACAAAGATCCAGTCATATCCATGACCAATCATGTCCAATAAGGTTGATATATATTTGAATGTCAATAGCCAGAGTACTTACACCAAATTTCCTTCGCTTATGACCAACACGTTTTTAACTTAGTTACAGCTATTCAGTTGTTGATGTGCGATATTAGAAAATACCAAGACCTACACATGCAAGGCATTTAACAAGACAGAAACAGAAGCATAACAACAACAAAACAAACAAAAAACCACAACTCTAAAGAGAAATACTTCTTAAGAATGTGTAAAGACAGGACAGCATTATAGCCAAGATGGTATTTTTCTGGTCTTCAGTGGAATTACTTTGTAATGGAAACAGCTTATTTAATCTCACTAAATTTTATTTAATCTATTTAATTTGAGATAAAGACAAGAATACTCTGGTATATTAAAGTGAAAATAGTGAACAAGGACACTATCACAAGTACCTCCCTTCTCTCCCCATTATTTTGAGTTAAGCACTTAAGTTCCTAGGTTATTATTCATAGGAAATCCCAGTTCTTGTCTTCAAAGAAGGCGAACACCAAAGGCATTTCTCAACAGAAGTGCTTAAAGTTAATTGCTGACTTGTTACCATCAGCCTCAAGAACATGGCTTCGTGATATACTTGGACATCTCCTTGATGCAGACCAATAAGCCATTTACACACTCAATCTTCTATATCACAAAAATTTAAGTGTAACTTCACTGCTTATATTAACACAGACTACTACAGAGAACTCAAGCTAAAAATACAGATGTATTTCAACACTAATTCACTATGCATGCAGAAAAAAAAAAAAAAAAAAACTTGGTCTGTTCCAAGTCATGCAACTGCATGTCCCATTGAACTAAAACCTATCACATTAAAGTCTTAATTTTAGGTAGGCACAGAAAAATCATTGGACAAAAATGCAACAACTCAATATCCTCTTCCTCCAATACAGTAATGGTCCACAGACCTGTCTGCACAGAGGTACACTTGTTCATTTTAGAAAGGGGGATAAAAAAAATCAAAAGCATGCAACAAAGCCTCCAGTAAGCAAATACAAAATTATGTCCAATAGTGTTTTATTCTTGTTTCCTTATGGGACTTAAACATTTGTATACAACCTTCCAACTTAGACACGTGCTGCATCTGAATTTAAAGGAGTGATTTGTTTTGACTGTTCTGTTTCTACAAAAACATTTTCTGGTATTTTAAAAAGAGTATGGCATTCTACTGCTTGCATTTTTATTTCTTCGCTAACTCAAAACACAATCTGTTTCAAAACTGAAACAGTCAGCCATACATTCAGCATACAGAAATGTATTTGGTTAATAAAACTACAGCAACACCCTTTACTCCCATCAGTTCTTGGGGGCAGCAAAAAGTAGGGCTCTAACCTGCCCTATACATTTTGTTTATCGTTAATAAACCTTGGAAGGAGGTTTAAGACTCCCTCAGCAAGCATGTTTTTAAGGAAAACACATCTTGACAATTAGCTGTGTACAAAACCAAAGAGTTTTAGTAACTAATGAGAGAACACCGAGAATCCTCTAGAGCTCTCCATATGGGCTCACCATGACCGCTGGACCATTGAGACACATGTCCAACAGCTGATGAACATTTTGAGCACTTTTGCCAAAAGCCCTGTGCCGTTATAGAGATGGACCAAGGAAAAGGTATTTCCAGCAGCAGCTGAACATTTTAAAATATATTTTTTTACCTATTTGTACCACTTGTTCTAGCACAACACATATTCCAAGAAAAGGAAGAAACCACTGGGTATTTGCAAGTGTACATCAAGACCCCTCATAGTTCTTATTACTTGGAAAGACTTTTAAACTGTCTGAAGAGCCCAGAAGGTTGACTTGTTTCAAGTGACAACTCAGTAACGTTGTTTGCCCTTCAATAAATGAGGACTATACCGAGGATCTGGAAGCAGTTATCCTAGACTTGTTTTGTAGTGTAGAGGAATCTCGTGGCCCAGAACACCAGCAAGAATAGAATCAACTGGTGCACTCAAAGAAGACCTTTTAAAGAGGATCTTTACTCTTTGTACAGTTAACTTGCACCTTGTATGCATTCCCAAATGGAATGCCACAGAACCAACAAAGATGAAGAGAAAGAAAGAGACCAGTGCTAAGCTTTGGAGAATGAAGAAAAAACCTTCTATTGGTGGTTTAAGCCTATTCATGTGGATCCAGTGTCTCAGAAAGAATCGGTGCTATTCAGGCAAGGAGACACTGCTGATTTAAAGAGTCTTTGCAAACCCACTGAGGATGCAATTACCCAAGAGAGTTAATCTAATCTAACAGCTTGGTGCCACCAAAAGCAGACATATGCCAAAGAAATTACAAGTGAAAGAATGGGTGAGGGAAAAGATAGAACAAGATTATCCCTTTTGACAGCAGCAAGGTGTTGAAATAGCTAAGACTTTCTTGTCAAACTGCCTCCCCACCCCCCGACAAGGACATGCCAGTACCTACATTACCTGCCAACTCCTTGAAAATGCAAGGTAAAGCTTGAGGAACTGCTGTAATGGCTGGGATTATCGCATCTAGCAGCCTGACCATCAGAAGAGCCTTGAGTTTCAAGGCAGATTTAGAACCTCACAATGGACACACAGAGCAATCATTTCCTTCCTGCGTCAAGTTTGTAACACGAACTGGCATAAGACATACCAAACGGACCTTTCAAAGTCACGTTAAGGGAGCAGGCAGTATTCTTCACTGAAGTTTAACAGAAGAGCACCTGTAAGACACGGGCGAAACATAGCAAGGCCCACCATGGCTTTTACAGGTTGCTACGTGCTGGTACAGACCAGATTGAGTTCTAGCTCCTAGCACTTAAACCCCTTCAGTTTACTGGGCAGGATAAGAAGCGAGCCAAGCAGTGTCAGAACCACTATTTTATGTACAACTGTCCTGACAAGTCACACTCACCTACAAGTTCCTTCAGTGCTCTACGTTTCCTAACAGTAACGGGAGAATACTTTATTCATTATACGTTATTTATATGCGTAGCAGAGTGTAATCACGTTATAGGCCTACTTAGAAAAGTCACTATCCAAAAAGCTTCAGTACAACAGAGAACTAAACCAGGCATACTGCCAACTTCAAAAAAAAAGGGCAACATTTATATCATAAGACCCGCATTTTACCGTTAATACCTGCATCAACAGCATGATGCCAACTTAATTCTTATTTAAGAGCATTATCAAAGCTAAAAGAAACACCAAATGCAACAGCTTTACACACATCCAGACTGACAATAGCAAAGTTAGCATCACCAACAGGAACAACTCTTATCTCCTGTATTGGGAAACTTGTGCACAGCCCAAGCAGTCCTTCATGCCAGAATCCCAGCCATGCTGCTGGCCACCTGATCTACCAGCCTTTGCATTCCTCTCCTCGCAGTTACCAGATCTCATCAGTTTGTATCTTTCACACTGGAACAGGCTCCCCAGGGCACCGGTCATGGCACTGAGCCTGTTGGAGTTCCTTGAAGTGTTTGGACAATGGTCTCAGATACATGGTCTGGTTTTAGGTGGTCCTGGGTGGAGCCAGGAGTTGGACTCAATGATCTTTAGGGGTCTCTTCCAACTCAGGACATTCTGTGATTCTAATAAAGAGAAGTAGGTAGGTAGGCTACAGAAGAAATGAAATATTAGTACCGAGGAACAAGAGATAACAAGAGGACAAAGTCAAAGGTCTAGTGCTAAACATCAGTTGATAAATATCAGAGTTTCTGGCAAAACTCCAAATACCACCCCCAAGAAGCCATCTCAGGCTTAACTATGCAACTTAGGGGAACATGAGCACTAAGACTTGTTAAAGTGTTATACCCCTGTCCCCTCCAAAAAACAGAAATACACATGAGGGCTCTTTTGGTCTCTACTGATTTGCTCACCAGAGCCATAAAAATCTATACAAATACCGGGACAACCCACAGGAAGACTGGTATTTCTACAAGACAGGAAAGGTATCATGTTTGACCAGAAAGAGTTAAAACAAAGGGATATTCACTCTCTTTCAAATATCTTTGTAAAAAACGCACTGAAGAAAGTTGCCCGTATGCATCTGTCCTGACCGTTCTACCACACAAGGCTGAGACCCATTTCTAAGGAAGCTCGCAAAGAAGAGCTGGTAACAAGCTTGCACAGCAGTTAGCAGCTTTGAGACATGACAAATTTGAGCTGGGTACCAAACTAGTTACCTTCCTGGCACTAATGCGTAATTACCTACAGAAAGCAAATTTCATTTCTCATCTTTCTGCACCGCCAACCGTAACATACTTTGTTCCACTAGGGTAGGTGGCAGAAGTTTGGGCTGTGTCCTGAACCTACATTAAGCGTTCATAGCCAGTAAGCAGCAATGAGAAACACTGTCTCAGCAGATTCCCTCTACAAGCAATCTAAATCAATAACCCAGCATATCTGTGAGGTTAACTCAGACCACATGAATTTACATACATAAACTACAGAGAAATGACACCTCTGCACCACCAGTATGTTCGGTGTGACCACTGACAGCCGAGATGGCCAGCACTTAGGCACGTTTAGTTCAGACTAAGAACCAGATGAAGCTAAGCTTGTTAATCTGCAAGGAAAAAATGACTTTTAGGAGTTACAATGGTGAGGTCTCATTTAATTCAAAGTATGTATTCACAGCTGATATCTAACCTGCAACTCAAAGTCACACTCGTCTCCCTACTGCTTTTTTAGAGATTTCTCTTGTTTGTGAGCCAGAACAGAACCTTTCTGTTCTGACAGGAGACAAGCCTTACTCAAGCCTCTGTCAGCTCCGGAGGATGCAGAAGTGCTGGGGACAAAGCTGCATTGCTTACCTACGTGTTGAAGTAAGGCTACTTTGCAGGGTAGTTGCTCAGTAGGGCTGCCACTCGTAACGCTGCTTTCCAAAAGCATCCTGAATTACCGAAGACAAATCCCGGGCCTAGTCTGTACAGAAGTATATGGCTGGGCCCATGACAGCACTACGACAGAATGAACACTCAGTGTCATGGAGCCACTGCCCCCCCACAAAAGCCAGTTCATTTATACAGTGGCCAGGATGACCAGAAGCTTCTAAAAACTTATATAAGACAGCAAAATGTATATTCACAGAAATTAAAAGAGGACCTTATTTTGCTTTCCAAAGCAGTTATTTTCAATACAAGGCAAGAGGCACTGTACCTGTTGTGCTGTTCCATGCGTATGATAAGAAATCCCCAGAACTGTGCCACGGCTACCCCGACAGGGAGAACATGCAGGTGTGTCAGGGCTAAATCACGCTGCTCCATGCACTGCTGATAAACACGCAGGCATCACAGCCATTAACACCACACAAAGAAATACGCAATAGAAAACATACAACGTGACGTTCTCTCACAAAATGTACAATGCAGCACTTAGGTGTTTCTTTAAGTAGCCCATGACTGAGTTGTGTGAAATTGAGATTTGCAAACAACAGGAACTAACTGGGGATTAGATACTATTGTCATGGTGCACACGGTCCAGGCAACTAAACCAAGTCAGCATAAACTCATGACCCCGTCATCCGCTGCTGAGGGTCCTTAGTCACACGTATACTTTTGCAGCTGGAAGGGATAGCATTACATACCCAAGTCAGCAAAAATGGCTCAGCCATTTCCAAGAACAGTTAAAGCGTTTTTTTTTTTTTTTTTTTTTCTAGCCACTTGGAAGCAAGCACCAGTATTTTCATGCTTTCCACCCAAGAGCAGATACTTGGCAGGGGGTCACCGAGATCAAGAACATGCTTTCCACGCAAGTAACCCTTCCAGACCTAGCCAGGGCACAAATCTGAAATAACAATAAAAAAGTTTGCATTTACTCTGGAAAACTTTGCTAGCCGTTGCAGTTATTTTCTCCCCATAAATTAGATCTGTGCTCAGCATACACTAATAATTTCAAGTTCCTATCCCATTGCTACTCTGCACATGCAGCATTCCCACAAGATGAATGAGCATACTTCAGCCAGTGCTATGGCAACACAGCAGGGCTTGCTGCAATCACTTCTCTGATGCTAAAGAAACTCGGAAGACCATCTTTACGTCTCTTAATACCATCCTAAACATGCCCAAGTGGCGGGGCTTACACACCAGGGATGCAGGAGATGAACCAAGAACACCTTGCAAAGACAGTGAGAAGTAGAAAAGCTAAAGTCTTTTAACAGGGGAAGGAAAAAGGATGGCAAAACTGGTAGAGTAAGAGACAGAGTAAGACTGACCTCAAATGAAAAGCTCCAGGTCACAGCAATGGCAAGCATATTTAAGAAGTAATAAAATAAAAAATGTGGCAACAAAACCAGAGCGGTAGGTGATTAGAGTATTATACTCAGCCAAAAAAAAGAGAAAGGGCTGAATCTAGCAAAGGAAGCAATAACATGTAATTGTCCATTTACAGATTACCATTATTTTTTCTTCCACCTACATTATGGTGGTCTTACTGCTCAGCTTCTGAATCTTGAATTCCTGCAAACAATGGCATCCCTTGAATAGAATTGTGCACTCCGTAGGCTCCTGTATCATTTTCTGGATTTAAACTGAAAAATACACTCCAGAAGATCACACAGAACCATACCCACACTCTTGTTAAAAACATACTGAATTTGAGTCCTCTATTAAAAGCCTGCTGTTCTTTCATTTTACACATCAAATGAAGAGTTCAGTGATACAACATGCTCTTTTGGAACCTATGAAAACCATCTCCATGAGAAGCAATTTCAGCTTACATTCAAAATATACAGGCATTGATTTACAAACAAACAGGACAAAGAAAGTAGCATGGCCATTTATAAGTGTTTTGCCTCGCTGAGACATACTCTTAAAGAAGTACTAGATGAAAGCCATTATGTCAAAAACCACGGTTCTCGAGCTCCTTTTCCCTTTGAATAACAGTATTTTATAAGCTGAGGTCAAAGACCTACACTAACCACTTATAAATGTCAGACAAAAAGGGATGTATTTTTGGAAAGTGGTGTAAAAACCTATGCAAGCTCCGTATTTTATCATGACAATTGAAACAATCTTGAGCATCTTATTTTGCACAAAATCTCCTGCAGTAGTTGTAAAGCAATGCATTAGATGCCATTAGAGGAGTAGTAAATAGATGGGGAGTAAGCAGTTTCAACTACTGTTCGTCTTGCTTTCACAGTCCTTAATTACTCAGTGATCACTTTCAAGATGGCTAAAATAAAGCTAGACAGATATAGCCAGGAATGGAAGACAGGGATTAGAGAGAAGGTTTCCTTGACACCAACAGCAACAGACAAAAGGTGACACAAGCTATTAGCCATGAAAGGGGGAAAAAACAGACCTGAGCTTGAAAAGGCATCTCAAGTTTGACATTGTGACTTTTAGTAAAAATCTTTACCTTCAACTACTGAGGCCAGTCCACTAACAAGAAAACATGTAAATCACAACTTTGAGTTACTTTCACCCTAGCGATGGCATCAGGAAATCCCCTATAACAAAATAATACTTGGCTGTGAGCTCTTAAATAATCAACCTAGCTTTTGTTATAATTGATTACTGTATCCCATTGCAAAGCTTCCCAGAGAAGTTTCCCAAGTCACCAGTGCTAGAAGCTACTTACAGTGATGAACATCATCCTCTTTCAGAGTTTCTTGCCACAATAGCAACTACAAAACTACTGCTGGTGCCAATTGGCTTTTCTCGGAGTTGGACTAGGTGCCTTCTTGCTCAGCTGGGAAAGTGCATTAAAAAAAAAAAAAATCACAACTGCACTGGTATAGAGAGAAGGGTATATGTTACCTTCATTGCTACAGGAATCTTTACTTGGTAGCACCTCAAATGAAACTCTAATAAGTTCAAGGTACTAACAAGCTGCTTTTCTCCAACTGTTTCATAGTACTTGCAATTACTTCTTGTACACCTGTCCACAGGGGCCACTACCTCTTGTATCACAGGCAGCAAACTAAGAACATTTAAGACATGCAGAACTGCACAGAAGTGATTATTCAGTGGCATTACGGAAGGCAGAATATTTCATTGTCTCTCCTTCTTGTATCTTTAAAATCACTGAAGTAATTTGTTCTAGGCAGCGAACAGCCTAATTAACACTGCTCATCTGTCTTCAGATTCTACCTGAAAACACAAGAGTCAAGTATCATTATGGCTCAGTTTCATGTAAAATTCTCCATTTCAAAAGGCAGAAGTCTTCCCTGCTGCTGTTCTGTCCTGCGGTGCTATCAAAAGGTATGGACATCCATGAGGACTTCTATCCAGATGCTGATCTCAGGGATTTCCCACTCACTGTTACTGTTGGCAGCCTAATAAAAGCCAAGCAGCAAGAAGAGAGACACGTGTTAATGCATTTGACGTTTCCAGGCAATTTCATACTAGTTCGGAAAAGTTCCAAATGTTGAATGCGTCAGTCAGGTTTACTCACAGATAGTATCCTTGAAGGAAGATCACAGTTAGGCAGTGCTTACAGACCTAATAACAGATGAACAAAGACTGCATTTTAATGGGAGGTCACCAAACCTTAAATAACATCTGCGTTAAGACAGACATCATTATTAGCGTCTATTAGAAAAAGTGACCAGATACTGCTTTTTGCCACAGCATTAGGCTTTAGATAACAGCTTCTGAAAGACTTATTTCTTCAATATTCTGCTTGAGAGCAAAAAGCAACCTTTTTCTCCAGTTCTCCCTACATCCTCATTCGTAGATATTTTATTGTACATGTATATGTGTGAAAGAAACTGAAATAATCTCAGAAATTTAAGAATGCCACTGGCCACAGAATCAAATACAGTTGCTGTGATGATGGAATAAGCACGGGTTGCACACTGATTGTTCCACACACCAAACTCTGACCTAACGTATGGACCATTCACCAAGTTGTCCTTAACCCTCTTCAAACACAAATACACTGTGGTATTAAAAAAAAAAAAGCTTTATAGAAGATTGACAAATAATTTCTGATGAAAATAATCCAATATCTGGATTATCATTAATATCAGAACTCAAATTTTGCTTTTCCCGGGGAAAAAAAAAAAAAAAAAAAGAGTAATACTAGCGTTACATCAAGATAATTTATAGAAGTATTACTTAATAATAAAAAGTGGAGGGGTAAAAATATTAATTTCATCACCAGGTAGACAGATGTAACATGTAGATACACATATGCCTACACGTGTACATGTATCTGTTACCTTACTAAATGCATTTAATACAAGGTTTATTTTAATCTTGCTACTTAGTAGATAATCAAATGTGGTATTTTGATCATCCTTTGTCACATCAGTTAACAACTTTGCCAGCCCAGAAATGACAACTTTCACATTTGGTTAAGTTTAATTAGTTTTCCTTAAGCCTTTTAGTTGGAAAAACAATCAGAAGTGCCATAAAAATAAGCTGTAGTAAAGCAGTATGTTTTAAAAGCCTGTTGCTTGTAGAAACAACAAAATAAAACTGTCAAGGAAAAGCTGTTTGCTGAATCTAGTGTGGGCCACTGAAGTACAGATCATACATATTCAGCCTTTGAAAGTCCCTCCAACAATCACTCGGCCTTCAGCACACCATCAGACCTAGACCTAGGGATGTGATGGACAGCTGAACATTAAAAGAAATGCAACACGTTCACCTTCCACCAGCTGCAGCCCTTCATGTGTTATTTCATGACTGCACACCGCTAACTTCCTACCCAGGGGAATTGTCTGTGCTCATGTGGTTCAGGTACCAAAACCAAGCAACTCGCAGGCCCAGAAAGATGTTCACAGCTTCCAGCTTGCAAACTGTACCTATAACCTCACTTAACAACCTCACTGCTGGCTTAAAAAAAAGTCACTGCACTCATATCCTCTCAGATCAAGGTCACTCCCCTTCAGGGTACAGTGGACTAGTACACACGTGTGAAGTAAAATGTGCCTATGCTGCTGGAAAGCCACGAACTGGTCCTTGTTCTGAGGCACTCTACATAATGCACACGTTAGAAACCTCTGACATTTATGGCTAAACTTACACTTAACTTATACCTTAAAGCTAGTTCTGTCTCCAAGTTAGCAAAACAGGCAAAAAAAGAGTAAAGGAACCATGTTGAGACTTATAAAACCTACTTTAATCTCAAATGCATTTCAGAATTCAATCGTATGAGTTGTCAGCACTGAGGAATCTCCTTGTCAGTAGGAACTAGCCCGTGCTTCTGTTACTGTAACTGGAAGGACATTTCCTACCCCTCACCTCAGATAGCTGGCGAAAAAGAAAATCGCAGTGCTGAAGCAGTGGACTCAGCAGGCCAGGTTTCAGTAATTCTGGTACTGGTAGGACAAGTCAGCCCATCCAGCCTTTTCCAACAGTGTTCTGCCACTCCCCCCAACATACAACATTAACTGAAACAAACCACCCTTACGGTAACTACTGCATAAAGCAAACTTTAGCTAAATTAAGTTTTTGCACATTTTGTAACACTTAGGGCAATGGAAAACAGAATATTCAGCGAAGAATCTCTGTAACAGGTAAAAGCAGATGTTTGTAACCAGAGCAGAACCATTACATATCATGAGCAGAACCAACACAAGTTTTATAAAGCCAGAGGCTAAAACTCATGCATGAAGTGTGACTCAAACTACAGTCAGTCAAGAGCAAAAAGAAGCTCTTTATCACCTGCGTGGTTTAAAAGTGACAGCTGAGTAATTGTAAAACAACAAACTTACATCTCAATGTTGAGTCAAATTCAAGATCCTTCATGTATTGTGCTTGAGCTCTACGAATTAACGTTGAAAAAAACTCACCAAATTCCTGGAGAAGCATTCCCCACCTTAAAGTGATCCGAGCACAAGATAAGCTAGTGCCTCCAGTTTTACTGTTATTAGAGAAGGCCCAAAAAAACATTCTGTTTCAAGACCATTCGGATGAGAGAGAGAGATGATGCTTTTCTGAGGCCACAAAGTTCTTGTCCATTCTGCACATTCAGAAGCAATCTTTAAGTCACGTGGACCATAAAAGAAAAGTATAAAATAAAAGTGGTGTGTTTCTTACGTGGGCCACCTATCGCTCTGGAGGTCAACATATCAACAACTGTAAACTACTGAAATAAAACCTGTTGAAGTTTGACATTGTGACTTTTAGTAAAAACCTAACTAGTACCCCGCCCCCCCATTTCTCTTGTCTCCTCTAAGGAAAGCAAACAAAAGCCATTATATTCCTAAAAATTCTAAAGGAGACATTTGGAAGATGTTCTTGGGAACTTTTCCAAGCCTTCTCCATATGGCCAAAGAGGATGCACATCTCCCAGTACAGTGCATGTGCACTGCCAAATACAGCTTCCCAGTCAAAAAAAAACAACAAAAAAAGAGCCATGGTTGACCCTGTATGATCAGCCAAATAACAGAGGATTTTAGTCACAGACATTTCATTTAAGAAACCCACTGTTTACGTTAAGAAAGGAAGAAACCAATACAAACTGACTAGAGACTTCCCTCGTTCTTCTCCCATGCACAAGAAAGTTTAAATAGCCAAATAGTAAAAATCTAAGCCAAAATACAATTCACGTAAAGCTCTGACCCAACGGAGAGTTAACAGCTCGACACGTTAATGATACACAAGCACAACACCAGCCACTAGAGGTAGCTTGATTTCCCTGTGAGATTACTGAAGCCCTAAAAAAAGATATGTAAAGTCGCAATGATGGGGTTGTTCTGTAACAAGGGCATTCCGATCCACCACACGCTTACATTCGGGCTGCAACAGCCACAACAGTTTCTTCACATTTTTATAAAGCGATTCTTCGCCAACGGTAAGCTTGGCTGCGGATACCGGACATCACCAACACTTCGGGCTCTCTGTTACCCCGTTCCTCCCGAAAAGTTACTTCGCCGAGAACATCACGGGAGGACCGGGGTCAGTCTCACCGAACCGCGCTGCATCCAGGTGCCAAACGCGTTGCCAGAGCCGGCCAGGCTGGGGCCGGTCTCCCGGCACCCCGCACACCCTGAGGAGCCCCCGGACGGGCAGCGCTGCGGAGCACAGCGGCGGCGCCCCGGCGGCCTGCCAGCCCCTGCCAGCCCCGCTCGGTGTGGGGCAGCCCGGGACGGGCTCCGGAGCCGCCCCGTTTTGGGAGCCGCCCGGCGGGGGCAGGCGGGCCGGGAGCAGCCGCACCGCCGGGCCCTGAGGGAGGGGAAGGCCCCGCCGGGCCCGGGCCGCCCCCCGGGTGCTCCCCATCCCCGCCGCCGCGTTACCTGGCGCCGTCCCCACCATGGAGCGGAGCCTCCGGTTGTCCCCAACGTCTCCGCCGCCGCTGCTTCGGGGCTTCCTCCAGCGGCTCGCCGCCTGCCTCCGGGGCCGCGCGGCGGAGCGGGCTCAGCGGCCGCCGGGCCACATGTCCGCCGGGACGGGACGGGGCTGCGCGCTGCCGGCGGGGCCCGCGGGGGGGCGCTGCGCGGGGAGGGAGGGGAGGAGGCGGCGTGGCGGCCGCCAGCGAGACGCCTCCTAAACCGCCCCGCCCGCGGGGGCATTGTGGGAAAGGTCCTCCCGGGGGCGGGGGGCGGCACGGGGCGTGGAGGCGGGGCGGGGGCGGGGAGCACGTGACCCGCCGCCGGTTGGCGGGGCGGGGCGGGGCGGCGGATGGGGGCCGGGCGGGGAGGCGCGGGGCGGGCACGGGCGCCCCCTGCTGGCGGCGAGGCGGAGGGGCGCGGCCCGGCCCGGGCGGCGGTGGCGTCATCACAGCGCGACGGGGGGTGGGGGTGGTCACCCCCTTTCTTCCTTCACACCCCTCCCCCCTTCGTTATTTTAATGAACTTAACCCACGTAGACCCCGTATTTTAATAAACTGAACCCAAAGCAGCCTCCGTCTGTTCGTTATTCGAGTACGGTGTGACCTGTGTTGGAGCAGGGCGATGAGCACGGCCCTGCTCTCACTGGGGGCGATGGCCATGGCCATGGCGGGTGAGGGTCCGGGGGGCTGCGGGGGGATGGCCGCCCACCCTACGAGGCTGCCCGGCCAGGAGGTGGGGGGGGGCTGGGGCTTGGTGCAGTGTGGCGGTGTGTCTGTTGGGGCACGGCGGGGTAAGGTGCGTGTCGGAGTCTGTCCGGCGAGAGTGGTGGCACCTCGTTAGGGAGAATATTAATTTAGGATTAAGTCAGGAGAGCTTGAATTAAGTAAGAGCAGCCTGTAGGGACGGCGTGCGAGAAGAGCCAGAGGAAGAAGGAAAGGACTGGCTTCATTAGCAGGCTGCAGGGAAATGTAATAAGCAAGTCGCTAGCCATAGGTAGGAAAGCACAGACAGAAGAAGGATGATGAAATGTGTAAGGTAAGTCTGACTTTAGGAGCTATTAAGGTTAATGAACTCCATCATCTGAAGAAAGGAATGAGCTGTTTTGAAGGATGAGATTAAAGAAAGCCCTGTTGCAGACTAAGATGAATGACTTTCAGTGCTGCATCTTGAGTAGACTGAAATCTTGAATAACCCTCAAACCAGACACTGAAGCAATTAAGAAAGGGGGAACAACAGCAGTGTGTTTGACTATCCAGCCACAGAGGTAAGGAGGCCATGCTACACAGAACTGCTGTGTGTTTTTACTTACTACTGAGTCTCTTAGTTAAAATGACTCCTAAGTCACTTGAGACTCAGAGATGTAGAGGAAGGTTCGGTGTTCTCTGTTTCTGTCACCAGTCATGAAGACGTTACTGTCATCTCCTCATGCTGCACAGATCATGTTGCGCAGAGGAGCCAGGGAAGCTGACGGGAGGTTTCTGTGACAGAGAGGAACACAAGGAGAAACACTCATCACATTTGAGGCGCTGTCTGTACTTTTGTTTGATCCTCTGATGGCGTATCTTACATGAGTAATAGAGAGGCATCCTTATCCTTTCCAGCACTGACCTTTACACCTACTCATATGTCTTCAAAAGTATGCTGTATTAGCAGAACTGCTTTGGCCCTTTCTCATCCACCTTTGGAGATGAGCACGTGTTGTACCCTGTTTACAGCTGAGAGAAAAACCTGGGACTTCACTGCTGTCAGCATCTGAACTTTCCTGTGTGCCCACAAAGTTCCTGCCCTCGGAGGTTTCAAGTCCTACCTGGGCTGAAGAGATTTCAATAATAATATGATAGATCAAGGGGAGGTGGTGGATGAAAAAGCAATGATGAGGCAGGGCGTGGTAGAGTGGAACTCCTGGAGGACAAAGTGGTAGCTACCCATGAGTGCAGAAATGAGGATTAGCATAGAGTGCAGAGGGGAAAAAGGAAATACTTGTGTTTTGGTGTTGTAAATTTGAATTCTTAACTTTGAAGTATCCTTAACCATTGTAATGATTCTGTGCCACTTATCTGCAAACGAGGGCAAACAAGGGATGGGCAAAACTGACCTTATGATTATTACTTTCTCAATGTAATAAACCCAAATGAACCTGAAGGAGTATTTTTGTAGTCTTGAAGCTGCCAGTACTACATTGTGTCTCTGAAAGAGATAGGGTGAAAAAAAATTAAATTACCAAGCTGTTCTTCCTATAGTGACGTTTTAGGGATTGATTGATTAAAGCTACCAAAATATTCAATATCCAGGGAACAGAAGAACCATTGATGACATGATGTTTTTGCTCTCAGTTTTTAGATGCTCATTTGAGCAATGAATGTTTCACCTCCGTGGCTCTTGTATTCTAAGCTTTTGAAGAATGCAAGTATATTCAAATGACATTGAAAAAACTCTGAAGTGGACTCAGAGTTGATTCAGAACTCATTCAACCTCTTTGCCCCCATGTAGGACCAGTCGTGTATCTGTTACTCTTTTGTTCAGTTTGTGCTTCAAGGCCTCTGGAGGTGGACTGACTCTTCCAAAGCCTCCTCAGGCAAGCTATTTCTCTGGGTTTAAAAGTTCTGCTTTTGTTAAGCTGCTCTTAATCCGTAACCTGGATTCTTCCTGTTGCATCAGAAGCCCATAGTTTAGTCCTGTCCACCAGTGGCACAGAGAACAGATTGTTTCCTTTCTCTTTGCAACATATTTTTATCTGGTCTTAACTTTTAAAAAGTTAATCTCAGCCTTCTTTTTTAGGCTAAACAGAATTGAAAGGCCTACTAAAATCAAGTGCATCAGTGTCTACATGACTGTCTCTCCTGTCCAAAGGGCATGTTACTCTGGTATAAAATGAATTGTGATTGGTATGACATCATTTTGTCTTTGAGGTACTTACAAGGGGGTTGCTTCATCACTTTTTTTTTTTACTTTTTTTTTTTTTTTTTTCTAGAAGTTTTCTGGGATTCTATTTCTTCCCCTTTCCAGCAATGAGTTTTGATCTTTGCTTTCAGTTCAGATTCAACATTGGTTTGTGTTTAGATATGATGAAAAAAAAAAAAAGACAAAGCAGCAACAACAACATAAAAAAACTTGGAAATAAACTAGGTGGGTTATCTCATTTTTCTAATAAGGTAGCAGTCTGAACTCCCTGTCTTTAGTACTTGCTTCTTAGGGAATTTTTAATTTGGAAGTTCTGGAGCATATGTCTATATATCCAAGTAAGTAGGTTGTGTATTCTCTGTGTCAAGATGCCTTGGATACTTGGCCGCACTAACAAAGCTATTTCAGTGTTAGAGTTTTTCATTCTTTAGTAGTTCTAAAAGTCTGATTGAGATATTGTGTTTTTTATTTACAGGCAACATGGCTTTGCTTGTAAGCTACATTGTTTGGAAATACAGCATAATATTATTAAATAAAAGTAAGCAGAATGAGTCAACAGATACTAATGAGGAATTACAGACTTCTGCTTTTTAGACTAAGAGAATGCAAAAGGCTGGTCTGCAAAAGTTCGGTCTAAAACCTGAAAAAATCTGTTTTGGGAGTGTAGCAAATTTAGATAACATTCTTTTCCTTGTATTTGTTTTAATAAATTCTAAGGGCCACGTTGGAAACTTTTTACAATTGTCAGAGTTATCAAACATCTGCCTTGGTTCACTGCCCATTAAAAGCCTTCTCCCATCTCATACAACGTACCAACGCACTCATCCCTTTCAGACATCGATACTTGACTTGTTTTGCCCAGCCACAAAAGACAGCGAAGACTGTAGTCTTTTTATTATTATTATTATTATTATTAATATAATTCATTAGTCAGCCACTGTTGATTCTATTATTGGTATTTGAACCAACCATTTAGTAAACTAAATATAGAAACTCTGTTGGCTTCATCTTTGACAATATTCAGCTCCAGAAGGATCTGATGGGTGTGATCAGATAAGATAAGACTTGGCAACACACATATAGTCACAATATTTCCATATCCAGGAACCACGCATCAGCTCCTGAGAGTTTCCTGTTCAATTAAAGCATGCTCTGGCTCTAAAGCTGGAGGGGAGGATCTTGGATAAAACCCTAGAAAACAAGACTCTCTCAGTTCTTTTTGGATAGCACCAGTCCTTTTATATAGGATCAGAGGAATTTTATAATGCTCTTGGCCAGAATTTTCTTCTCCGTATGCTGTTAGTGGTCACACTTTGACTGTGCTCCATGGAGATGGATTGGAATCCTCTGGAATAAATCCCACTGTAGAAATGAAAGATGTTATTAACAGCAAGATTGAATATCGTGAAGAAGAAAAGGTTTCTTGTGTTTAGAGTTATGAGGAAACAGGATGTGAGATAATTAGCCATAACTTATAATATATAACCATATTGTTTCCTTGGGAAGGAATTGGGATGGGTGTTATCCTGTCATGGAGACACCATTCTTTAATTATTCCAAGAGTTCCCATGGGCATTTTACAAATATTCTAGCAGTGAGCTGTGACAAACCACATTCTTTCGCAGCCTTGAAACAGAAAATGCTTGGAGCTTTTGACACCAGCGTATATTATGTACATACCTTGCAAATCCTAACGCAAAACCAACAGTGCACTCCTTAGGAAAAATAGCTTGCATTCTTTTCCTCTTTCAAATAATGTTTTCTGACTTGTGGGATGTTGACTCCTCTAGCTAAGCTAGCACTCTGGACTTAAGCTGAACCCCATTATGCAATGGTCCTCTCTGCCATCCTCAAATACTTACTGGTTGCATTCAAACTTGCCCAAACAGGTTGTGATAAATATTATTGAAAGCCGTGGGTGTAACTACCGCCCTTCTCTTGGAAGAGCCATAGGAGATAGCTAAGCAGAAGCCAAGTTAAACTCAAATCAAAGGCATCCACAGATTTGAACTCTTTGGGTGGAGAGGTTTTGCTGTGCTCTGTGTTGAACTGATCCCTGAGTGTGTGTGTGACAGAGCGAGAGGGAGGATGAGGGGGAGCGGAGTTAATCAGTAATGCCAAGGAAAAGCTGACAGTTCAGCTTAAGTATTTAGGGAAGTAGCGTCTTTCACATTTATGCAAATAAACAGCATAAGCCAAAACGTGACACAGCATTCCTTACTCCCCTATCAGCCTCTCCTCACATGGAGTTGTAAGAGCTCACACTGTTATCCACCCACTTCCATCGAATGGTGCAACAGCGCATAACGTGTGAATCAACCACAAATGTGCTTCAGGAAAGCTTGTGACAAATGCAGCATGAAACACACCAGCAAGCTGTACGTTTTGAAGCTACAATGTTTACAAGGAGCTGGTGGTACTACCAGCTACAGCAGCGCATTGCACCTTCCAGGCTGTAAGTGTGATTATGATTACTTTCAGATATAGCCCAGGGATGTGCTATATGATTGCAGTTGCGTAGGTCACTCCTTCAGAAACCTTGCACTCTCAGAAGACTGAGGAATGACAAAAAAAAACAACCACCATTTCTGTTTTTTTATTATTATTATTTATTTTTTTCATTCTCCCCTTTCTAAAAGCATTGCTTTTGCTTTATATTTCTAGTTTCTTGATTTTTTTTTTTTTTTGCATTAATCTCTGCATATTATTTACTTAAACAGTGGCTGATTGGTGCTTTTAAGATTGATCGGCACTCTCTATCATTTAATACTATTTAAATACACAGCTTGGCAAGGGTTGGCTTTTGATACCTCCTTCTCACCCAGCACTGAAAGTGTTTCTCAACCCATATCTGCTGTAGATTGAGCTTTGTCTTTGGGAAACTCTTTGCTGTAATTGTCTTGATACAGAAAACATATAAATTAAAATAATTCGTACTTCTCCCATGTGGCAGTAGAAAAAGGTACATTTAAAACTACATGCTGAATTTTAAATGACTGATTCTTAATATATTTCATGTAAGGTCTTGTCTTTTCTTTCCTTTTGACATAGGAACATATCCATTAATGTTCTTGATTAATGAGGGGATGGGTAAACTGCACCCTTCTGGTATATTTTACAGTTCTTCAGCTACATAAAGCATTTGTTAAGTGCAAATTCATCAGTTTGACTTCTTCAGCTCATGTCTTTATTACAAATGGGTAACAAATTAGGCATATCTAGGTGTTACTGGGGAAGTGAAGGAACCCTATGAAATTAAATGTCTCTGAGGCTTGTCACATGGTAGGATTGATTGGTATTTTGTTATTTGCATGTTGACTCCTAACGTTTACCATGCAGCTGCAGTCCATAGACAGATGCGTTGCCCCCACTGGATAGAAACACTCTCTTACATCTGAAACAATAGATAGTGAAAACAATGTTCCTTCACTATCTTTTTTTCTTCTTGTGTACCCTAAGGGATGAAAACATCTCATCTATCAAGAGCTTATGCAGTCTGAACCATTACTGGAGAATATTATAACAATGGAATTTAATAGCCTTGTTTTACTTGAATCAATATTTTTATATTCATATGAATATCAAGAGGATTTTATTTTTTAAACAGATGCAAAAGGGTCAATAGTTGATTTTTTACATCATGAGTAAGGGCAGGCTGATTTGTCTGTTCTTTTTCCTTGTATTAGCCTCAGGATGTTAGGAACACTCTTCTGGCCTTTGGTGGTCCTACTGCAGAAGAGCCCCACGTACTTTATTTAAAATGCTGAATATTTAGCACAGACATTTTCTCTGAAGTATTGATTAACTACTGCATTTCAAAGGTGCTCATAAAAAAAAAAAAATCTGGCTTGAAATCCTTTTCCTCCTCAGTTGTCCAGTGTTTTGAGTATTGCAGTGCCATTTGCCCTTTCTTGAGATTTTGAATACACCAGACTTCTCAAAATTTCCTGCTGCTGCAGTTCCCCCATTGAGGAAATCTGTGTCTTTAATTCCATTGTTTAGCAACAGCAGTAACTGGAGAGTGAAGAAGAGTCTCTGAAATTCAACCTGCAAGGCCAGCCAGATCTGATCTAAAAGAAGTTAGAGAAACTGATGCAGAACAGCGTCTCCACAAAATATGTCTGTTCATACCAAGAGAAGTTACCTTGAGTTCCTGTCTAAGCTGTTCATCTTCCTAGGGATTCAATGTCAGAAAAATCCAACAAACAGACTAACAAATCTCAAACTGATTAGTGTTTTACATTAATAAACAGGGTGAAGCACAGATTCTGCTGACTGTTATGGGACAGTAACCATCAGCAAAAGAGAAGAGCAGATAACTACAGGTGGTAATACCCTCTTTGATTGCTCCACATGAGTTGTCCAGCCTTGTCTGGAGATTCATGGAAGAGGCAGGAGACGGTCCACATTCGCTTTTGGTAATGCTAGTAGAGTTAGTAAAGCAGTAACAAGGAAAGAAGATTCTACTAGACTGTTTCTCTTCGGAGATGGCTCGTTTCATGGTTTTGATAAGTCTGTCTCTTTGTAGACAGTTTGTGGATTCCCTTTGTTAATTGAATGGGTCTGTCACTGAGAAGGCAGAAAACAAATCTAGTGCAATATCACAGAACTGGAAAGAGTAGCTGTTCTGAGGTAGTGGCTCTCAGAGGACTAACAAAACATTTCTTCCGTTAACTTCTAATAACTGGCTTTAAAGTGGTGCGTGTTTCTTTAATTCATTCTTTAAATGCATTCCCCAGATGTCAAGTCCTAAGCACAACAGGCAATAATCCAAATTACTAAATTAAGAACAAAACTTGGCCATAACTTTAGGAAAAAAAAATCAGACCTCAGATTATTTGCAAACAGCTCACATGAATGCATCAATGCCAAAACCACCATCATCACCTTTTCCAAACAGCCATTTAGCTTTGTATTATTATCAAATACTTTATGTTGATAACTTAATTTGGACTTCAGTGATTTACTGCACCAAATGTGGGCTATGTTATTGCAGTCCCTAGGCAATAAAATCCAGCTGATCACCCAGAAACAGTGGTAGAGTCACCCATGAGGTTGCTAGCTAATGGTCTGACACAAACTGAAGTGCTGTTAGCTACCTAATAAACACATTTTTCATAGCAGATTTACTAATAAGGACACCACTAAAAAGAACATCTCTTAATCCTATATAATACCACTGATGTATTTTTAGTGCAAAATAAACAATCTTTTTACCCAAAACAAAAATTAAGTATCCACTCAACTAAAAGTACAACCCATTTAATACACTCTAAGAATAATAGTACAGTATGTTCAAAAGTCTGTTGAAATAAATAATTTCTGGCACTTCCCCCAAAATAACACTTCAGCGAGCCTGTGCTTGTTGGCAGCTGCTTGCATTGACATTATGGAAAAAGGCAGCTAGGTGGAGGAGTTGTTAATGTTATAGCGTTCGAGGTAACGCAGCCACCGTCCTGGGTGGAAGAAGTCCTTACCTTTATGCTCTGCGAAGAGCTTTGTTGAATCACTGAGATTACTCACGGGATATAAAGTTGAACACCTAAGTAATTATTTGTAAGTCCATCATCACATGCCTCGGGTTTTTCTAGGCTGTTCTGTTTTTCTCCTATGGTAACAGTCAACAATGATTTTCAGCAGTTAAGCTAGGATTTTTTGTTCCTGTGTTTTTTTTTCCACTAGAATTATCTTAGTCTTAGAGATCTTACCAAATCTGTAAGCACCCTTACACTTGTAACTAATAGCTAAAAGTAGTAAAATACCCTTTCTAACAGTGCATCAGTAAGTTGGGCACTTTCTGATGCCCCCCTCTGCTGCAATCTTGGGGGCCCCCTGGCCACAGCAATCCCTTAGTGAACCATTGCCCTTCGTGGTCTGTGTGTAATTATCACACTGAAAATATTCTTCTGACCCACACAGAATTGTTGTGTATCCTTTTGTTTCTCAGAAAAAAATCCCAGAACCACAGGCTGGCTGAGGCTGGCAGGCCCTCAGCATCCCACCTGCCCCAGCCCCTGCCCAAGCAGGGTCACCCAGAGCAGGCTGCCCAGGACCATGTCCAGGTGGGTTTTGAAGATCTCCAAGCCTCTCCTCAAGGGAGAGGTGCTCCAGTCCATCATCTCACAGCCCTTCATGGACTCCCCCCAGTATGTCCATGTCTCTCTTGTAATGGGGAGCGCAGAAGTGGACACAGCACTGCAGGTGAGGCCTCACCAGCGCTGGGCAGAGATGAAGGATCATCGCCCTCAGTGTGCTGGCGATACTTTGCCTAATGCAGCCCAGAACACCATTAGCCTTCTGGGCAGCAAGGACACACTGCTGGCTCATGTTCACCAGGACCCTCAGGTCCTTTTCTGCTTTTAACAAGTACAGGAAGAAAATAAAAGAAAATGCTATCAAATTAGATGAGCTTCTTTATAGATTTCCAAATTGATAGGCTGGAGAGCTAAGCAGATCGTATAAATGCCATCCTTGCAGGTTAGTGAGAAGGAAATGTTACAAAGTTTTAATAACAGAAAGCCACGTTTCTGCTGAGGGAGCACATTATACATTTTGTGGCTGTTAATAACACTAAGCTGCTATGGGGAGTCAGTAGGGACTTGCTCAATCTGGCATTAAATGTGTGGCAGGGTCCATACCCTAGGTGTGACAGACCTTGTGTTTCAAGTGCTGGAGCACGCTGCTCAAAGGGAACGTTTTAAGCACGTAGTGTAAGGGTGATTATTTTTGCCTACCAATCTCTTCCAGCTGCTTTAAAGCCCCTAATGGAAGTGCTAAAGAGACTCCAAATACAGTTTTGTACCTTTTTAACAAAAATGAGATCCAGCACCAAGACTGCACGTCTCCAGCAGAGGCAGGCTGGCCGCTCTGTGTTCAGCCCACTCCTCCAGAATAAGTCAGATAGTTTGAAAATTTTCTAGCCCTGTAAGAGCAATGTTTCCTTGATGTTATCTCCCTGTCACAGCATCGACATGCCAGCCCACGTGGGAGGCTGGTGGCATGGTGGCTTGGAGGGCACTGCTGCCTGTGGGAGCAATTAATCTCTTGCTGAGATTGAGTCCCTTTCCAAAAGGACTTCAGGAACGGATGAGGAACCACTTTAGGGGTGGTATAAATTTATCAGAAGGCAGCTGTTTGCTGCTGGGTGCTTTTTTTGTGGGGGGAGAGATGTGCAGTGCTGCAGCTGCCAAGCCATGCCACTTGCTCCTTGGAGAGGCTGTCCCCGACGTGGCTCTGGGGCTGGCTGAGCCCTTGGGCTTGCGAGCGCCAGGAGGATGGCTCCGGGCAGCCAGCTTGCAAGCAGCCACACCGGCTCTGGGGAATGCTGCCTGGAGTGGCAGCGTGTGGGGATTTCTAAATTAGCTTTAGCAAAGCAGATTTATGATCTTTAGAGGGAAAACACGGATTTTTCAATAGTCTATGGACTGGCGAATAATTATTGAAAATTTTAAATAGAAACAAAAGCTGTTTGCATTCTAGCCACAATTGCCCATATTTCCCCAAGCTTTAATTGCTTAGATAATTGTGGGAAAAGATGAGAAATCCTCTTTGGACAGGGCCTTTTCTCCAAATGAGTGTCAGGATGAGCGCTTGGAAACCCCCTTCAGTCAACCTTTCTGGGGCAGCTCCTGCAAAGCAGTCACCGAGCCGAAGCTAACTGCATGACTTGCATTACAGCAGCTGCAAAGTAACTGAGCTAGCCACATGGTGGAGCCAGTTTTGGGGAGGGGAAGGTCAAAACATCCCAAAAGGTGCTGCTGGCTTTAGGAGAAGAGATGTTTCCCCCCAGGCTGCTTGTGCTCTCCCAGACAGAAGTGAGCAGAAGGCCTCCACACGGAGAGCAGGCCCGGTCCTCAGCAGCGGAGGGATTTAGGTGGCTGCTTAGCAAAGGTAAGTAGGAGGGCTTGGATGCCAGCGGGCATGGAACCCCAACTACAGACCCAACTGCTATAACAAAACCATAAGATTTGTTAACTTTTTTTCATTTTCTTGGTGCATGAACACCGTGGTTAATTTCTGCCTGTAAAAGTATTTCCACAGGACTTAAGAGACAGAGCGAGGAGGTGCTTGTGACAGTTTCTACGACCACCACCCTCTGTGACCACGAAGCATCTGGCTCTCAGCATCACCTGCTCCCGGCAGGAGAGGATGGCTGCAGCAGCTCTTTTGGGGTAACTTCCACCTTGTCTGGGGGAAAATCCTCCCAAGGCTGCTGGTTCTCAGGCAAGCAGTACGGAGCCGCCGTTTGGAGGCTGGGCCCGCAGGTGGCAGCACGGCACCTTCATAGCATCGCAGAGTCATAGAAGGAGGGCTCGGGTTGGAAGGGACCTTAAAGACCATCTCTTTCCAAGCCCCTGCCATGGGCAGGGATGCCACCCACCACATCAGGTTGCCCAGGGCCTCATCCAACCTGGCCTTGAACACCTCCAGTGCTGCAGGCACCACGCTCCCTTCTGCAGGTCATAAACTGCCCATCTCTGTCTTTCCCCTCGAGGTAACCACGCATTCACATACCTTCCTCTCCTCCCCCCAGACACTTCATTTTAAGGGAGCAACATCGTTTTTGCTGGAGTCTCATTCCAGTTATCCTTTTTTTTTTTTTTTTTTCTTTTTTTCTTTTTTTCTTTTTTTTTAGAGAGAGGTTTAAAGGGCTGCGAGCCGTGAGTGAGCACAATGAGCATCCCTTAGGGAAAGGGAGTAGCGGAGATGTTGTTAGTTCCTATTGAGGGGCGATGCCAAAACTTCACAGGATCAGGCTTTATATGACCGGACATATTTAGTGTTTCAGCAGCACTGTAAATGAGGATGTGCGTTTCCTGTGATTGTCAGCCTTTGATGGAACTCTTGGTATGTGGTGAATAATATTACAATACTGTACTTTCTTAAACATAGAAGACATAATAAAGTCCCACCCACAAAGGTCAGATGCATCTGACTCGCTGTTGTTAAGAGTTAAGAGACTTCCATTTATTCTAACAATACCTTGTTTAAAATATGAAGTCAATGAATTTCTTGCCTTTGTGGAAGTTGTCATTTTACTATGGCAGGAACAATGCAGAGTTCTGGAGTCAAGCTAAAAACAGAGGACAGATACTATTGGATCAGGTGGTCATTTAAGATAAATTAAAGCCACTTTGATGAAAACAGTGAAATATTACTTACATTTACTAATCGTCTATTTACTAGCTGCCCCATATATTTAGAAACAGAAATATGTCTTTAAAGTATGCTTGCTAATAACCAATAATCTTAGAGATTACATGAAGCAATAACATCATTAAAATTCAGTACTGTTAGATATTTTGCTTTCTCATTTTATTACAGTGAATCACCTTAGACAAAAATTACAGTTCTCATTTTTATATCACTTTTACTCTCTGGAGCTCCTGGAGAAGCACAGTATAGGTCCACTGTATTTGTATCTAGCACTGCATTGGAACATTTATGGGGATCCCATGAGGAGAAAAAGAGCTTGAACCATAATCACAAATAGCAATGAAATTATTATTAATGAAAGATACTAGCAAAAAGCAATCTCTATTTTTTTAACTGATAACTCTATGCATTTGAAAGCCCTTTGTATGTAATTAGTTTTCCAGTTTTACTGATATGGTCACTTAGACCCAGATCTTCATAGAATCATCAAAGTTGAAATGATCATCAAGCCTAACCTTCATGATCATCAAGCCTAACCATCAACCTGACCTGAGGCCCATCGCTAAACCATATCCCGTAATGCTGTGTGCACACATCTCTTGCATTTCAGTTTTGAAATCTAGGGCAAGTCTATGTTTGTTATTAAGTACCTAAATATCTTTTTGGAGTCAGACATTCATCTCCTGATAATACAAACTCATTAATCTGTACCTAACCCTGTTACAGTGAAAAGTCTGTTTGTCAATCTGTAAAAGAAAAAGCAATGAAAAGCAAAACTCCTTTCTCGCTCTTTAAATAACAGAAGTGGGCAGAAAGCTTACATCCAGCAGTGCAAAAGATATCAGCCAAGTCCAGATTGATTTATCACTGAACAGCCTGTGAGTAGATTTAAGAATCAGCTGGGACTGCGTGTGTGTATTATATGACTTTTCTTTCATGCTCGCGTGAGAGAACCATATCAGCTCACATTACTCTATGTGGTACTGATGAAAGTGCTGCATAACTGAAGCAAAAGATTTCAGCAGCATCTGGCAGTTAACAGTAAAGCTCAAAAAAAGTAGGAAGAACAATGCCTGAAAGTGAGTTCCCAAATTATTTTTCAGATCTCTGCCATTTTTTCTTCTCAAGCTGTAGGGGAGAGGGCAGGGTTCAATACAACATCAGAATGAGTCTAAATCTTGTTCATGATTGATTTTGCTGTCTTACTTACATAACCCACCTAATCCTGCCACTCAGCTCTGTAAATCACAGCCCACAGCCTTCTCCTTAGGCATCAACCCCAAGGATCATGATGGAAAGAAAATCTCATTACTGATCAGCAGAGCAAGTGATAAAGAATGGAAAGTAAAGAGAATTATAACTTTGCCACCTAGATTGAATCAATTTAATCTTCATTCTTGTCCCATGTTTATTCTTACACACACAAAAACATAGTGCCAGAGAGAAGGGGAATGAAGCAGAACTGGGATACAGTGACTGGAGGAGCTGGAGGCCTGGACACCATGCTTATTCCTGTATCCCCAGTTAAACCCACAAATAAATAGAGAGGATTTACAAAGAGATATTAAAGACTCCAAAAAGAGAGGTCTCATGGGCATATCCTGGCCAGTAATAGCAACGTGAGGCACTTCTAAAAAATCTACTCTTACTTATTAGACCTAAGTAGAAGCTGAGCTCTTCTGACAATTTATCCCTAATTGGGAGACTGAGCATCTGGGAAATCTGACCCTGCACACCCTCCCTTGGCATCTGGGAGGTGTGGTTTTGTCTTCGACTCTTTGTGTGGAAAGCAAGGGCAGTGCTGAAAATATTCACAGAGGGCAGGGACAGGCCTTGATTCAGTCACCCCTGCACTGAAAATGGTTGGGGTTTTACGCAAGGAAATTCAGTCTTGCTTCTTCAGACAGTTGCTTTCTGAAGGTAAATTTGCTCTGCACTGAGAGTGCAAGGAGAGGTGGTGACTGAGCGTGTGGGGAGGAAGAAGGAAGCCCAAGCGGAAGGCAGCTGGTGGTTCGCAGGAGCCTCTCAGGGTGTTTGGGGAAGTGGTGCTAACTACATGTCTGCTGTCCTCTGGCCACCTGCACCCAGAGAACAGCTTCCCTGGGGGAATGGCTGAGCCAGAGGCTCAAACCAGCCCCTGCAAACTTCAGGGGCGAAGGAGAGTCTCCTAGTGGTGGAGCACCATCCTGCCTACACCGTCCATCACTGTAGAATTTGATCCAGCCCCTGGCAGAGCAGGGGCCTGGGACTGTTGTTCCAGCTGGATGGAGGCAATGCCATTAGAGCACGCATGACCCCATCTCTCTTCGACCAGCTCTGATTAGGAACCTAGTGTTTTGCAGCAGTAGCAGAACAAATGCAATCAGGAAGGCCACGTGAAATCAATTTCTGTTTAATTATTCATTGCCTATCTCTGTGCTGTACTGAGGAAATCATTCAAAACCCTGTAATACCCAGCTACTTTCAGCTGCCTTCCTGAAGGTAAGCATGTGACTCTGCTTTCAATTGCTACTGTAAATATACAATTATTTATAAACTACCTCACAGGGACCATATGGTCCTCTTTTGAATAAAAATGCACAGACAGAACCGAAAAAATCTGTGAAAGAGAGGCATAGTAAATTGATACGTAGCATACCATCTGCTTCCATGTGCGAATGATGTTATAACAAACTGCAGGAGGCACAGCTAAGGCAACTGGAGAGAGCCAACTTCTTTACGGTGTTTGCAGATCTTCTGACGGTCTTCTGCCTAGTATCAGTTTTGTGTTGTCATTTGCAGTGGCACTATACCAAGAAAGCCATATTGGCTAACTTCTGCATGCTTAGGACTGACACCCATCTGTGGCTTCCCCTGATTAGCTGGTGAGCACCCTGGAGTTTGATTCCGATGGCTTTGATTTTTATGAGGTTTATAAAACACACTGGGTATTACCAATCAACCAAGCTAAAGTTTAAAATACTTCTGACAATGTTTATTCTCTAAAATATCAAGAAAACGGATGTAGGACTTCTCATTTGTTGCAATATTTTCCATACATAACTGAAACTTATGATGGATTTGCTCAGATGCTGTTAGAATCACATTTGTGTTAGATCTCACCTATGCCAAAGGACTCACGAAGGCTGCACATCTCTGTTTTATATTATCACTGTTTTAATATCAGGATGCCAGAGGTGCACATATCAAATGGAAGCATTTGAGCAGAGCCTACGCCATAGCTGTTGTTCTTGATGCCATGCAGGTTGTGGTGTGTGACCTTGCGTGAGTTGCTGGTGACATAGGTAGGGGGCAGCTCAGCAGAAGCAAAAGGGCAGCACGGGTGGCTATGGATGTGAACACCTTGCCTCTGTACTTTGTTTGCTGTTACAGGAGCCAAACTGTTGGCACGAAGGAAACGGCTGAAAAATGATGGCTTTATTATGGCATGAAAAGAGTGGGGTGGATGACCAGCAGGACAGCTCGCCCTAGCACCAGCACTGTGTGCCTGGCCATGGTTTGGTGAGCTGGCCTGGCACATGCAGTGCATTACTTCTGCTCTCGCATGGGTCAGGAGCTGGGCTGGGGGATGAGGAGCCAGCCCTGCCCATCCCGTCTGCTGTGAGATTTGGCCCCTGCACGTGGCCCTGGCTGGTGCTGCCCCAGCAGGAATCCATCTGTGGTCACACCAGCCTGGGGTGGGGAGAAGTGCATAAATTATTTTGTAAAAGCTCAGAAAATAATAATTTTCAATAAAAAGGTGGAGGGAATTAACATTTTAAGAATAAACGCAATGCACATTACCTGAGTTATTACAGTATTATTCATAATAAAATTATTATTATCACTAATATTATTAAAATGCATTCAAATTGTTCAGGTTTTGACACTGAAATTCCAACCACAGGGCAGACGTTGAGTCAGACAGAAAATGACAAAAGTGTTAAAAAGAGAGATATAAATAACTGAGTTATCTTACACTCTTCCTCTGCCTTCCTCTGGGCGCCCAAATGCAGAGCAGCAGCTTCCCTTGCCTGGCCAGCTCTGAGGAAGTGCTGGGTCTCCCATCTGCACTTTCTTCTTTTGCAGCCTTTGTGCCTCTCTGCAGAATACACTTGGGCAGAGACTTCACCATCTCTGCTGCCTGTGCATTGGAGGCACTTTGAGATTCTGTGCTGAGAAATAACGGTATGAAATGCTGAGATAAAAGGGTAACACATTACTGAAAATGAAAGCATGACTCATCAAAGGACTTATATTTTAATGCAAAACTTTCTGACCCTCTGTCAATCTGGCCTTCCTTCAGCCAGTGTAAAGGCTATGTGTGCAAGGACCATTTTCCTCTTGCTCCTCTTCTAGGTTTCCCAGGTGACACACAGCTCAATGGAGCATCTCTTTACAGGGTCTACCAAACTCCTTTGTCTCTAAAGCAGCCAAGATGGAAGGCAGTCCTTCTAAAAGCACCATCTGCTGACTTGAAACAGAAAAAACAGGAGGCACCCACTGTCTTGCAGACTTGGCAAGGCCATAACAAGTTACAGGAGCAGGGCTGCTAAATGACAAGCACATATGAGAGTTGTAGTATGACTATTTTTTTCAGCTGTCAAAGCAAAATACTCAGTATCTATCCCAAACCTAACACCATGGAAAATGCTGAGAGTAGGATTGCACTAGCCTCTGGTTTCCTTCCTGGTAAGGTGGTTTTGTTCTACAGGTCCGCAGGAACTTGTACGCTGCAGCTTCTGCATGTTTAGATTCAAAATGACAGTGCAGGAAGAAATACTTCTGGTGACCTAGTTTAACCAGTGTTAAGAGCAGATGCATTTTCTATAGCATGCAGTGTTGCTGCAAAGCCTACGGGGGTAGTGCTGAAATGCTGGTGTCCATGCTGATTTGCCTCTCGCTTGGATGAGAGTAAGTAATTTGTGTCAGGGATTAGCCTGCATGTGTAGCCCACAAGAAGAAAGTCATACAGCTGACGATATTCTTCTACAGCTGATAGAATATCTTGAGTTGGAAGGGAACTACAAGGATCATTGAGTCCAACTCCTGGGTCCCCAGAGGACCACCCAAAAATCAGACCGTATGTCTGAGAGTGTTGTCCAAATGTTTCTTGAACGCCTGCAGGCTCAGTGCCATGACCACTGCCCTGGGCAGCCTGTCCCAGTGCCCAACCATCTTCTGGGTGCAGAACCTTTCCCTAACACCCAGCGTGACCCTCCCCTGTCCCAGCTCCATGCCGTTCCCTCAGGTCCTGTCGCTGTCCCCAGAGAGCAGAGCTCAGTGCCTGCCCCTCTGCTCCCCTTGTGAGGGAGCTGCAGGCCGCCATGAGGCCTCCCCTCAGCCTGCTCTGCTCTGGGATGAACAAACCAAGGGACCTCAGCTGCTCCTCACACATCTTGCCCTCCCGATCCTTCACCATCTCTGTAGCCCTCCTTTAGACACTCTCTGATAGTTTTATCTCCTTCTTACACTGTGGTGCCAAAAACTGCACACGGTGCCTGAAGTGAGGCTGTACCAGGGCAAAGCAGAGGTGTGCCAGTCCCTTCCCTTGACCAGCTAGCAATGCAGTGCTTGATGCACTCCAGGATATGGTTGGCCCTCCTGGCCTGTTCAGCTTGCTGTTGACCAAAACCCCCAGATCCCTTTCTGCAGTACTGATATCTCGTCCCCCAGTCTGTACATATATCAGGGTTACCCCTTCCCAGGTGCAGAATCCAGCACTTGCTCTTGTTAAACTCCATTTTGTTGGTGATTGCCCAACCCTCCAACCTGTCTAGAGCTCTCTGCAAGGCCTCACCACCCTCAATGGAGTCAACAGCTCCACACAATTTGGTATCATCTGTGAGCTCCTGGAGCTCCTACAATGCCATTGTGGTGGTTTTCATTCCTTCCAATGTTCTCCTCAGCAGTGCAACTTGGGCATCCTTTGCTATTTGTTATCCTGCCTGTTGGTTGATTATCCACATCTTTTACAGAGTCACTTTGGATAATATTTTTCATTTCATACCAAGGTCAGAATCAATAAAATACAAATCCTACAGCAGCAATAAAAGATACAAAGTCTTAAAACCTACCTAACATTCCTATCAATCCTCCTCAAAGCAATTGACATATAACTTAGTAGAGAAGCTTTAAGGAAGTTCTTCAGATTGTGCAAATCTAAAGCATTTAGCCTGATTGTGTAAAACTAAGGATGATTCCACTGAGCACAGTGAACTTCAACCAGTTTGCAGCGGGCTGTGAACCTTGGAAAGTCTGTTGAAGTGATGTCTGGAAGTAATGTTTTGTGTATGTAATCAGTAAATTAGTCTGGTCCCTTTTAGTAGCGTTCTTACCACTTTGTGGTGGCTCCCAGTGACCTTTGTAAAATAAGCTCTGTACCAACACAACATCTTTGTGGCTGAATTTCTTTGCTAGTAAAACACAGCATTCTTAATGGCATCTTTGTTAACAGTTACTTCGCTCCTCATTCTTTGTAAACATACAGCATTTGTATAATGCTGCTGAACAGCTTATTGTAATTAGACTGTGTATTCATCCTGATCTTCCTGAAGGTCCCTGGGCCCATAAATTTGCTGGGCAGTGGTGAGGACACGTGAAAACTCTTTCAGCTTTGAGCCACAGGACATCCCAAATTAGTACTTCCCCAGCAAGGTAGCAGAGGTATTATGGACTATGTGCTGGGACAGTGCTTCCTTTGGTGCACCTCTATAAAATAGCAGGGTTGGAAACACTGCAGGTTCTTCTTGTGGGTAAGTACCCTCACCACGTCTGTCCCCTTGCGAAAAGCACAGCTCTCAGAGCTGGCTTCAATGAATCCTGCTTTTTGTGGATGTTGTTTTCATTGCTCAGCTGTGCTAACCACACTGTTTTCTCAGAGGTAGGTGGGAAGGTAAAGAGCATGTAGCAAGATTATTTTTCTAGCTATTGGTTTTGACCTATTTTGTTTACTGGCATCTGTGCTGTTTGTAAATACCCAAATCAAAAAATGTCCAATTTTAGACAACAGTCCTGAGCCTAAGTGGTGTTCAGGTGCCCTCAAAAGAAGTTATTTCTGCAGTAAAGAGGACTAATGGTCTCTTGTGCTTGACAGAGGGTTGTAATGTAAATATGGCCATGTTCTTATTTGAATGAACTAATTTATAATTGATCTCCCTTTTTTAGTAAAAATTTCCCCAGAGAAGTCAAAGTGTCGCTGACTTGTTTGCCTGGTGAGCTGCAGTGCCACCCCACTTGCTTGGTACTTTAGCTGCCTGCCTGGGCCTTGCAGACTTGATGGGGTGCGCTTTCTGCTTGGCAGGGCTTGCTCATGCTCTGCTCCGTCCCAAAGAGGAAGAGAGAAGAGCAGAGCTTGCCCCAGTGTACTCTGGAGCAGGCAGAGATGTGCAGGAGCACTGGGCAGCAGGAGGTAATTAGCTGGTGGGAAGGTGTCTGAGCACACTTCCCGTACACCAGAGACTTCTCTGCATCTTGGTGGGCCCTAGCAGCCCCATACAAAAGATTTCTGATCCTTGGCCCAGAGCAGAGGTGAGGATATTATCCCCTCTCTGGATTGCATTGGTCCTGAATGTTATGGTCAGTGATCAGCAGGAAATAAACAACCCAAGTGAAGATGAAACATCTGCTTTTGTAGTGAGCCTAAGGCTGTGTTGAAACTGCCAACACAGCGAGGCCTCTGTTATTCAAGTTTTTTCAATGACCAAGTTTGATTTTTTGCGCCCAGCCAGAACTCTTTAAGAAATCAAACAATTTCTGCATCTTGTAGCATCTCCATTCCTGGGTTCTGTTTCATTAGCTGTGTGTTCTGGTTAAAATAATCTGCCTGTGTAAAGCAACGAGGTTGACCCTGTTTGTTCTGCCCGGAAAGATGCCAATTAGTGCTCCACTCGAGTCAAAATTTAACAAAGGCTTGAATGTTCCTGTGCCTGTTGCTCAACAAGATTGTTTATCAATTTACATGGAGGCCACACTGCCTTTTCAAAGTGCTGCTGGAAGGCTGCCAGCTGTAGTAAAAGAGACTGCTTTCATTGTTTAAATGCCACTGAATACAAGAATGGCAGACTGATGCTTGTTTTCCTTTTATTTTATGATGATCTAATTGCCAGAGATATATAATTCCTTGTTATGGCAGGGAAGTTGTTTCTCCGGCATCTGGTACTTCTCTGATTATTTACAAACGGTATCTGAAAATTAATAGGAGACCCAGCTTTCATGTAAAAATACTAGTGGGAGCTGTTGTCTGCACAAAGCCTGAGGAGGCTTCAGAGTGTGCAAGAACCGCCTTTGTCAGAGAACATATAATTTTTTTTTTTTTTTTACATCCAAGGAAATTACAGGCTTTAGTTAGGGTTTCAAGAAATGTGTTCTACAAATGTTGTAGCATCTGTATGCTGCTGTTTTTACTGCAGTCGTTGTACAGGTCATTAATCTGATCTCACGTCGTAAAAATTTCTCCACCCTCTTTATGACTTTCTTTGTTATCATAACACTTTCCAATACCTTGGCACCTAGCTCTGCTGTGCTCCATTATAATTACCCGGGGCAGAACAACACTTTTTATACTTGACATGTTCGGCTCCTTCAGCAAAGCCGCTGAGCACCATGTTCACTACATTTCTGTGGTGGGCTGAGCATCCAGGAGCGTGGCTGGGGCTCCGCAGAGCTGGTCCCGGAGGCTGGAGAGACATTTGGCCAACAGACCCTCCATGCTCTGAGCCATGTGTGAAAACTTGGCAGCACGAGGCTCCTGCCTTGTCCTCCTCCCACCTCTTGCTTGTGGATGGAAATGGGTTGGGTGACAGCCACGATGGTGTGGTGGTGATAGTGGTGGATGTGAGAGCAGACCACAGAGGGAGCAAATTATCTGCGTGCTCTGAAGTGCAGCAGGGACAAGCACCCTCCAGGTAAGCTTTTGGAGAGCCCACCTGCGTGGACATGTCCTCATCAGATGCTCACCAGATCTTCTGCAGCCCGCAAAGCGCAGGGCGGGTTGCCGATGGCTGCGTGAGCAGCAGCGAGTGGAGGTGAGACCAGTTTCCATAGAAACACAGGGAGAAGGATGAGGCAGCACATCAGAGGCGAACGCAGTCTGATGGAGCATTTTGGAGAAAAATGTCCAGCTCTGCTGAAGAGGCTGGTCTTGCTAGGTTGTACCCCATCCTACATGGGCTCACATGAGTCAAAGGCTGTGGTGAGACCCCAAAATAAACACTGTACCTGTGATGAGGCATAGGTCTGGTCATTGCGGGTCTCAGGAGCAGAGCTGGGAGGGTGTGTGCCCGCATGGAGCCCTTGGCCATGTTCTTCTGGCTGTCTTCAGCTGGAGAGCAGAGGGGAAACCACATCTGATGCTCCTGCAATTAGTACATAGCTTTCATCTCTGCAATCGCTGCCAAACACAAAGCTTGTTGCCATCCAATGCTGTGTGGCTAAAGAGAAGATGCAAAGGGAAGGGATGAGCAACCCATGCTGTCATAGAACCATCTAAGTCAGAGAAGACCTTCAAGGTCATCAGCCCATCAAACCTGACCTACTGAATCCCATCACTAAACCATGTTCCTTAGTGCCATGTCCACACATCTCCTAAGTACTTCCAGGGATGTGGACTCCACCACTTCCCTGGGCAGCCTATTCCAATGCTTGACCACCCTCTTTGTGATGAAATTATTTTTGATATCCAATCTAAACCTGCCCTGGCAAAATTTGAGGCTGTCATGGGTGAGCAACTTGCTCCAGCTTTCACAAAGCTTACACAAAGTGAGCCCTGCTGGAAAATCAACAGGTTTTGGGAAGAGTTGCTTTTAGGGTATTACCTGAACGCAGGTCCCCAGAGGTGTGCAGGAAGCAAGAGCTCACAGGAGCCTGTCATGAGCATGGTCAGTGCCTGGTGCTTTCACAGAGTACAGCCTGAAGTAATGCTCTCCACCAAAAAACAGCCAAATGTCACCAGCTGACAGAGGCAAATGCACTGCCAAAGGGCCATGACGGGCAGGGGAGGGGGGCTGGAGCTGCAGCCACCTCTGACAAGAGGACCGGAGGCTTCAAGCTGGATGCTGTCTTCTGAGGAGGGGACGTGGCTCTTGGCCCCTGGGTACCTTCTGGTTCTGTTTCTCTGGGGCAGGAGTGCCCGTGGGGCTGGACCTTTGCACCCCATGGATGTGGAGGTGGGTGGCAGCTGGGCAGGCAGTGCCGTCACCGCTGTGGGGTGGCTTTGCTCTGCAGATGGGCTCACTGTCAGACTGGCTTTCGCCCAGGGACACGCACCCCAGCCATAACAGTTTACTTTCCTAGCCCTATTGTCTAAACTTTGGGCAAACTACACCTTTTTCCAAGAATCCCAATAACCTCATGTTTTTAAAGCAGTAAGCCATGGCAAGGCTGAGGCATGCTAAGCCAATAGTACTCCCCCTTGCCAAAGCCATGGCATTTAGCAGTATAATGCACAGAGACTTCATTTTCTGTAATGGTAACTTGAAAGAGAAATGCATGGCACATAATATTTGCAAAAGACAGATGCCAGGCTGCCAGGAACTTGTGTCTAACAGCACCATTAGCAGGCAGTGGGGCCTACTTCAGCCAGGGCCTGTGAGCACAACCGAACACAAAGCAAGTGGTGATGCTGCCCTGTGGGGCCCAAGAAATAAAGTAAAGCCCACATTCTCTCTGCTGTGGGTTTGTGAGGTAAGGGAAGCATCTCTGCTTCCTCCACACTTTGTAAAACTGGTGTGAGCACTTAGTTCCAGCTCTGGGCACAGTGGGAAATGAGACATCTTAACAGGGGCCTGAATTTGGGCTTCAGCCTGAAGACTAGCTGCAATTTCACACAAACTGAAGTATACGATCTCATTTCTACCAAATGGGGGGTCTCTCCCCTTAGACAAGGCTGCATCCCTTGCCCAAGGAAAAGGTAATTTCCCTTTTTTCACCCTCAAGTAGGGAGAAGTCAGACAAACTTAGAGATCTGGCCAGCCACGGGGACGCATGAAGACCAAGCCAAGCCAAAGGTAGAAGTCTGCGGCTGGAAAGGCGGCTGGTGTTCTTCCTTTCGCTCTGTGGTTTTAGGTGAATTTGAGGTGAAGCTGTCAAATTGCACTGCAAAAGGTGACAGATGCCTGTGCTCATCTCTGCAAGGAAGGAGGAAAAGAAATACAGCTTCTCCTCTTTCTTCCTCCACTCTGCAGCCCACGCTCCTGTGCATTAAGGTATGGCTCTGAGCGATTATAGGTAGAGAACTGGGAGCAAATGGTATGTCCAAAGGGGTCAGCCTACTGGAGCAGATTAGTGCACCTCTGCTCCCAGGAGCACAGCTTCAAGACATTTCCCTGGGTTTGGGGACCAGGCAGAGGCTTGCCGAGGGTCACCTGGTTCACAAATCCTCCCACTGCGTGTCCTGCAGAGGGGCCTGGCACCACAGGCTCTTCCCTCCCTTTCTTCAGCCAAGCCAGCTGTCTCGCGGCTAGGACTCCAGCCAAGGGCTCTTCATTTAAGTGGTCACTACAACCCAAGAACTATTAAAATAAGCAGTCAGAGGCAAAAAGTTAACATTTTCCAGACCCGCTAAGGCTTTGACAGAGACACTTCAGCAGATCCAGCCTGGAATGCGTAAGACATCACTGTCCTCAGATAGCCTCCTCATCCATCTGCTGCAAGTTTCTGCGTCAGTAGCAGAGAAGGTATAGCAGGGGTTTATCTAGTCCAGGCACTAGTTTAGCATCTGAGCTGAAACCCAGCTACAGCAGCCCTTAAAGCTAAACGGTCTGCCTTTACACCAAAACAGCCTGGCAGGGACAGCCTTCAGGGAGTGGTCAGAAGCAAGTGCTGGCCTTGACAAACGCTGTCATCTTAAGCAACCCCATCTGTGGTGACTGTATGCCTGGCTTCAAGTCCCTCTAAAGCTGTATTAGAAATGTTCTGTTGATGCTCCACAGCCATGTATCGATGTTTTGCTGTATATATTGCACTGAGCCTAATACAGCTGGCTTTGCAGAGCTGCATGCCCTGAGGTCAGTGAAAGCACTTGCATAAGAGTTGAGAACACATCCTGTTTAAGGGATTAAAATTATATATATTCATTGCTTTGAAAGAATGAGTACCGCCCAAGGCATTAGTTTAGATCACAATTTTAATGTTTAAAAACTATAGAGGTAACAGAGATTATAGAACTTAATACATTTTTTTTTCTTTATTTACACACAGAAACTGAAAAACTGCATCTTTTATTCGAATATGAACAGCACAAAATATGGTGATGTTAGCAGGAGCAAAATATTACCATTCACTCACTTGAACAATCTATTAGAGATGAGCTCATATCAAGTGTACATCATTCAAACAGTATTGTTTATACTGGATCTGGGTAAGCCTTAACATATCTTGGGATGCTAAAAACAGCTTTCTGTAAACACGTTAAAGTTCAAGTCTTGTGGAAAAATACCTTTACAGATTATATTTTGTTGGCTGTAACACTGAAAACAAAACGTACACTTGTACTAATTTGAAAAGCTCCATAGAAGTGACTGCATATAAATTTTTCCTCAAATTTGTGCTCATGGTTAAAGCAAATGTTATTTCAAGTTTCATTTTCATCCAAGACCATAAATTAAACAAGAAAAACATACAATTATGTTTAGATGCATTTCTCAACCTCCATTTTTAATCAGTCCTGAAAAAAAGCACTTCTGCGCTTTACCAGTGAGAGACCCTATGCAAAACTATTGACAGCACTTGCCTGCAGCGCTGAGGCTGCGCTCCCACGGAGGCACTCTCAGGGCTTACACACCTGTCCCCTTCCATCGAACCCACCCTGGACATGCAGCCATCCCATGACCAAAATGTTGGTGTCCGCCTGATCACACAAGGGATGTACAAGCTGTCCCTGGGCAGGGGATGCTCTCCCAGCACAGGAGATGCTAGTGTTGTGGGCACACAATAGCTGCATGCCTGGGTCTGTCTTGAAGGAGCAGCCACAGGGCTCTGCAGCAAGGGAACTGCAGGGAGCAGGCTACAAACAGAACAAATCGCTCTGGTTGTCACTCACCCCTGGCACGTGATACTTTTTTTTTTTTTCTGATCTACATTTCTGCTGGCTGAAAAGGGAGTGCACAAGTCCTGGTCTGACTTCCATCTGTACTAGTTACCTTCTGTGGAATGATATACAGGCCTGAAACCCAGCGTGGCATAATGCTGGGGCAGGCTGCTGGCTGCAGCTTGCTCCACTTTCTGCATAAGTCCATTTCAGCATGTTGCTGCCACCTGGCCTCGGCTGAGGAACAGGTACCTGGTACCAAGCGGGCACTTTATGCAGGGAGATATCGTACCCAGTAGTAAGACTGGATAACTTGCTATGGAGAAAACAGGGAGACCTGAGCTGGAATTATTCCTAGCAATTTCATTGGGTCACTTTTTTTCTCCCTCTTTCTCTCTCTCTCTTTCTTTCTTTCTTTCTCCTTCCTTCCTTCCTTTTTCTTTTTCTTGTTATTACATTAGCAATGTAATTATAATTTCAAGTTTGGGATTCAAATTGTGAACTCTTGGGAGAAAGGAAAGGATATACATTTTGCTAAGTCTGAAGCTAAAGTATTTGTATATCTATTAAAATTATTCTTAATATGCAGAGCCTATCTCAACACTTCTATATAATAGGGCATAAACAACTGCAAAAATATACAGCATCCTATTTATTTACAATATATATATATACATAAAAATGAAATTTCCTACAATACAACACAACTGCATAGATTTGTCTTCAGAAACATAGGCATGTGTACAATCTGTGAATTCTAGACCTTTCCAGCCCTGTACTTTTTATTAATTATCTTTTTTTTTTTTTTCACAGTTTGTTACAGAAATCCTTACATTAGATACAAATAAAACATTCTTTGTGTTATAGGAAATAAGGATTTTCCTGATGCCAGGTGCTCTGGGGAACTGTTTAAGCGAGCACCCTGGCACCAAGCGATAAAGCCATCTTGTGGAACCGCTGATGGACCTGACTACATTCGGCTGTGCCTCCCTCATAAAGGCACCAGGGTGGGACGGTAGGACTGGAGGTGGGACAACACCACATGGAAAGTTTTGTTTTGACCAAGATGCTCTTTAGCCTTAATGTAAGGCTCAAGCAAAGAAACATGTAAATTTAACGATGAGCTAGAGATACCATTAATTGTTACTGTTAATACTCAATATCAGAGAGAGCTGTGGTGCTTGTGCATTGTAAGGCAGATGTACAGACAAAACCCATCTATCACCCAACCTGCATTTGCAGATATGACCTGTTCCAAGGGGAGCACAAGCTGTGGATCTCTGTGAGGCTCAGGACAGCAGCCCTCTGGAAGGGGTGGGTGTCCCTGCCCTCACAGGATGGGGCTGGCCTTTCCCCCGCAGCCCCACACAGGGGATGGGCACTGCTTGGGTCTGTGTCAGCCCTAGGAAAGGTCTGTGCTGGTGCACAGATTTGGCATTAGCCCTCTGATCAGGAGCAAGCATCACCCAGAGAGATCACAGCTCCCAACACACAGCTCCCAGGTAACAATCCACTGTGTTTTACTTACTAGGCATGCTTGCTGCTGGCCAGAGAAGGGCAGCTGTATTCTGCAACCATAAGGGTTGTTTAAGCTCAAGGCTATTTTCTTTGCAATGTGCTGTGGACTAGGAGAGGCAGCAAGGCTGTCTTTTCAGTGTAAGATTAGCTCCTGCAATCTTAACAGGAGCCCCTGCTTCTATTTAGTCTTTCCTTGTCCTTCGCCACTCAGTTGTTGCTATTATGCAAAAAATAAGTTTAAATTACTTTGTTGCAGTTATTAGGAGCATTTTTTCATCTAGTCTATGAAATTTGCAGTGCTCACGATAGTGATAAACTCTCTATGAAAAGAAAGCATGCTACCACCTACTAAGTAGATACGGTACTCTGGATCCTATTAATTAACAACAGAGAAACTCCTACAGCATTTCACTGTGCTCTTAAAATCCTAGCTAAAATGTGGGACTCGTACATTGTTGGCTACAAGTTCACTATTCCAAATGAACTGAATAACAGCAGTACATTTTACAGATAACCTCATACAAATATTGTCATCCATCACTGATGTTGACAGTTACAGCAGGGTCTATTGCATTCTGTTAAGAATGTATAAACCTGATGAGAAAACAAAAAGCACGTTATTTCACGTTCATTACCACAGACATCAATAAACACATGATTCCTTTCCATAAATATCTATAAATATGATGCCAGTAAATCAGCCTAAGCAAAATTCCCTCTTTTTTTTTTCTTTTTTTTTTTTTTACAGACCCAGAAAAAAGCCTATTTAAAGACTCAATAGAGATACCTGAAATGGTATCTGTCTTTCAGTATCTAAGATATGCTTTGATGGTCCAGTACCTTGGGTAATTTCATTCTGTGCACACCCAGCTCATCCTTCTCCCTATTCATCCAGTAAAACTCCAGTACACATATAAACTGGGAAAAAGAAGAAGGCAGAAGAGCAAAGAGGAGGGAGAAGGGTTGTGATGGAGGACACTAAGGAAGATGCAAAGAGCAATCAGCCACCCAACAGCCCTTCAGGTCCAGGGTAGCTGGGTGTCAAAAGTCAATGGTCAGTATTTGAAACACGAGACTACGTAATATGGATAGGGGGCAGATGTCATAGTTGTGACCTTTCTGGGACCCCATGCAGCAGATCAGACCTCTAGCTCCTACCTGGGTATTTGAAAATCCCTCCCAGGATCTCCTCTTTTACAACCCCCCAGTGCACAGAGAGTCACCGCTCAAAAATCAGTAGTAGGAGGATAAAGGGGGAAGGAAAGCAGAAGAGCCCTGGAGTATTTTGAGGATAACACTGTACAGCATTCTCAGGTCTGAGTTAGTTTTTTCTGGGATGAGATCCAGAGAGATTATATCCTGACATGTGATCCCAGCAAACTGATCATAGACTGGTTTGGGTTAGAAGGGACCTTAAAGACCACTTAGTTCCAACCCCTTCCACCAGACCGGGATGCTCAAAGCCCCATCCAGCCTGACCTCAAACACTTCCAGAGAGGGGGCATCCACAGCTTCTCTGGGCAACCTGTTCCGGCGCCTTACCACTCTCACCATGAAAAACTTCTTCCTCACACCCATTCTAAATCTACCCTCTTCCAGTTTAAAAGTGTTGCCCCTTGCCTTGTCTCTACAGGCCTTGGTAAGAAGTCTTTCTGATTCAGAGAGCAGCTAGATGCCAGGCTCCTGCTTTAACTACCAGGGAAGAGTTGTGTGCTTGTGAAAGGGAAACCCCAAACCACGTCCTGAGCTGGGAGGATGCCCGGAATGAGCTGAGAGGAGACAGCAAGCACAGGTTATTCTCTCTGCGGTTTCACTAACCCCTGGTCTTGTAGGCTACAGTATGGACTTCTGTGAATGAGGGCCCACCTAAGGCAGTATTGATCACATAAAGGGGAGTTGTGGGAGAACTGGTGACCTGTGCTGTCACAGGCACGGGCATTTGAGGCCACTTGCTGAAAAGCACAAACAGCTGATCCTCAGCCTGCCTGATCCCATCTAGCTCAGCTGTTTGTGTTTTAAACCCTGGGCTGCACGGGAGGAAGGATGTCATGCTGGAGAGCTTGCTGGGAGCCTGTATCGCTGGGAATGAAAGTGTGGCAGGTCAGGACAGGTAGAAGGAGCCCCACTCTGTAGGCCAGTATGCCTTTGTTAGAAGGGAGGGGACTTGTTCTTGCTGCCAGGCTGCTCTGAGGACCTCTCTGCATGTTGGTTCCTAAATTCCAAGTAAGGCCCCAAACTAACCTCTCTGTATGTCACCCTTAGAAACCAACTCCCAAGGTCCTGAGAAGTGCTCTGCAGTCTCAACTCCCAAGTTCAAGCCATGTAGGATAAGGCAGTGGCAACTGAGGCAATTCAATAGCTCACAGAAATCCCAGGATCCTGAATTCTCCACCCCCGACCTCAAAAAGAACAAGCTGCAATGATAGATTACCCACAGGCAGTGCTGCTAATGACAGACTCCTTCCACAGCTACAATGGGAGTTGGAAATGAACCAGCCACAGGGAACAAGAGGGTCACTGCATACTGACAGGTACATCTCAAACACACAGAGGGCATTACGTAGCCCTTGCATGTGATCTAGGGCTCCCCTTAGCCATAGTTTTTTTCAGAGGGAGCCTGATTCATCTCAAGAGCAAAACTGAAGACACTTTTTAGCTCACATTTATGCTTCTGGCAGTGCACTAATAGATGTCTGCTGAGGATGGTCAACAATCACCTGCTTAGCATTTGAATCTCTACAAGCAGTTCTCTACACCAGCTATAAGGCATTAGGCAAATGCTTGTTTTGTGGACAACAGATGCAAGTTACAGTGTTTCTGCTAGTAGTAATTTAATGTATTTTCTGTAATTGCTATGGAGAATTGATGTGAAATGTAAATAAAACATTTCATATATATAAAATGTTTATGTTTGTTGAAATAAACGTTACAGATTTCAATTTCCATTAGATATCCAGTAGTTTAGTAGGGTGAGTCAGATCCTACTCCCGCTGCTGTCAGAAACCCTGCTGACTTCAGTGGGAGGAGGATGAGACACAAGAGAGGAGCCAGTCTCTACAAGGCCGTAGGTGTGTACAGATGAATCCAAGAATGCAAAAGGCATGAGGTATGATTAAACATGTAGGTTTTGATAAAACTGGAGCTTGCCATTTCTTTCTGAGAAGAACAGGGCATTAGCAAACAGTTTAATGCTGAAGAAAATGCAGATTTCCTACGGATATCTCTGAGCGTCTGCTTCTGGTCAGGTTCAAGTACTCATTGCTGGCTGTCAAGTCTACTGGTGGCCAGGTTCAAACTGAAATGTAGCAGGGAAATGGTGGCTGGTGGTGATTGTCCCTCTCCTACTCCCTGCACCCCTTTGCAAAAACACACACACACAGAGGTCTGCTCCCCAAAGCAACTAAAGAGCCGAGACTAGGGCTGGCTCCTCCACCACAACGCTACAGAGAGAAGCACCAGATTTAGGACCTAGGTTTACACAATGCTCATTTACACTCATGGTGCTTTTTCTGTCTGTACCAAGAATGCGACACTTGGTGAGGCAAATGGTGCACAAAACAGCAACAGAACAAACAAACAAACAAACCGAATGCATACAATTCGAGAGCAGAGTTTTGGTTAAAAGGCAAAGGGAAAGGGTGTGAACTGATGACATCTGGGACAATCACTCCAGCTGGGATTGATAACAACAAATGCTGCTGCTTTAAAGGAGCAGAGCTTATGGTTCAAGGGCTAAGAATAATAACGGAACAATACAGTTCATGGGTGGAAGAGGAAAAACAAACTAATTGTGATGAGTTCCTATGAGCAACGCTCTATATAGTCTCTCAACAATTAACACAGACTTAACGCTGATCTGATAACTCAGTATCATGGGACAGAGTGATATGCCTGTTGGAAAAATGGGTCTGTTTTCTGCAAGAAAATACACCCATAACAGTATTTTCAGTACTGGAAAATCATTATTTGGATTTGATTTGAGTAAACTCACAAAAGGTGGAATAGATAACAGAACGGATGGTTGCGATTTTGGTGTGTAGCAAACAGGGATGTCTCCTTTTCAGAAGGTCAGCTTCAGTGGCCTTCGGCACTGCCGCCTGACTGTACCCAGTCATAGATTACCAAAGGGATGCTCACTAGGGAAAACATTATCCCCAGTGCCAAGAAAAGAGAAGCCTGGAAGAAAAAGAAGAGAAAATTAATGAACTAAAAGAAAAGACAATTAATTCAAGTGTGTTCACTTTCCTTCTTAAGGAGATTTACAAGGTGATGTATCAAAGCTATGGGCTAAAATGAGATAGCACTTCTGGGGAAGACAAGACTCATAGATAACTAACAGATTAGTGTCATTAATAATTACTTGCTGAACACCAAAACCACTTTTTTTTTTTCTTTTTTTTCCCCATTTCAATTCATTTATTAAATGCTGATCAGCCCTGAAAAGGATTAAATGAGTCCATCTTTAGGACCTATCAGTTCTGCTCTTCTCAAAGCCTGAAGACAGTGTGCTGTATGCCTTCTGAACTGGCACACTGAAACGCAGAAAGCTCGCTGGGCTGAAAGGGCTGCCAAAGGCAGCTGCAGGGGCACCCGAGCCCTGGCCAAAGCCATGGCTGCTTGCAGAGCTGCTGCTCCCCTGGAAGTGTCCCCAGCTCCAAAGAGAAGGGTCGTGGAGCACAGGGGACCCTTGCCTCAGGAGACACACAGGGCAAGTGAAAAAGAGAAAGTGAGGCTGCCAGCTGATGGAAGCAAGAGGGAAAAGTCAGAAGCAGCTCACACAAATGTTGAGATTAGGTAGGTTTTCCATCTAGCCCATTTTAAGAAATGACAAGACAAACACATTGCATTGACCAGAAAAGAACGCATACCCAAATCCTCTGAGTCAGTTTTGCTCCATCCTGATGCGTAATTTTTAAATACAATGATGAAGGAAGAATGAAAATCAACATATTGGCAGAAGTGACACCTGCAAAATTCGAATGAATGAGTTTTGTTAGTTGCCAATACCATAATTATTATGCTGCTGATTAGCAACAGTTTTGTATTAGCAGTACAAAGCCAGGACACTGTACCTACGACTCCAAAAATATCCTTCATGGTTGGGATAAAAATGACTAACAGGTTGATGATAACCAAAAGGACAAAAGTAACCACAACGTGACGGCATAAGTCAAATTTTGTTTTTCTTGCCAGCTCAAATAATGATGAACGTACCTGTAGGAAGAGAGAGTTTGCTATCAGAAATAGTCTATCAGACAGTTCAAAGCTCCCCGTGGTTATTTTAACTGGTTCTTCATGTGACAACAGGCTCTACATGGATCTGACAGAAATTGTGGGGACTCTGACATAATGCCCTTTGAAACAATCCTTGCAATTCATTTGATATTTCACAACAGTATGTTTCCATACATACAAAGTAGACTACTCCTCTCTTTCTACCATGCCTTGGGGAAGAGAAGGCCCTTGTGGATTCAATTTAAAACTGAATTAAGACCAAAAGTGAATCATTTATTTCCTGCAGGGAGAAGTTTTCCAGAAATTAGTGAGAATCTGGTGTGGCAAAAGACTGATCCAAGCTCAAGTTCTTTTTTGTAGCTGCAGCATTACTGACTTGGAAACGACCAAACTTTCTTTTTTAAAAATCCAACGTATACAGACATTACCTACTTCCAAACCGCGTGGAGACTTTTACTTACAGTAAAAAACAGCACTGGCACTGTGAGTATAACCGCAACAATCACAGCCAAGCGCACCGTCAGGATGAGGATGTCATCTTTGCTCTGGTACTTGTGAAGCAGATCTGACTGCACATTGTCTATGGGAATGACAATAAGGTAAGTGTTCCGGCAAGTAGGCAATTAATTCACAAAAAATCATTGTTTAACAACAGCCTTCTTGAACAACAAGTGATTTATCTGTAAACAAAAGAGTATGGAATGAAACATCCTTGAGTTAAAACAGCATTTTGAACCAAGTCCTAATGATCCCATTATTCCAGATTAATCCTTTGGAGGCCTGATCTAGGAATGCATCCTAATTCAAGACAGCACATGCCTAAGTCTAAGGTAATTTTCACTGTAGGAAAGACAACAGTGAGACACACACGAAAGCTTGCTTACATACTTATATATATATACAAATAAGTAAAGTGAAATAGGCTACTTCTAATCGGTTCTGTGGGCTTGTTTTAAAGTTTCAAATGATATAAAAATAACCACATGCACCGCAACGGCTGAGTTTAATATAAATTACAAGGTTGAGCTAAATTGGTCCAAACAGCAAATAAACTCCCAGCACAAAGCAGTGCCTCTGTTCTCAAACAAGAACAAAGCCCAGCTCTCAGCGGGACATTTTGACATTTGCACTCAAACCCCGGGCAGCTCCTCTCTCCTCGGAGGGCTGCCCTTCTGTTTTTTTTCTTCTCTTGAACCTGCCGCCCCTCCTCGGCAGTGCCCACAGCTCGGCCCCACACCGGCCCTATGCTCCCGGCATGGCCAAGAGAGATTGCCGGGGATGCCTAGCAGGGAGGCACTGGCCATGCTTTAATAAACCATCCTGCAAAAATGCTTCCTTTGCACTCTGATTTAATAGTGGTAACGGATGGGAAAAGCATGTTGCCGGGGGACCTACGTGCTTGCTTTGTGCCTTTTGAATATCTAGGAACAGCAACCCAGGGAGGCGGCTGTGAAATGCGCCACAGAAACACGCTCGCTACCCTCTGTTTTAGAACAGCTCGAGTTTTCTTTCTGTCTGCTAATCTTAGAAAGCTGACAGAAAAAAATAATAGCTCGTAAACCGAAGTCCTTAAGAGGAACTCGGTAGGCACGTGTAGATCAAAACTGTGGTAAAACCTCCTCTTCCTGAGAGTGAAACGCCTACACTCCCCCCAGGGCGTCCTTCTGGGGCGAGACCATCTCTCAGCGCCTGAATTCCCACCAGGAGAAAGAAAACACTCTCCCACCTCCCTGCAGGTTAGGAGTGGGGTTTTCAAGCCGGGCACATGCACAGCTTCTGCGACACAGAGCTTACTCTGCTCCTGCGAGCACAGACTGCAACTTCTGTACCGCTCACGGACTGCAGCCAGGTAGGAAGTGAAAGGCAAGGCTTACAGTTGAAGGTCTGTTTCCTTTCAGCTAGATACACCACAGAGCCCAACCACAGTGACCTTTTAGGGGAAGAAAAACACCTCTTTTCTGTAATTCTGCAATGTAAATATAGTCATAACTGCAACACTTTCGAGAACACAGCAAACAGACAAGCACTATTGGCGTAAAAAAGAAATGGCCAAAATAAAAACCCTGGTCTTACCCAGGCAGGGAAGAGGTTAGAAAACCAAGTGCACATATAAAAGGCAAAATCTTGTCAGTCCCAAGGGTAAGGAGGATTGGAGCGGAGAGGTTTTGTATTCCCTTGGTTCCTTTTTGTGCTGCCTCTCATGGCACTGATCCTGCGATCGTCAGTGCTTGCATGAGCCCCAGCGGAGCTGCGCAGAGGCACGTGGCGTCCATGTGCAGGGATGCCTGCTCCGGGAGGAAAATTCCTCTACTGCTCCCTCCCAAGGGGGACAGGAGGATGCAGCCTGTATCTCCTCCACGGGCTCCGTGGGGCGTGGGAGGTTCCCAGAGAGGATCCTATGGGTATCTGCCTCCTCACATCCCTGGGGCGACCGCACCAGAGTTTTCTCCCTGCCAAAGCGAAGGGGTTCGTGCTGATTCACTCCCACTGCCCCCCCCCACGGGGCTACTGATCTAATGCATGCCTGTGAAAATGTTCTAGCTAGCAGCAGTCAGATGAGCACAGTTGCTGCTGCTCTCACTTGCAGCAGATACCCCCTCACCTCCATCAGTTTTCTGGGGAAAATTAGAACTGATGACTTCAAATTACTTCAGTGCATGCAGGCTCAAGGCCTTATGAGCAGAACGAGAGCCTGAGAAAGCAAATAACAAGACAGGTACACCTTTGAGAAAAAAAAAAAAAAAAAAAAAGCCAATTTTCATATTTACTATTTTCTTTCCCTTGCAATGGGTGGCTTACAATGGATGGTGTCACAAATGGGGAGATTGTAATAAAAAGGTCACTTGGAATACACAGTGGAGAAGACTGAAGACCTTTTGGTGACCCTGAGGTAAAAGGTAAATGTCAGTTTTGGCATCTGTCTCATAACCCTTTAGTGGTCTATGAGAAAACACACTACATATCAACATTTCCATTATGCAGGGAAATGGGAGTGGCTTCCTGGGCCACATTCATATTTTATTCTATTTACTTAAAAATTGTACATATTCCTTTAGGACAGCAATACAACATAATTTGTTTGTTTCTTTAAGTGAATCAATATTCATGAAAAGAGACACAGTGCTAGTACCAGACACTGAAATAACCATCCTTCAGCTGCAGAGCTGGGACATGCCTCTGAGCTTCCCCACCTCTGCTGCCAATTTATTTAACCAACACCTGAAGGAGTGAACCCTAGGGACACAGGAAAAACATGTGGTCCTTTGTCTCTCAGTGATGAAAGTACCAATAAGAAAGTGAAAAAGTTGTGAAGGATCATTTGATACCCATTTCCTAGGACCTGCTCTCAAACCTGTCACATTTTATACAGATGTGCACAACCAGTCACACATCACTCATTACCAAGGCACGCAAAATTCAGGTAGGGTCTCTGGAATGAAAATCTGGGTAGGGCCCAGCTAATCCCCAGTTCTGCTAAACAAATCTCTTCCTCATATTTTGAATATGTCTTTCGTAAATACTGCTTTCACTTGTGCTCATCATCCACAGGGGAAAGACAGGAAAGGATTTGTACCTTCACTATGAAAACACTAAGGAAAATTATTTGAAAAAGTATTTTAATATAAGTGAATGGACTTTTCTTTCCAGCTGGGATTCATTACTGATTTCACATGTATTCCCTTTCTGCTTTGATCAGTAAAGTCTGCATACTTACCATAGAAAGTCAAATAGCCAAATATGGCAGTCATAAAGTACATCACAAACATGGCAAAAAATGAGATATTTGAAACCAACTGCATTTTTTTCTGTGAACGGCTGGGAAAAGAAGAAGAGAACAAATAAAATGGTTGGACTGTGTTTCTGAATAGCTGTTTAAACATGTATTAAGCATTTGCATAAACATATCAATTCTGCAGAGACTCATGAATGCATTTTCATTTAAAACAGGAATTAATTGACAGCTGCATAAGGAAAAGAAAGGCGGGACAATGGACCTTGGAGTTTAAGTAAAGACATGCTGTGACCACCCTGTGGCTCTGCTCCCCAGACATACTCTTGTAACCAGAGGGAAGGGCGAAGCTGAGTGGGCAGGGAGAGCCCTTAAACACTTCAGTAATTAAATTAAAAGGCCAAAATATAAGGACAGTAGAAGTGTACAAAGAAAAAGGAAAAACAACATTCTGAATGTTTGCAGAAAAAAAAAACACATTTGTATCCTCCATGGGTAGGAAATAATGGATGTATACAGACCACTGTAGCAAAATAGATTAAGTGTAAACATTTCATTTTTAGATATTTGCTTTGAAATATATAAAGTATAGCATATAAAAATAGATTGGCTTTTAAATCCTCACAGGGACACCTTCAACAGGCCCCTGAGCACCTGCTGAAGCCACGTGAAGCTCAAAGCACCCAGCTTTGAGGGCACCCTGAGGGACTGACTGTTCCTGACCCCTTGCTCTGGTGCCTCCCCCGCCTGCCCAGGCCCAGGCCCCACGCCAGGCCCCAGCAAGGCCGCAGCAGGGCTGAGCCCCAGCTCCCCGCAGCCCTGCCCGAGGCTGCGCCAAGCCAGCCATCCCGGCGACGACGTCGCAGCACGGGTGAGGCTGAAAGCGATTTTTGTTTCTGGTATTGCACCAGATTTTTAGTTGCGCTGGAACAAATGCCGTGGGCTGAACACACGTCTCCCTCCTATGCAAAATAACGGTCGGCACAACTTGGCTCTCCCCAGGCTGCTGTGTACTTCCAGAGAAAACTCCCAAAGTATTGCATTATCCTCAGCTTCCCTCCACCCCAATGGCACATCTGGGAGGCCAGATTTCCTAGCTGACAGCCACACTCACTGGCTTGTTTGGTTTTATTAAAGCACATCTCCTCCAAATGGCACGAATGACTCAGAGCACCTCTGCACTAACATTTTCCATGCCAAACAGTGCAAAACAATTAACTAAAAAAAAAAAAAAAAGAAAAGAGAAAGGCTTACTCTTTAAGTTCGCTGTAAATTGGAAGGACTGATGGGTGGCACACGAACGCGAAAGCGATGGTGGGCAAAGCATACACAGTCTGTTCAGAGAGAGTTTCAGACAAAAAGTTAAGAAGAATAAGTATTTTACCCAGAGTCATAAAGAAATGGTCTGTGTTCAGCTACCTCAGCTCCCAACTCTCTGGACTCTTCAACTGTATGTTGAAAGCCCTATTCAGAGAAGGCAGGAGACCTGTCAACTGGCACGTATTTAACAAAACATGGAGAGCAGCGCTCTTTCAATGGGAGGACAACATCTTGGCGCTGGTCATGCAAGCACAGCCCTGACTTTGTCCTCAACGTGCAGTGGTGGATGCCACGCGGCTATGGGTTTTGCTTCCTGGGATGGGTCTCCCTGCCCAGCTACTGCCACCGACACTAGCACACCGCCACGTGTAAGGGGGACGGACGTATGGTGGGTCACCGCTACGCTACCCTGCCTCGGTATGGAGAGGGATGAGCACCCGTGGTGCTAAGGCTGAAGTCCTGAAGATGAAGCCCATATCCAGACTGTAAGAAAAGAGAAGAGGAATGCAGAACTTACAAATAAATGGATATTTCAAGGTACCAGACTGAGCCCCTTCATTTCCCAGGCCAACAAAAGGGCTAGGAGGAGTGTGGAGGGAGCATGCTTTTCCTTGGGGAAAGAGAGAGACCGTTACGTCACTATGAAGCGCAGAGGGCCTCTGAGGGGAACCTCACCCCCTGCTCAACCAAAAATCTGAGCGGGTTTCAGTGGTCACCATTTGGCCAAACTTTATGAATGATCTCAGAGCTTAAGCACTTCCATTCTCCCCAGGAAACCGGCACGAGCTGAGATCACATGAAAAACAGGTCCTCCTGTGAGAATAAAATTAGTTGATTCCTATGGGCAGCTCTCCCTGGTGCTCTGAGGTTTCCTTGTGCTGGCCACAGGACAACCATTGCCACAGAAGCAGTCCTGGAGCTGCCCAGTGGGGTACATCCCCATCCTGTGAGATTCAGAAAGCACACTATTTGCTCTCTGGTGGTACTTCCATAGCCAGACCTGTGCTGCCTTCTCTCACTCACTCCCAGCACAACGCTGATGTAGTCTCCACTCTTGGGGATACCCAGAACTTGGTCCTGGTCAACCTGCTCTAGGTGCCCCTGAGTTAGCAGGGGGTTGGACCCAATGGCCTACAGAGGTCCCTTCCAGCCCAGTCTGTGATCCTGTGAAACTGGACCTCCTCTCACATACATAAGTTGCTAAATTGATTGCCAAACTCTTGGCCCTGAGAGCAAATCTCTAAAGCTCAGGTCCAGCGTGCCTAATTCAGATGGACTGATCCTTCTGACGGGTATCTACTGACTCTGAGGTAAACACTGACACTTACTTCAGGAGAGTAAGATTGCCTTTTGTCTCTATCTATCTAAAATGTACCTACTCCCAAGTCGCTAACGCACACCAAGTTGACTACTTCTTGGTCAGTCTCACTGGGTCTGGGCTGATCGCTGCCCCCAGCTGAAGAAAAGTGCTCAAATTAGTACACATTGACTTCTTGGACTGAAGCTGCTAGGATGAATTTTTTTAAAAAAGCCTAATTTTTGCAGGCATATACTATATATACGCATTCTCTATGAACACAATGGTGACAATCTGAGGACCCTGCCCTACTGGATAAGGTGCCATGCAAGGATCACTGCAAACCGGCACAGCTGGAAGAAGCAATCCTCCTGCTCCCACAGCTACAGCCAGTTGCTCTTTCGCACTCTCTTGGCACAACTTTTTGTGCAGCTGTGTGGCGATCGAGGAAAGCATCCAGCTGAAAGGCAATCAAATTTTTGCTGGATTAGCTTTCGACTGTGTCCTTTTCCTGATCCAGTTCACCATATAGCTATAAAAACACATACCCTATCACAAAGAAGTGGTTTGTGCACAGAAGGACAGACAGATTACTTCTGGACCTTGGATGCAGGCTTGCAGTGTCTGCTGAACCACAGCCTAAGAACTCAGTCCCAGCACAGACAGTAAGAAGCAGCAGAAAGGAAAACTCTCCTAAAGAAAGCATTTGTTGTCCGGTGGCATCTTGGGCTCACAGCCTTAGCACAAATACTACCAAGGCAGCTCAGCCTATCTCGAATTCCTGGGGAACGGAGCAGCAGAGCAAGACTGCAAGGAGCTACAGGTGTTTATGGCACCTCCATAAAACCGGGCAAGGACTCCCATTGTGCATTCACCATCAGAGCACATGTGGAAGCATGGAGGGGCAGGCCCTACATGGTGCTGAGCTGATTAAGGACATGGAGTGTAGGTGCATGTATTATGTGAATCAAAAATAAGTATCATAAAAAGAAACATACCTTGGAATTAAAGATAACATACTTTGGCTTACACATATGCTCATGTGCTGAGCTATTTGATAGGATAGGTGATGTTGCATTTAGCTCCAATTCGTAACAGGGAATTTGAAACTTCTTGTAAATAACCTAGGACAAAAAAGCAGAAAACAGCTGTTAAGAATAATACTAAAAAGCAAATTCTAATTGAATTAAGAAATTCTGAATATGCTATCAAGTGACTAATCCAATGAAGAGACCAAGCTTAACTTACCACTATGAGGAAAAATACCATGCAGCTTAATGAAAATCCACTGGTATAGCCAAGATACCCTAAAATAAATTAAAAAGAAATCTTACACAAGGTTATTTTATTAGCTGTATCTTGCTTTTTAATTCTCTACTTAATGAAGAATTTAAATGCATTATGCATTTAATATGTATTACAAGCTTCTGGGCAGGACAAAAGCATTCCTGGTTGGTGTGGGAGCCTTCCACATTGCAAGCCTCCGGCTTTCAGACAGACCAGGGCTTTGATCTAACTAGTGTGACACACACCTTCCTTCCCAAAGGTAATCGTTACAGTAGTAACTAATTTTACTTTTGAAGGGGGCTGTGGTAATTGAAACAAACTTGAAAATGTGAAATTGCAATCAGAACATGACCCAGATTTCCTACTATGCAGAGAAATGTGAGCTTACTATGGGTTAGTTTCTCAAAAGGAAGATCCCAAGAGGAATGCAGTGCCAGAACTTGCTACATGGTTTTAAAACACACATAGTGCACCATCTGGCATCTCTGTGGACTCAAACACATTTGGAAATGTGGTTCTCTATACACACCTTACCTACAAAGCCAACACCTCCAATTAACCCAACCACTGAAAATTTCAATGCTGATAGAAAAATAAGCAATTTTTTATAATCTTACAGTTTGTTTGTGAATATATTTTTACAGGCCACACATACAGTAGAGTCAGTTACCTTATGAAATAAACACCCTCTTAACCATATTTTTAAAAATCAATTTCCCCAATTATATGGATGAGGCAGGTTTATACAAAGTTCAACCGCTGCACCAATTTAGGCCTTCTTTTTTCAAGATGCTCAAAACACAGTTTCTTCCCGGACCAGAGGGAGGCTGCTAAGATTACAATGAGAGTTTTTTTTTTTTTTTTTTTTTAAACTATATTTGAGTTGCCAATGTGTCTGTCAGAGGCACAATGTCTGGGTTCCTGAATTCTATACCCACAATGGCATTTACATCTTACCTAAGTTCTTAAGGAGACATAAAGGGAGGATGATACCAAACGTCACTGTGACAACAAGAATCCGCCCATCCACGTACCATGCCCTGTATAAAACATTAAAAAAGTATCGTGAGAACACCTTAAACCCTCTCTGGTTTTCCTCACACTCAGTCATTCTCTTTCCTGCAGTTACAGAAGCATCTTCCGTATCCTTACACTATGGAATGAGAGATGGGGGCCACATCTGAACTTTGTAGAGCACCAGTGTCATTTAGCATCCAGCTCTTAAAACACGGCACTGCTCTGACTCAGATGCAGCATTATTGGTGTTCTGTTTGATGTACTTTCACTGCTTTGTTTAGTATGAAAGCCTGAGGAAAGGGATCTCTACCTTCTCGTGCTCTACAATACATTATGTAACACTATGTAAAGGATATTTATTACTATAAAGAAATACCATCCTTCTATTAAAGAAGCTGGTAAATGTCAAGGAGTGACAACTGGCAGAAATCTAAGTATATATATTCTGTCTATGTCATATATTAGTATAGGGGCAAAAAAGTCCTGTAAGATGCTAAAAATGCAGGTAAAAATGTAAAATCTTAAACTTGCATTGTTCCCAATATCTCAAGTGTTGCCTTACACTGTAAAAGACAAAGCTTGTAATTCTGCTCAAAAATCTGGAGTGCAAAGAGAGTAAGTACTGATAACTTCACCTTTAATTTCCTATCCATCCTCTTGTCCTTCGCAAAGTTTTCTTGTGTTTTATTAATCCACTGAGATATCCCTGTGATCTACTGTTGACAAGCCTAAAGAGTATCCAGTACTTAAGGGTTTTTATAAACATATGCTCAAGATTACCTACACAATGTTAACTTCTGTAATCTAATCACAAAAATGAATTCAACTTACGAAAAAGTTTCTTCTTTTCCCATTAGAAACTTTATGGCAGAAGGCAGCTCATTTTTGACTATGAAGAGATAGCTCAGCATTGCTGGTGGAACAAGAAAATCACTTTAGAAAACAGATGAGATATTTTGTAGAATAAGTACATAGAAGCATCACAAACATTTTCCCACATGAACTTCTAATGATAGAGGACCCAGAACTGTAACTGACTGTAAAATACCAATCATTCAGTAATATAGCATCTATAGCAAAGGGCTGCACGCAAAATGATATTGAGACCTATATGGAGGAGCATGAGGACCCAAACATTGCTAAGAGAATGGTTAACCTTTATTTAGATCTTTATTAAGATCTTCCTGTGGTTCCTTTGTTTGTTTTGTTTTGTTTTTAAATATCCCTGATCTGCTTTACCTCCAACATTCTGAAGAGATGTAGATCCAAAGACAATCATTTTCCCTGGGGTGCCAAAGACCTGCTCACCAAGCTTTTCATATACCATGCAGCCTGTGTTAAAAGAAATGAGGAGAGAGGTAAAGAATTCAGCAGCAAAAGCTGTTGAGTCAAACCACTTGTGATGCCTTTCCCACTAACCTTTCCTCTGCACAACTATATCTTTCCATTGCAACTAAACAGAAAGCTCTCTTGTAATTGCTAGGGCTGAAATTTATGGAGTAATATTTTCTTGGTATCTATAAATGCTGTCTTTGGCTACCAATCATTTATGAGACTGAGGCTTTTAATGAGGCTTTTACACCCCCTTAGTAAGTCCATCTATACCCCTAGTGGCATTCTAAGTTCTGGTATCCCCATGCTGGCATACTAACTTTGATGTCTCAGTGAGAGAAAGGTTGAAAGCCAAATTCAGTACAGCAGGGACCACAAAACAGTACTGGCAGCCTGGCCACAACAGACACCAGACTGCAACTCTGTAATTCTGCTTGGGTTGACTAAATGATACAAATGAAGGCAGCCACTGGTTTACAGGATGATTTACAGTTTTTAATGATAATGCCTTAACTTGCAAATTCTCAAATGTGGTATGTTTTTGGTAAAAGCAGGGAACAGTGTAAATTATAACTAAAACTTCATTTTAAGTATTTGTCAAGCTTGAGAAACTCCTCTATTAATTGGATTGTGTTTCTGTTAAATGCTTTTTCTCCTTGGCTGTGATTCAGGCTGAGAAAAAAAGGCTGGATATTGCGAAGATGGTGAGAATCACAAGAACAGAAAGAGAAATACTGCAGATGTTACACTGAACAGATTATTTTAAAAATGGATCTCATTGTTTGTTTTTCTCTACATTTCCTTATAGTTGGCATGTCTTGTTTAAAGCTTGTATAAACAATAACTTTGAGCTTAGCTGTAATCCAGTGATCTGGATCACAGGATGTATCTGTGATCCAGCAGCACAGAAACCAGGGCTTAGATTTTGGGAACTAAGAGGGTACAAATGTGTCAACAATTAGGCCTCCACACCTCGTTTAAATTAGTACTTGCTGCCTTTGCACACACTATAATAATAACTCATGTGCATCCAAATTACTTATTAAAATACGAGTGTTCTTATGCACAGATAATTTTAAAAATATGTCTTCAGAGGTTGCTACTCGAAGAGACTCTTGACTTAGAGCAGAAAGTCTCTTTAACACTGTAGAAAAGTTCTAATTTCTGTGTCTAGAAATGTACTTTGCTTAGAGTTACACTACTGTCTGTGGAGGAACTGTTTCTTTTTGTTTTCTTCTAGGAAAACTCATGAATTTCACACTAGCTGTTAACAACAAGCTGTATTTCCAAGTAAGCTGGCTTACCTGCATAGGCAGAGATTCATTATATTTCATTTGCAATTGATTTTGTAATGCAAAGAAACTATTTGAGCTGTTCCTTCTAGCTCGCTAGAAACGTTTCCTTGCAACAGAATCCACCCGTTGGCTTGATTTTTTTCTCTTTACAATGATGGTCAGATGTCATTCCCCTTTGCCATGACATACATTATTTTTAATTCTGGGCTTCTGACCCACAATCTGTGTCAGCAAAGTGATAGAAACTCTGTCTTTTACAAAGTACCTGGCTTTATTCTGAGCACTTTTTACCTCTTATTCCTTACAAGTCCACTGAAATGGTACAGTAACATCTTATATTACCTGTTTCCTTTGAACACACCAACAGGAGATATATTGAATAAATAGACAGCAACGTCACGGAAACCAAAAGCAGCCTACAAAAGAATGAAAGATAAAGCTTACTGTAAAAGCAGAGCTCTAACATTGCAATATTTTACACGTTGGGTCATATTCCCATTGATGCCAAGGTATTTTTTATAATCTTCTGAGAATGCAAAAAGCCCTATAAACAGAAGTGATTAACATGCTGTTTGCAGTTCCACCAGACTAGAGAGGAGCTATAAAGCCTTGTATGCAGAAGAATTCAACCAAGTAAAACTTAGAAAAAATGCAGCCTGTTACTGAGTTATATGCTTCCTTAAGCAAGAAGGAAGATGTCTCATCATACAGGAATTGGGATTTAATCAGAGCAGGGATGAGCCAAGTATATTCCTCAGCACCCAGTCTAAAGCATTTTTTTCTGGAAGCTGAGTAAAAATTTCAGAAGGAAGTCCTCTATTTAAAGCCTTCCATGCCAGATGCAAGCATCTCTTCCCAAGACACGTGTCACATGCCACCAGAGGGTTGCCTCAATGGCTTTCTATGTGCCTCCCAGGGCCAAAGGAGTGGGAAGAGGAGGGAGGTTAATACCACCCAGAGATGTCTTGCTCCATCCAGCCCTCCACAGGCAAAAAGGACCTGAATGTGAACTCAACTCGATGAATAATGTGGTCTCTAGCTTCAGTTCTGTCCGTGTCCTCGCAATGAGTGATCCCAAGGGTTGGGTTGGGGCCTCTGGGCTTTAGACGTTAGGCGTGGAGACAGCTGAGCCTGCACCTATCCCCGAACCACTCACAGCCTGTCTTCTCCTGGGAGAAAAGGCAGAAAGCAAAGGCTTACGCTTCATCCAGGAAGGGACAGGTGTTCCCTCACTGATGTCACTCCCCGTTCTGCCATGATCCATAATTTGACTTTGCACACAGAAGAATTGCAGGAAGCAATGACTGAACTGTTTGTGTAGGGAACTTGCTGGCACAAATGATAATTAGTCAGTGCCGGGGGCTAAGTGCATAAAAACACATTTGTTCATTGCTCTATGTCTTTAAGCCAAGCACTATGTGTGCCTTCCCCTCTGACACTGACACACAAAGACCTGATGATGTTTTCATGATGTGTGTGAAGAGCATTCAGACAATCTGTTGGCAATTCCTCTCTTTATTATGACAACTACCCTTGGGACACCGAGGAAAACAAGCCTAAAATTTAACAGAAAACATGCTGCTGCCACAGATAGGCAGCAACACATCTTTTTCATAGGAACACGTAGAAGGATCAGGATCAGAAGCCTCCCTCCCCTTTTTTACCATTTTGGACTAGAAACTCTTTAGTGCCAAATACTGACCCACTAGCTTCTTAGGGCCAGAGGAGCAGGGGGGTGGTAGAAGGAGCTGCTCTTTTGTGGAGAGTGATGGTTGACAATAATACCACACTTCTTGTACAGCCCAAAGGGTGTTTCTCCTTGGGGAGGTGAGGGGAAAGGAGCTTGCGCTGGCTGAGGTCACTCTGCTCCATTTTTTAAGGACTTGCTAAGCCCTGCTGCTGCCCACGTCCCCTCCAGACCCGCTACGCCCCTGTCTGCATGGAGGCATGGTGCTCGCAGCCTCGGCAGCCAGGCTGAGTCACTCCCAGCCCCAAGTGGCCCTGGCTGCACAAGCCAGCACCAAGTCTATTTTAATACTAAAAGCTCCCGTTCTGCAGGCACTGAGCTCATGGAGTCTTCGCAGCAGTAAAAATAACACTCCCGAGCAGCCAGGTATTTGTCTGATCTGTTGTCCTTAGCTCCCCGTAGGACCCGCACGGAGACTCTTGGCCTTCTTGTTAGCACTGCATGAGGAACTTGTTTGTGTTAGGACTGCGGTGTGGACACGGACACTTGCGCCAGAACCGCCCCTTGGAAAGGAAAGGAAATGTCCCTGCCACTTGCCTCGCGCAAATTCAAAACAGAAGCGGCGTGGCTCGTGCTGTCGTCTCAATACTTATTATTTTGCCTACTTTTAAAGCAGTGCTGGCAGCTCTGCAAGCAATCAGCACATGCAAAGCTCACCTCCCCCAGCAAATCCAGAATAAACAGTTTAGGGCAGGGGACTGATACAGTGCTAGGAAGAACAAACTGTTCCTGCGACACTGCTGCTGTTTGCTGCCACATTACCAAGCTGGCTCAAACACCTACTGTCCCCAGCCCTCCGTGGAGTCCAGGCTGCAGGGCCTGGGGGGCTCGTGCAGTCCCCTGCCTTCCGCATGGAGCAGCTCTGAACCCCACAAGGCACGGGATGCAGAGGACCGTGGCAGAGCAGGGCCATGCCGCCATAGGCCACCCAGCCTGCTGACAACTTCCAGCTGACCTCAGCAGAGGCAGCTGCAGAGTGAAACTTCAGCTGTCACCTCGTACTGTACCTCATCCAACAAGCTCTGTGTCTCAGAAGGGTTTCTCAGACCCCATGCACTGTGGAGCTAAGTATGGGCTGGAGGCACCTCACACCTGGGTGGCCCACGTGTCTCTGCAGTGCGATCCATTGCTCTGCGGCGGGTGCAACCACAGGCAGGGTGAGCTACCTACAAGTGCTCCTGCTATTCCTAGCTGGCCTGGCCCTTCTCTATCTCCTCAAGCCTTTTGTGCCATCCTTCTGCAGCAAGAAGGCTTTCTGCCTCCCCCCCCCTTTTTTTTCACACAAGAAAGGACGTTCTTCTTTAGTCTAGGTTGTGGTTATTAAAAATACTAGGATTAAGTTCCTCAGAGACCCTCAGCTGTTTTGCCTAGAAAGTATGACACTTTACTATGGCAATCAGTTATGCAAATATTATGTGACAGTACATACCCATCATCATATTTATTTTGTACGTCTTACACCAAGAAAATAGGATCTGAACTGATCCGGGTGCACTGGGTGCACATTTCCCACTGAAGTAGCATAAAAATTGTGAGAGTGGAAATCAGGTTGGGTCTGCTTTGTTAGAGCTGAAAACGCTCCTTTAGTTCTTCCTCCTCTGCTTTCTATTTTTCAGAGATGGTACGAGCCAGTACTGGCAGACAGATGACCTGGACAAAGCAAACTAGAAACTTTCCAGATTTCTGCTGTTCAAGAGCAATGAATGTAAGTGCTTTCTCATGTGCAAAAAGAAATCAAATTCATGCTAGGACTTTATCTTTTATCACTTGTAAAGCACAAATGGTTCTAAGATCTGCCTAGGACAGAGACAGCAGAACCATACATTTGTGGGAAAAGTGCACTGACTGAGAGTGCAAGCAGAAATATAAAAGTAATGGTCTAGCTTTAACCACGAGTCTGTTGCATGGTGAAAGGACAATTTAAAGCAGTTCAATTTTCAGGCATAACTACAGACAGCACATTAGGATGCTGTATCTCCAGGCTTCAAAGGCAAAATCTCTGCTTGCCCCGTTTGAAAGGTCCTGCTAGCTTCCTTACCTTTCATCTCAGCAGGCTGATCTATCTCCAAGCCAACAGATCTAAAGGCATTATAAAACTAACAAAAACAATTACCCTCACTTAAACCCACACGGTCTAATTTTGTAGAGAATAATGCTGTTATTTACTATATAAAACCTCTACCCAACTATCAGCTTTGGTGGTTTTTGTACAGCTAGGTGGTACGCAGCTATACACTCACTACTTGGACCAAGACTAGCCTAGTTTCCACCACAAGTTGTTTGAAGTTTTGCTAGTGTTCACACCACTTATCTGATCTACTTCACTTATAAGAAACTGCCTTTTTATATCCTTTAGAGCAAATGCATTTCACTTAAACTCTCATGAAAAACTGTTTGCTGAGAGAGAGAGAGAGAAGAGGATGAGATTACTAAAGCAACTGAGGGTGAAATTGAAGGTGCTCTATAATCTCCTCTTGTAGAGTAGATGTAAAAAGTGACTGTTCTTTAGCTGAGACACTGGTCTCCCAGAAGAGGTAACAAGGCTGAGCAGAGGTGACTTTTTTGGTTACAGCAGTTTTTGCATATCCCAGTCTGTGCCCTCTGAGGTGTGCTTATCAGAGAGCATGGGTGGAGAATCATAAACAGGTTACTATCACATGCTGTTCATGCTGTTTTTTTTTTTTTTTTTTTTTTTTTTAATGAAATAAACT
>NC_048893.1:32418610-32532456 GCF_011077185.1 Oxyura jamaicensis
TTTTTTTTTTTTTAATGAAATAAACTCAGTCCTTCTGCATAAAAAAAAAAAGAGATCTAAATTAGAGTCCATCTACTTTATAGCCTAGCTTAGTTGCAACACAATTATGAGACTTTGTACATTCTTAATGTAAATCGATTAATTCTTTGGATTATTCCCAGATTTTATCCAACCACAGCAAACTGTACTCTAGCAGCATGGATGTAGCTATGCTGGCATGAAACCTCAGAGCAGATGGCTATACATACCACCTTGGCCATCCATTCTGTTATTCACAAGGCTCGTATTATATATTAAAAAAAAAAAGAAATAACAGAAGTTCTAGATTTTTAGGTTCTGACATTCAGGAAATGACACCTCTGTAGAGTGATCTGTAAACTTAATAACCGTGTTGAACAGGTCTCAAATATTGTAAATTATTGTATTTCTTCCCTCAGTGAACATTTATTACTGGATTCTGCACACAATTCCCAACTGATTTCTTAACAATCACTTTTCACAATGAAATGTCTCATACTGCAAACCAAAATAACACAGTATTCAGTGTCTTACACATTCACTGGCACAGTTTCATTTTTTAACTATAAAATTCTGTTTTATGAAATGCCTCTTTTTTTGGTGGAGTTAAGTACTCTACCTCAACTCTTTTTTTATACTCAAAGCTTGGCTGTATTTATGTTGGCTAATAAGGACTCATATAAGAAACTGAAGAAACTGTGGGAGTGAGATGAAAACACTATATGCAACATTTAAAAGAATACAAAAAATTATTTTTTGTTGGTCAAAAAAGTAGATATTGCACCATGCTTTGCTGAAAGCTGTAGAGAACCTGTGACACAAGTAAGAAGTAGGTACTATCACACTGCAAGTATTACTACTGAATAAATTTGCTGTTTTGAAGTATGTGTAGTTTGTAGACCATAGGAAAAATCCCTGGCTAGGCTCAGGTCAGTAGTCAACAGCATGGACGTAATTTGCTCCAGAAGTACAACTAGGGGCTATTTCCCCCCACCACTTTGACTGAAAAAAAATATGTTTGAAACACGTAGCTAATCTTTTCAGGCTTGAATGCTGTGCTTGAGTATTTGGGTGCATCTTTAGATAGTGAAACAACTGACCATCCACCAGTGCTCTGAACTCCAGGCTACTTATACAGGTTGGTGACTTCATGTAGTGAAAAAACACAATGCATTTCAAATGGACCATGAATCACTGTGCTTGCTCACAGTGCAGAGAGATCAGATCCTCAACCCGCTCACACTTACAAAAAAAGGAGAATTCCTGTGTTGGCCAATGCAAAAGCGAGGCCTAGAATGCCACTGCCCATGATGGCATTGCTGAGGTTGAAGACGGACATTCCCAGAGAAGTCGTTCCTGGAATCTGGAGAAATAGAGGTTCACAGGTCAGCAACAGCTTGGAACAGAGCACAGAAATGCTGCTACACTTTGACTTGCAGGGTACATGATATATCAGATAAAAGCATCTACTGCTGTGGGAGCAAATTAGTAAAAACTGTGAGTTTTGGAACAGAAAAAAAGCCACCAAACTTTTTCACAGCTATATTCTGATTGCTGTCCTACAGATTTCGTAAATTCCATTAAAAACATGGGCAACATACAACTCATATAGTTTCAGTTTTAAAATCCATCTCTCACTATGCCTGTGGGACATCTTAGGCATGTGAGTGATATACTGCAAGGCCGTAAGGAACCACCATGGCCTCCTGCCCAGCACAGGCCTGGGGACTTCTCTTTCCTGACCCAGCACTTTTTCAAGACCACGTCAAAAGGCCCTCCCAACGCACAATGTAGTACATTTCATTTGGACAGAGAGAAGACCAGCAAGAAGGACTTACATATTCATCACACTTCTTCTTTTCCAGGTGGCTGTTTGTGAGACTTCTTCTGCTTTCTCGGTCCGAGATAAACTTGCTGAAAGAAGTCAGAGGATTTATTTCCAGCAGGAGTGGTTAGGAAACGTGAACAAGTTAATTCTGTGAGCAGCATGTGATTACAAAATACACAATGTATAAAAGCTGTATGCGAAAAGAGGTCAAACTCGTAACTATTTAAGGATCCCGATTATGGTTCCCTGACACCAGCACACACTGTGCCTCAGTAAAGGTAGCACTTGTACAGGATCAGAATGGTATTTTAGGGAATGGTATTTTAGGAGATTTAGTAATGAAAAAGCATTAATTTTGTGGGCAGGAAAGCAATGAATTTGCACAGACGCTAGCAAGACATGCTTCTCCAGGTGTCCTGCAGAGGTGCGGCCACCACTGTCTTGGCGTGATGCTTGTACCCAGCCTGGCTGTGCTCCCTGGGCTTTGGCCCTGCCACCACTGAGCCATGCAGCACCCTGAAAGTGGGATAAGCCAGAGGGAATGCCACGTACAAGCCCTCAGTTGCTGCCATACTGCTGATGTGGCTGGAGTTAAGAGGAGGAAGAGATGCTGCATGCAGCCAGTGCTGGGTGGGACCATCCTGAACAGGACGACATGCTCTGCGGGTGGACCTCAGGTTTGGGCTACCATATTGTCATCAAAAAGCCTTTCAAAACTCAGTATTGAATTCACCATGCTGCAAAATTAAACACCTCTGTGCAGGAGAGCATGTGGTAAACTATTTTTCCTTCTCTGCACCTTTGCTTGTTCTGCCCCCCCAGTACATGCACACTGAGGAACTCACTGTCACCAGAGCAAGATTTGCTTCCTGCCTTTGTGTGTTGGTATCCCAGGGATTTATGACACTTCTGATTAGGGTGAGCTGCTATTTTCTCCCAGACCCTCTCTTCAACAAACAATTTTAGTTTGTATAAAACATTCTTTCAGCTTTTCATCTTTTGGAGGTTTATGCACAATTAAGTCCCTGGCATCTCTGCTAATTTGCAGATGGTTCTCGAGCACTGGCTACTGCATCAGCCATCGCACACACTACATACCTAGCCAGAGGCTGTCACCAAGCTTCAGAGGCCCTTTTTGCTGTAGGCAGATTAAGGTGGCTCTTCTTAAATGAAAACAAGCAAACAGTAAGCTGAACACAAAGTTCCCACAGCTGGGAACTTCTGACCAGGGACACACAGCTCAAACTCCGGCTGTGCATTATTTCCATACATCTGAAGGCACTCAGTCTGGTAATTTAATGCTGAATTTATAAATACAGAGCTCTATCAAAGTTCCCCACTGCCCTGGTTGTGACCTAATTGCTAGCAATATATGAGAGCACAGCTTCTAAGGATATACTAAGATCAAGCTGCTGACTTGAATCCCGCAGCTGATGCTCTGAACTCCATGTCTTTAGTATTTTGTTCATCAAACATACCTTGTGCTCATTCGTTAGATATTGGGGCTAAAATCCTTAGAAGCAAATATCTTTGAAAGTTTGACCTTTCTCTACTACACACACATTTTCAGTTTATCCTTAAATTCGGGCAAAGCTGGCAAGATGCATTTAGTGTTATTGCTGTTTTTTTTTTTTTTTTGGTTTGTTTTTTTTTCAACTTTGATTCCTACCTAGCAGTCTGTTTCAGTTTGCTCTATATAAATATAAACCAACTATAGGCTTCTCCTGTATTTTTAAAGCTAGTAACTTCAGAAACTAATTTGCTGTAAAACAGAGATATGGGCCAGGTTCACCAGCCCTAAAGCAGCTGGAATAGATGGCTGATCCTCCCTTACTGTTTTAAGGAGTGAAAAGTAACCACTTCTAAGCTGGAACGATCCAAAATTAACTTTCTGAAGCTCACCGGGAAGGTATTTCACCCTCACAGAATAAAGTTTCAACCCGGTCTTCTATAGATTCAGAGCACGTGGGTTTTTTTCCATGTCTGTTTAAAGCCCATCTCCTGAGCACGGGCAGCTGAGCATGAGTGATCTGACAAAGACATTCCAGCTCTCTCTTGAAACACCCTGCAGGCAATTTGTACAGGCAGGAACACAGAGAAGCGTTTTGTCTTTTTTGGATTTCTGACCGCTGCTTGGAACATCTGTGGGCTTTGCCTCCTTCTTTCAGCCACAGAGGTCATGTGTCATTTCAGATTTTGTTGGAGGAGAGGAGTTAACTAGTCTGATCACCCTGCTTCTGCTCATCTGTACGCATTCGGTCTCTGTTTAATAATCATAAAAACAACATATCTGTAGATACTATATTGATTATTGCCCCTGGTATTAAAGTTAAGTGAAAACTATAGTTTCCTTGGTGAAAACTAGTCAGATAAGATAAACTGATCCAAAGCACTTTCTTTTGACTCAGGCGTATGTTAAAATGGACTGGGTTTGCTGTCCAGCCTGTTGTCTCCTCTGACAAGGTGGGCAGACCTCCTGCAAGATGCAAAGCACGGCGCCCAGCTTTTTGCAGGGTGCTTCCCAGCCCTGCCTGCCAGCTGGGGGGCTGCCTGTGCGCTGCAGCGGGGAGCTGTGGGGCTGCAGAGGTGTCTGTGTGTCCTGCCGGCTGCGCCCTGGCTGCGGCTGCCTGTGCTGGTGCAGACAGCTCAGCCGGCAAGCCCGGGCGAGAAGGCTGCCTCGGGACCACGCTCCGTAGGTGGTACGGACGCACCGTGGGACACCCTACGCTTCCCGGGAATGGAATGTGTTGCTGAAGTTAAAAAAAAAAAAAGGAGTAAGAAGAAAGTAGGGCAAAGGTAGTCCGATAAATTCAAATAGATTCAACATGAATTTTCCCAAGATTTGCCTTTTTTAAATAAAAATTCCATGTTTTTAAAATTTCACTGTCCTTTTTCCTATGGTATATGAAAGGAACACACGCTGTAAGAATAACGTTTCTGGTTAAACCACGCCATGCATCTGCTCTGCTTAACAGATTAGAAAATGAGCTATTCATTGTCACACTGTTGTATATTTGACCTTTATAAATCTGACTGGAATGAAGTGAGTTGACTGCTGCAGATTGTCCCAACCTGTGCAAGCACTGGAGCCCAGTTATAGGTGCCACAGAAAGGCACGGTAAGGCAGTCTGTGCCTTCAGCGCCTTGCGACTCCTTGACAAGCACAAAACCCATTTGTGCTGTTTCTTGTCTTCATTTTGAACGCTTAGCCTTAAAAGGCATAACCTGTACTTGTATGTTTCTGCTATCCTCATGTCCTTCCTACATCACAGCCAAGCATGTTTATGCAAAACTTTTTAGATACATTTATAAAACATCCTGGGCAAAAGATAATCAGCTCGTCCTTGTGATGAATGAAGCCTCATGGTTGGCTTGGAAAGAATTTCTTAATCCAATTCTTTTTCTGGCTTGATTTAGTAAAACGTAGAAACTCAGTCTTATTGATAAAGTGATTTAAAAGGACCGTGCTTAACCATGGTCTCAAAATTTAATTTATTAAAGGACTTAAATGAGAAATGTTTGATAAAGGTGATATCCTGGAGCTAACCATTTTGGCTAAGCAGAGTTAAAACCATTTAGCCATCTCAGATACGTTTAAACATAATTAACTTAAAGTGGTATTTGACAATGCCTTAAACATTTGTTAGGGAGAGCTGGTTTTGCCAAGCTGACAGAACTCTATCCTCAGGCAGTTTCTTAAACGGAGCTGCAGCTTGAGCGATGGCAAAGATTTCCAGGGCAAGCAGGAACAAGAAATGCAGAAGAAAACTTGCTCTGGCTTACGCTATGGAACTTCAACCAGATCTGGGTACAGCTACCAGCAACCTTGTTAACTGAACAAGGAGGGCTCCTCACTTAGGAGTAGCTGCAGACCAGGACAAGCATTCAGCCAGCAGCTTCCTGAGAGCATCATCATAGTTACAAGTTTGCTGAACAGCTTAGTGGATTTGTCCTGCTGTCGCACAAAGCAGCAGGTCACCTAAGCACTGATGCATGTCATGTTCAGCGATGGCACAGTTGTGTAGCCAGGATAAATGGTTAAAAGATGGCAAATCCATGCCTGGATTTGATGCAAGTTCCTTTATAGGCATTCCCAGAAAATGTTTAACACTTGCATGTAAAGAAAAACCACTCCCAACACAGCCCTTCCCAAATGACATCCCCTCCCCGCATACAACTACCTATATAAATGCATATTCAGGCCCAGAAAGTGCTGGAAATCCAAAGGGAACTAGAGAATTGTTTTCCAAGATCAGGAAATATTTGGGGTTTAAATCAGACCTGGAATCATCTTCTCACTGCTGTATCGTCCCCAAAAGACCCTTAAAAACGTTGCTCTACATTCAGCTTGAAAAATTATGCACTGAGAAAAAAACGGTTCAAAATGAAATACAGAGTGTGAAATCAAACAAGTTGAAACAACTAAAAAAAAAAGTCAGTTGAAAATTACAGATCTAATCTAAAGCTCAAGTGAAATCAACAAAAAAAAGTCCCACTGATTTCGGTGGACTTTGGAGTTTCACAAGGCCTTACACACTGTGTGTCTGACAGCACAGAAGACGATCTCCTGTATGTCTGTTAACCTCTTATCCCACAGGGACCAGGCGATTGCCAACACAGCTGTAGGAAGGGAATAACCACGTCCTCAGGGGATGTGCTTGCCGAGGGGAGCAGAATGGGGTCTGGGTGCCATTAGGGGCGCTTGCAGGAGCATGGAGTGGCAAGGTGGAAAGTAGCACGAGCATGGCGCTATGCACAGGGCACAGCAGCAGACAGCATGTGTGAGTGAGGAGGTGCCCAGCGAACACCAAGGCAGAGGGGAAATAGCAATGGGATATTTGGTATGACCAAGTGGTGCTCTGTGGAGGAAGAAAATCACCCACACAGGAACAGAGAACTGTGTCATCTGCCTGAAGAGCCAAAGCAGGACTTAGAAATTCTTTATTTCTGACACCTTCCACACCACATTTTTCTTTCCTCCTTTGCTTGACCCTGCTCAGACTTGGCCGTGCTCACAACACAGCTCCACAAGCACTCACTGAAAGAGGACAGACTAATGGGGTTTCTCCCCTTGCCAGTTACCTGTGGCACCAGCCAAGAGCTCAGCCACCCCTCCCTCCTCCTGTCAAGGACATGAATCCTCAGCAGGCTCTGGGGAGCGCCTCCACCGCTGTCAGCTCCTGAGCTCCAGGGGAGCCAGCAGGAAAGTCAGCAGGTTCATACAGGAATTGTTTTGTTTTGGCAAAGTCGGAGGGGTTTTTTCTCTTGCTCTCACTTTTTTTTTTTTTTTTTTTTTTTAACAGAAGTGGTTTGTGTTTCGCCCTGGCACTTTCCATCAAAGCAGTTGCATCAGAAAATTCCTGACCAGCCCTCACCTCCACCAGTGCAGCTGTGCTGTGGTCGCAGCGCTGCAGGGTGCATCTGGCGGCTGCCCCAGGACTTCCCCGGCCAGGCTGGCTCCAGCCCTGCCCTCTGGGGCTCACCACTTCAGCAGGAACCTTGGTTAGAAAACAGCTTCGTGCTCTACAGCTTGCAAAACCCAGCCAGGGCACAGCAGCAGATCTCAGCACCTGTTGGATGCTGGTGCCCGGCAGAGACACCTGGCAGATGTGCCGTCACATCCCTTCTGTAAATGACTATCCTGTAGTAAAGTCAATGGCTGGTTTTCACCAAAACTGATAAAAAGCTGCACTCCTTAGCTGGACTTGGGTTACGTAAAGGTCTCTGTTTGACCAGCCCCTCGCTCTCCCTGCCTTGGGGACAGCCACTACTGCCTGGTCCATCCCACCCCAGAGTGAACAGTGAGTGCCAGCTGCACGTTCCACAAGCCTGGGGACAGGGATTTGGCCAGGCAGGTTACAACTGTCACAGCAGAGACCAAAGGTCAACGAGGCGATCTGCCCCATGCTATTCTCTTGGTCAAATTGCATTTATTATTATTACTTCTCCTCTGTGTGCGAGTCGACGTCTCAGAATGTTGGCTTTTTGCTACGTTATATGTTTGTGCATTTTATTAGACTAATTTGAAAGATTCGAAACGATGAATAAATTGCCACTCTGTTTGCTTTATCTGCTGTTGCAGCCTATGCCCAACAGATGTCACATATGAAATTCAAATTACATCTTCAAATGGAGCATGACTTGGTGATGAATAATTCAAAACATATACTGAAAATTAGAATGCTGTTTTTAAACAGTGTGTTTCTTAGCGCAGGCAGCGTCAGTGGAAAAATACTCACCTATTTATCTGGCCATTTTCCACCTCTGTGAAATCATTTGAATCATTGCTGATGTTATCATCTTCGGGGACAGTCATATTCTGCAATTCAGTCAGTTCTAATCCAGCTTTGAACGGCATCCTGGACAAGGAACTGTACGTATCCAACTGTTTCTCGAAATGTTAGTGTTTGGTTGAGGTCTGGCGGGTAAATTGCAGCCACAGTGTCAGCGACCTAGGTGAAACACAGAAAAAGCCCAAGATGTATGTATACACCAACAGCAGGCAGTATCACCCAAATACAGTGAAACCTGGACAAGAGGGAACGATGCTACCAAGCAATTTGATATTATTAGAAGCACTTCAGGCTGTAACCTAAACACACTGCAGAAGAGTAGTGATGTTAAACTCCTCAATGAGATCCTTACAAAATTACCCAGTCCTGACCTTACAAATTTACCCAGTCCCACAACCAACTGCTGAGGATGGTGCTGGTAGTTATAAACTGGTGAGCAAACCAATTCTGTTTGTGCCAGAAAAAAGAGACTCACGACCTATAAATTAAGGAATAAAAATGGTTTGCTTGCCCAAGGCCCATTTAGTTATTTCATGTTCATCTTCTGTATGTTCTTGCTGTTGCCTTTTACTTGAAAATATAAAATACCTCACATCTGTGCCACTGCTAAATGGAGAAACAGAGGGACAGAGTTACCACAGTGCTCTCCTCTGCTGCTATCTGTACTCCAGGTAGTTGAATGTGTTAAGTTTTTTCTGGTAAAGAAGCTTTACAGAGGATACTCTGTGTATGGCTGAACTTATTCTGAACAGGGACAGCAACAGGTCTCTAAGCTTACATCTCATACGTAGAAAGAATAACGTACAGCTTGTGCCAAGCAATTATTATTTGGAGATCAGGAGGTCTCTCCACTGACAGATGCGTTGCATAAAAGCAAAAACACCACAGGCAGATCGAGCAAGGCTGCTACAGACACATTTCCTTGTCAGAAATGCAAATCAACTGAAATACCAACGTTTTCCGGAGTCTGACCGCTCTCAGCTGAACGACAACTCCTGCGTGATGCTGAGGCACTGGATTGTTATTCAGAAACCAGCTCCCACACCACAGCTCTCTTAATTCCCATTTTGTGAATGAATGGTCTGCCCTACTGCCAAACGACGATTTGCAATTCACCCTGGGGTACTTGGTGAATGTTCACATACCAGATCCATTTGGGGATATTTTCTCAAACCCTCAGAGCTACCTCAAAACCATCGAACTACTCACAGGCAACCACGGAAGCAAGAGCATCCCCAATTAACTTTACAGGACCCGATGCTTTGGGCTTGCTTATGCCACCTCCCCAGCGCAAGGAGGAGGCCTTTGCAAAGGGGCCCGTTTCCCTGTAAGTGGTTTCTCAGAAATAATTTCATCTTGAAGTATAGACGTGCTCTTAGAAAAGCCCAGGCTGCCCCAGGGCACCCGGTGTACAGATGGGGCAGCTCCGTGGGATCGGGGCCTGTCCTCCTGGGTGCTACGATGGCGGCACACTGCTGAGAAACGGCTGCAGGCCGGCAAACAGGGGTGGCTCTGGCGGTGACATTCTGGAACAGTCTTCCCAGAGGCATAAAATAGTCTACCTATTTTGGAAGGGGAGCGTGATCTTTTTATGAAAGGATAAAGCCATAGGAGGCAGCGGCTGCTGAGGTGGCAAGGGCCGAGCACACTGCATCCTGAAGCTTCTTGTGACCGTGAGTTCCTAAAATAAACAATGCCTTAATAGAAGTGGCAATGGCTGTGCCGAGATCTGTATCTGCTGACATTTTTAAAGTTATGCAGAGGCTCCTCTGAAATTCAAGCAGTGCAACTTTCCCTTTGGGGGCTGTTTTGCATCTCAGTCCCCCAGGAGGATTTTCCCAATCGCCCTGACGCTGCCTGTGTGCTTAAGAAATTCCACACTGAGTGTGTTCAAAAACAGGTGCTGAAATTCACCCTTCTGTGAGGTAAACAGCGTGCTGGAAAGCAGTCTTCACAGCTCACTGACGTGCAGCTCCTGCTTCTCCTTTCTGCTGTGGTGCAGCTGAAATGCTGGGGTCGGACCGGCAGGAAAGTGGCTCGTTGGTTCATTTGCATGGAATTTTTGCAATGCAAAAGTGATGACTTTTTTCCTTGTTTATTTTTGTTTGTTTTAACTAAAGCTCAGATTCAACAACAAAAAGGATTGAATGAAGATGCAGCAAAATGCTAGTGCAACCTAAGCCAGCTGAAACACTAGCAACAACTTCAGCAGATTCCAGATTTCAGACAGATGAGTGGGTCCTGCAACAGCGTGACAGTGTTTTGGAGCCTGTACTAGGTTCTCGCTAAGTTAAGGGAATTATTTAAACAAAACAAAACCCTGAAACCAAAAACATTGTTGAGCAAAATAATTCATTGCACTTTCAAGTATGAGAAAACTTGATCTCAGTGCCAAAACATGAGGGCAGCGAAGAGAGAACCACGGGGCTGAGGACTGAAACTGTCACAGCGTGAACTCAGTGCAAGCCCTTGGCGAAGGATAACCACACCACCATCCTTAGCACCTCCATCTGTAAAGCTGGGATGACAATAGCAACAATACTGCTCAGTCTGTGAAGAGCTGGCAAGTTCAGAGAGAAAGGTGGTATGTGTGGTATCTGGAAAAAAAACCTCTAAGCAAACCTCCAAAATTTTGCAAAATTAACTTTCCTTAGATATATACACTGCAAACCCTTTGTCAGAGCTAACCACCCTAGGCACCCTCTGCAGTCAGTAGAGTACTACAAGTGGCTGCAGGAACTTCACCCCCAGAACTCCCATTTTACATTGCAGGCTTTATTTTGCTCATTGTGACGATCAGCACACAGGTCCCAAACAACACCAACAGTCCCCACGGGCAGGGTTCACATCAGCTGGGTTTTCTCCCCACGCTGCCCGCCAGCTTTGGGCACTGACAGGACAACTTGCCCAGCCATGCTGAGCTGGAAAGGCAGAGGGAAGGAAGCAAGCCATTCCTCTGGTGTAGGTGCCACTGATGTTGTGGGAAGGAAAAAAATAAAAGCTTCAACCATATATGTTGATTCTGAGCTGTACTCGAAGAAGGATGTATTTTTACCCAAAGGCCTTTTCATTCAAGCAATGTCATATGATAAAAGAAAATAAAAACGCTATCTTGGCAAAAAAAAATCAGTGACTGAGCTTGATTATTTAATGTGAATTAAAAATAATCTCAAGTGTGGTTGCAGCAATCCCACTCTGCTTGCTACTCTGCCCACCCTTAAACTTCACAGAGAAGTTTCAGATACTTGCAGTCAAACCAGACACAGTCTCCAGACACACATAGTAAATCAGCAAGGGAAAGTAAGAATTCTGCCCTTAATTCAAACTTTCCCACTCACATGCGCAAATAGTTCATTGAAGTATGAATTGCCCTGAGAGAAAACCAGAAAAGGCTAAAGTCACTTCTAAAGGAAGCTCAAAGGTCTGTGTTTGGTAGCTGATCCAGGCCCTCAGTTCAGTAGAAAAAACTCTGCTGTGGCCTACGAGTTTGGCTTTTCTCTTTAGACATCCCATGACATGTCCTGTAAAAACCATTATGGATAATTTACTCATCGTGTACTCCTTGCAGAAAATGGGAAAGATTACAACTGGTCACAGACTTCAGGAGGACAGTGAGATGACAGAAGAAGATAAAACAAGCTTTTTTCCCTCAAGGACACGGAGACCTTCACAAGTCATTAAAACACATTCCAAGAGCTGGGCTCCTTTCTCTGTTGCCTTCTGAAATATCAAAGGAAAAAAAAAATCCTGCAACTCCACTCTTCTGGATTGTCAAAGTTCCACAACAGCAGAAACAGGCTCAAAAAGTTTGTATTTGAAAAAATACGGCAATGCAGACAATCTAACTTTATTTCTTCTCCTGACTCAAGCATGAACCCTTTCTAGGCAGTACCTGGAAGAGCTGTAGTATCAGAAAACTCTGCTAGAATCGGCCTATCTAACGCTAACATCACTATTGGTGCTAATGGTGATGGTGTAACTTACAGGTATTTGTTGTCATAACCTGCAAATGACATAATTCAAAAAGTGCCATCTTAGGATGTGTGGCTGCCCAGAAGCTGCCCAGCTATGTGGCAGCATATGGGAAGGGCTGGACACCATCTTGCCCATCTCTGAGTATGGTTTTTGTCACGTCGACTTGTACACTCACCGCACACTTCATTCATTGCACATTTCCCGCAGTCTTTGGGATGGCAAATATCCAAGACACACTAAGCAATTTTAAGTATGGAATTCGAGACAATTTACTTAAAAGCTGAAATATGACTCAACTTTCTGGCTGGAAGGAGATTTGCCAATAAAACTCCCTCTTGTTTGGTTAGGAGGTATCAGAATCCAGCACCTGAGTTTCTCACACGCCATTTCACTCCCGCAAAGCCTGAGATATGATACATCTTTCTTTGCTTATACCATTGAAAGTTCTTTCAAAGAAAAGCAATGTGACCAGTAAGACTCCATGAATATAAGTAATGAAACACTGAGCCTGAAAGTCTGCATACAGACTATTCACTTAGATGACAAAAAGCAATAATAGGTTTTAGACGTAACAGTATCACGTTGAAAGGCTGGGAAGCAACCATCTCCTTTCTGTGCAGCATTAGTGACACCTGACATCTGGTACATCAAGTTCCTGTTTTACTCCTAACCTACAGGAAGGACAAAATGGAGAGATGAGAGAAGCGCCACTGAGATAACAAAAGAGCTTGGAAATTAAAGACTGACTCACATCCACTGAGCAAACATCTGAAGTGCTGAAAATGTCACTGCCTCCAGCTATTCAGTACTGCCCCTCTGCAGCCCTGGGAGTGGGAGGAAGGAAGCGGGTTCACCCCAGCCACCCTGGCTCGTGGGGGCCAAGGAGAGCAACCAAGGTGCTGGTGTGCCCCTGCCACCAGCAGCAACAGCGTCAGGCCGTGGGGAATGAGGTTGCCAAAAGCCCTCCCAGCTGCAGCAGCTGTTGGCTCTGTGACTGCAAGCTGTCACCTTCCACATCCAGGTTCCTCTCGCACAGAGCCCCCCAGCACATGGAGAGGGAACAGTTAAAAAAGAAGGTAGTGGGGAGAAACAAGCCAGTGAGAGGAGACTCAACAAGGAAGCTCGGAGAAGGATGCGATGAGAAAGGAGCGATGTGCACAGACGCAGATGCTCAGCCCTCCTCGGCGCTGTGACCTTGCTTCGCAACGGGAAAACGCTCCTGCTCTGCCCCATCGCGCTCTGTGCTGCCCTTCCAGGCTGCAGGAAGGAAGGGAAGAGTCCCCAAATTAAGTCTCGACAGGCTACTCAGCTGATCAAAGGCAGGCAAATCAGAAATCATAAAATCCTAGTCTGATTCACCCAGTGATTCATTACTTTAGGCAAAACACTTAAAGATGAGCCATAAAGGAAAATGGTTTTAAGTACATTTCTGTTCTGAGCCCTTCCCAGTCAATTTAGCGAAGGCATTTGGCAGAGGAATATAGTCACATTTTTTCCTAATTATATTTCTCTGTGAAATCCTCTCAACAGTCTCGGTTTTGCTGGAGATCCCAGGACGCACCGCCACTAATGAACGAACTCTTGTGTTGCACAGGGGCTGTGTGGTGGGAGTGCTGCAGGATGGGCTACAGCAGAGCAGCAGACGATCAGAATGAATCCACAAGGGCTAAATAGCAGCTTTGAAACTCTTATTTTAAATAAATTTTGTACCACGGAAAGAAGACCGCTTTGCGTAGGTTCACATGTAACACACTTTTCCTTTTTTCCTGTTTACATGTAATTTCTTTACTTCACTTTCCTTGACTGTGTGAGACTCAGAGTAGTATTTACCTGATAACCTTACACAAATATTATGAGTTAACCGGAAAAGGGCTGTAAAGCACTTTCAACATGGAAAAGCTGCTATTTTTCCCAAGAGTGGCTGCTAAGGCTTTGTGGATTAGATTAAGGTTACAGCAATAAATACATATCAGAAAGAAAACTTCATTCAGGCTTGAAATATTTACATATTCCCACAACATCTATTTTGCCTTTTTAACACAAACTTCTAAGGCAACAGTAATCGTCACGCCGGCTGCTCAGAAAAAAATGAGAAATAAAAAAGGGGGAAAGGAGAGAGCAGGGGAGGAAGGAAAGTCCCATTTCTGCTCAGTCACCCCTCTGCCCCCAGTAAAGAACACCCCCCCCCAAATTAGAAAATCTGGATCAGACAGAGGAGGAGGAGGAGCCTGCAAGCACAGAGCGCCCTTCCTCCCCCTCCAGGCACTAAAACCCTTGTAAAAAGCAGGGTTTGGCCAGGAAGGAGGATCGATCCTCCATGTTCTCCCGCAGGCTGCAGAGAGGCGAGGGAGAGGCCTGGTGCCTGGGGCTCGCATGGCCCAGCCGGCCGGCCCCGCTGCTCCCTGCCACAAGCGAGGCAGGGGGTGCTGCTGCTGCTGTGGTGTGCTCCACTGAACCACGCTCTCTGTGCTGCCTCTTTGGACTAAAAACCTCCAAAAAGGCAAAGTCAAATAGCAGTCATTTGGTACGACCCCGCTGTAGTGGGCGACGTGCCACTAGGCCACCACGGAAGGCCTCGGCTCACCAGGAGCATGGTGGTTCCTAGATCTCAGACAGGTTTCTGCCCATTGGCCTCAGAGCAATTCCAGAAGGGGCTCCCAGCCTGGAAATGGCAATTGTTGGTGCTATGTATCCTTCAGAAACAGATGGAATTTCCTTTTAGAGGCTTTTTAAACGAAGTTCACACTTTGGTAGCAAAGGAAGAAAAAGTTAGATGGAACGTTGCTCTTGCTTCGTCCCCTTGTAGCACCCTTACTTCTAAGGTGGTCAGGCTCAGCATATAACTATGTTTTCTTCCAGAGCATGTTCGACCGATCAGAAATGAGCTTTTTCTAGTATTTTACTCCTACAACAACAACTGCCCCCCCTTATTTTGCCTTTCAAGCAACAGGAAAACCCAAGGCCACTGAGAGGTGATGGATGCAGCCCGGGATGCCCGCACCCGAGTGCGCGGGGCTGGTGGAGGTGCCCAGCAGCAGCAGGGCTGTCGGCACACAGCAGGATCCCCGCGGCACCCTCCACGAAGCCAGCTGCTGCAAAGGGCTTTCATTTCACTTCCTCCAGTGTCACATAAACAAAGCGCAGTTTTACACACTTCCCCATCGCCTCTTGCACGAGGAGAGCTGTGTGTGTGTGTGGGGGGGAATTACAGCTACAGGTTGCGTCGCAAACTCGGGGAAACAATGGATCGATACCACTGCCCTACCAGCGAGCTGCAGGTCCGTGCACACACGTGTGTATGTACTGCGAGCCGTACCTCCATGCACACACCTGTGTGTATGGACTGCGAGCTGTAGGTCCACGCACGCACGTGTGTATGTACAGCAAACCGTACCTCCATGCACACACGTGAGCGCATGTACAAGCATGAATCCGAACCTGACCCTTTTTTGTCCGCGCCTTGGGCTCGCCAGGAGCACGCAGCATGGCTGTGCCCCACGCACACGCGTGCCCTGGGCCCTGCTGCATTTCCCCAGAGCCACCCGAACCCCACGGGCCCCTGGGGCCGGGCAGGGCACTGGGGGGGCCCAGCAGGGCTCAGCCCGCAGCGGGCGGCGGCTGCGGCACACGCGGGGCCACCAGGGCGGGTGGAAACCCTCATTATTTCAATGTGCTATTATTTTTTAAATTATTTTGGCGCTGCCAGCGAAAGCTCCCGGCTGCTAACTGCCATTTTATTTTATTTTTTCCTTTAACATTTTTATATTGCGGCAGCATCCCGGCACTCGCTCCCCCCCCCCCCCCGTTTTCCTCCCCACTCTCTAACCCCCCCCACCCCCGTGTGTGTGTATGGGGGGGGCGGGGAGGGGGGGAAGATGCCGCATGCCTCCCCCGCCCCAAATCCAAACCTCCAAAAAGGCAAAGCTCCAAATGCAACTCCCCAAATGCAACCCCCCAAATGCAACCCCCCAAATGCAAACCTCCCCCTCGCTTTCCCCCCAAGCCGGCCCCGCTCTCTCCGCGCATTTTTCTGGGGTCGGACCCGGGTGCGATTTTTCTTTTTCTTTTTCTATCTTTTTTTTTGGGGGGTGGGGGCCGCTCGCGGCGCAGACAAAGCGCTGCCGGCGGGGGGCCGGGGCCCGGCTCCGCAGCACCGTGCGCGGCGCGGAGACAAAGGCGGCGCGGGGAGCGCGGCCCCGGCCCCCGATTGCATCAGACGCCGCCTTACCTTCCCCGGAGCCGCGGGGACCCCCCGGCGTGCGATGGATCCCCCCCTCTGCCGGCGGCCGCACCCCCGGAGCGAGGATGCGTTAAAGAAATTCAATAAAATAACCTCAGCGGCGCGAGCGGGAGGACCCGGGGAAGGGGGGGAGGAATTAAATCGCAGGGCAGAGGACGCAGAGGATGCCGCTCCTCCTCCTCCTCCCGCCGCGGGTGTGTGCATGTGGAGGTGGGCGGGCGGCCGGGAGCGCGCAAGGCGCGCCGCCGACACGGGATCGGGGCCGCGCAGGGGACGGGGCCGCGCCGCCAGGTGCCGCGGAGACCCCCGGGACCCCCCGGGACCCCTCCCTGGGGCCCCTCCCGCCGCCGTCCCGCGGTGCGAACTCGTTTATTTTACACGAAAAAAACGTGGTTTGCTCTCTTTTTTGCTCTCTTTTTTGCAGCTCCGCAGCTGGCCCGAAGGAGAGCCCCTTCTGGCAAGGAGGCCACATTTTTATTTCTATTTTATTTATTTATTTCATTTCATTTCACTTTATTTATTTTATTTATTTATTTTATTTATTTATTTATTTTGGCGGAGTCTTCCCCGAAATGGCCACGGAAGGTCTGGCACCAGCACGTTGCCCGTTTCCTGTTTCGTCATGCAAGTTGTATGGGCTGCCAGCGCTGCGATTCGCGTGTGGGGTCACGGCGTCTTCAGCTGGGGCGAGACACAATTTTTTCAGATGTGCAGGGGGATTTGATGTGCGGATGATTTGCTGTAGCTTATTTCTAGAGTTACATCCGTAAAGTACCACAGGAGCCTTCCAGTGAGGAAGGAGAACTTAGGAATGAACCCGAAGCACGATGCCACTATGGCTGGTGGGGTGAGACTGAAGTCCCTGCCCTCACCCCATGCAGCACCGGCTCACACAGGACGTCCCAATGAGAGGAGCAGATGCTGGCATGTGTGGCTGTAGGGCCACTAGCCCAGCTGCCCACTGGGGAGCTCCCATGGCCACTCCACCCACAGCATCACGGGCTGCATGCTCTGGGACATCCCCTCCCGGGGCCCCTAAATGTCAGGCCAGAAAGGCAGATGTCATACGTGAAGATCTGTGGTTTTCAAATCATCGGTTTTGCATGCTGGAGTTGGATTCTCTTTATGGTGCTTGTAGGGCATTTTAGTTTTTCCTCACTAGGGTTGATATTTGGGCATGAAGCAAACCACGAAGCAACCCCTCTGTGCCCTGCGAGGACGAGAGCTGTGCGCCCTCCTGGCAGTGAAACAGGCGAGGGGAGGAGTGAGCTGCCCAGGGTTGGTGAGCCCAGGGCTGCTCTTTTGACTCTTCCTCCCCTGAATAAATCACTCCCAGGCAGCCCCATAGAAATTTCAGATCGACAAAGGATGTGGGGTCGCATCCATGTCAGGGACTTGCCTCCAGATCCAGCCCTGTGGGCACAGCACCAGACCATGCACTTTACTTTGCACTTTTAATATTTCATATTTCTCCACTCTCAGCCTCTTCCTGATTTTGACACTTTTGGCTCTGTTTGCCAAGATGTTTTGTGAAACTTTGGTGTTTGTGACCAGCACTTTCTAGTTCTAGCTTTTACAATTTCTTGTAAGATTTTTTCAATAGGTTTTCATGCCGTTCGCTCCTTATTGACCTTATTCACTCATGGGCCTTTTTCTTTTTGTGTATTAAATCTCCCTGGCTTCGGATGTACGAAAGGTTCAGGAATTTGCTTTTATATTTCAGGCCCATCGTTCTTCTTCCTGTTGTCTGCCTAGAGCTGGCAGTTCTCTCCTTGGATGTCTTTCAATGCACCTTTATCTCATCAAAATGGATCCTTTTCCCTTTCCTCTGAAACAGTCCCGAGCCTTTCTCTTTCTGTGAAAATGCCATTTCCATCCTTCTTTTATTCAGACCTGCAGCCTCTAAATGTTCTGTAGATTACATTTCTGCTGCCTAAAATGTATCAGCAGCTGCGCTCATTTCCAGAACTGCTCTCCGAAGTACAATGTTCTTCCAGAGTTTGGAAATTTCCTGTCTGAGCTGTCCTTCAGAAATTTCTGCTTATTGACTAACTTAAACTGCCTAATAGAAACTGCAGGTATGCAACGAAATGCTCTACCTATGGAACACAAGTGAACTTAAGTCAAAAAAAAAGCAAGCAATCCTTTGGTTGACTAAATCAGCACACGTGTGAGCATTGGGCAAGCTTCTCCACGCACAGTTTATGAATGCTGCTTGATTTGGGGCGCATTTTAAAGTGGGACTTGGTTGGCTTCTTTGTTGTCTTTTGCTTGAAAATTACAGTTATGCCTGCAAAAGATTCTGGGCACGACCCTTGCACCTGGCACAAAGCTGGTGATGGTGGGTTGTTGATTTTGGATGATTACCCATGTGATATTGTACCCCCAGGCAAATACATGGCTAAAGCCCAGGGGAAAGCAGTTGCCTGTGGTGGAGCTGGCTGTGTGTGGGTAGGGGGAGTCATGGGGAGTGCTCACAGAGTTCTCTTTATTTTAGTGCATCCGTCATTGGCACGCTTGGACTTACGTGTTATGGCATGTGTGAGAGAGGGGGGAATACAAGAGAGAAGATCAGAAACAGGAAAGGAGATGAAGGAGAGAAGTGAGAGATCCTGTGTTTTGCAGAAAAAGCTGCTTGCCAGAAAGTAACCTTGAACATCTCCCAAGTCCTGATGTGATTTCAAGAATGGCGAAGGGTGATGAAGAAGCACAGCATGTAGACAATGGCTATTTCTGCACCTCTGTGCTACATCTGCATCTTGTGCTAGTTGAATTATTTCAGGGCACATGGACTTCTGGGGCTTTTATTTTATTTTATTTTTATTTTATTTTATTTATTTATTTTTTAAATAAGAACTCTGTGTCCATTTGCTGCAGAGAGCCCAAGCGCTTAGACCTGTGAAAAGCAGCATCTAAGCTCTACTGGGCTGTTCACAGGAGGGCTGATCCTCTTTTAGGAAGTAATTTAACAGCAAGATCCTCTTCCCACCAAGACTTCACAGAGACCTTGTCCTCAAAAAGTGTTGCAAGTGTGCTGCAAGGAGGAACTAAGTACTGATACTGGCCTGGGTTGAGGGTGCTTCAAGCACTAACACACCATGGGCATGCTTGGAGTCCACTGAGGAGGCTGAACTCTGCCAGGGTGGTACAGCAAATTATTGCACTGCCCCGTGCCACCTTCTTCTTGGAAGTAAACTTGTCAGCAATTACCTATGGTGTCTCCAGTCTGAGATGCCAGGATTTGCTATCAGACAGAAATAAGGTTTCTTGGAAATCTGCCGTCATGTTGTAAGCCTGCTGGTGCTCACAGGGTCCCAGTGTCGGTTCTGTGACGGTCCTTGACAAGGATATTTTGTCTAACAGCTGAGCAAGGGAGAGCATCACTGACGACGATGTGTAATGGGGAGATTTGTACATGACTGGTCTTGCATGACACCCTGTAAAGAGTTGCCCACACTTGTCGCAGAATTCATGAACAATGATAGCATCAGCTGTGCTTAAACGTGTTCAGCCGCCTCCAACTCTGCAAGTTGAGGCAGTCGGTTTTCTGAGGGCTGCGAAATGTTGCATGCATTTCTGTGACTCCATGATCATGCGATAGAACCATCTGTTGGCTTCCTGGCCAAAGAGTGGCGTACAACTGCAGTGACTAACGCCAGCTTAGTGGGAGGAGCTCTCCTCTCTTATTCCTCTTTAGATTCAGGAATTCATGCAACCAGCCAGGTAGTTGTGCTTTCTCTCCTTGCCTTCTGATCATCTGCTCTAGCTCTTTTCTCTGGTCTGAACAAATGTTTTACTCGAATACAAAGGCTTCAAACTTCTTGCATGAGCCTAAGCAAATACCGGTGACTAAAGCAAAGAGATTTTCAAGTATGATAGATGCCTATAATGATAGTGAAAACTTCACTAAAACACAGTTTAAAAGTATGCATAATGAAATGCTCTTTTGTTTATGTTCTTTTAAGGCGTTGCTTCTTACCATGAATTTATAGTGCTATAGACCAATTTATATGGTCTGAGAAGACCATAAAACTTTGATCTTTCTGAATGAGTAGATTCAGACTTCGTCGTATCCATGGTGCTGTGTTGTGCTACAATGCAAAGAAGAGATTATCTCTCCTTTCCCCCAGAAAAGGGTAATTTTGCCATGCCATTTGTACAGAGTAATTTTAGTTTTTCTCAGCATGTGGAGAGCAAGTATCTGTTAGGTCTGGGTGCCAGAAATGGTCCTGGCAACCTGCAACTCCCAGTCCCAGCATAAAGCATAGCTTTGGAAGATGGGATGTCCCTAGAAATATGAAATGATTGATGACTGTTTTGCATTAAATCATACCGAAGATAATTTCTTTAATCAGGGACTGGCCTCCTGTTGCACATCTCAGTAATTGAATTCTCCTCTGTTAAAGAAGATTTATAAAAAGATACGTATATAAAAGAATGTGAAAGTTTAATTTGGAATTTGGGTGCCAAATATTATATATTTAAATTCATATCATTAATTAGAAGCACTCAAAGTTGCTGAGCATTTGTCAGTCCTTCTTACGTCTACGGGAGCTGAAGGAGCTCAGTGTCTCTAGCAGTTGGAGTGCTTATTTACCTGACAATATGTGAAATTAGAAGCTAACCTATAAGTGTTGAGGTTGCACATGCTGACCATATTGTAATCCAACAGTAACGTATCCTGGAGATGTTGCAGGACCATGAAACATCACAAAGTTTTTTTAAAAAATGGGGACTATACTTAATTTTGACAATTTCTATCTGGTAAGATGAAATCAGCCTTTCAGGATGGTGGCAAAATGAGGAACTAATTTTTAAATCACCACAGTAACCAACAAACTAATACAGATTAGATTTAGATACAAGAAACTCATATTTAAGAGTAGAGGGCTGGCTTAAAATGAAGCCCTTTAAAAACATCTTGATCACTAATATTTTTAAAATAATAAAACAAAGACATCTATTGACATGCCAAGCACATGTTGAGAAATATGGAAGAAATACAGCAGAAATACTAAGGTTATTTGAAAGCTAGGGCTGTTAACATGTCTCTAGGACAGGACAGGTGACTCACATGGTATTGGTACCTATGCCATTGCTCCTCTGACTATGACATTTTCTTTTGCAATTCTTTAAAATGCAAACTTTATTTTATTTTATTTTATTTATTTATTTTTTTTGGTGTGCTAAACCTAAATGAAATGAAAGCAGCATTTAATCTGTAATTCACAAGGCTCTGGATATTGTATGCTGGAGATTCCTTCCCTAGAGACGGTGGCAGCACTTGAGGCCACAGCAGTGCGCGTGCACTCGGCGATTATTAAATGTGCAAGCTTTTAATAACGTGTTTGTGGAGGAGTCAAGTTCTGCGGGAAATGCATTAAACAGATCAAATGAAGCTAGGTGGAACTTCTTTTTACGAATACACCAGAACTTCCTGATCTGCCTCAGACTGGGAAGTGTGCAGCATCGCTGCGTGCTTCCCCTGCGCCTCCCCTGCTGCAGCAGCTGCCCACCCCTGCTGCACCCCCTGGCGTGCCACTGAGCTCAAGCTGCAGCAAGGAAAGGGGAAAACGTCGTGCAAAAATGCTGAAGTATGCAGGCCTCTGCTTGGAGGCACAGCTAAAAACATTCAGAGGTACCTGTGGGGTAACCTCCCTCACTCTCTGTTTTTAGGCTTTGTGTAGCAGCTGTCATTACAGCAATGAAGTGATTAGATCTGCTCTGTTGCCTAATTACAGGACTAGAAATGGCATGCATTCCTGCAATCTCGTTAAGTACTCCCCATCTGAATCCTCTGATTTCAAGGATAGTCTTTGGGAAATTATCTTTAAAGCAAACCTTTTTTTTTATTATTTTTTTTTATTTTTTATTTTTTTTTAAAGTGCACTTGATTCAAGTGAGGAGTCTATCATATTGTAGAATTATTGATTATGATAAGCACTTTGAACTTACACACTGTTTTTCATGTCAGAACATCCTAATATTTTGCTACAAGTGGCAACCATTAGTAGTCCCACTGCAGACTGAACACTTTTAGGAAAACTGAGAGAATATGTGATTTATTCAGGATTCCCCATCAAATTGTGGAGCAAGACTAGCTAGGTCATGGCTGCTGTCCTTTCCTTTAATGTGCTTGAGGGGATCCTACCAGCAAAGGGGTTTTTGTTGCATTTCTTTTGGATGGAAACCAGGAGCCTTCCATGCCGGACCCAGATTTTGGGTACAAAACACAACTGTTCACAGTCTCCTGTTGGATACAACACCTGCGAGTTTTCTGTCTGAGAGCTGCTGCCCTCTCTTGTACATTAACCAGGAAGACCTACATGGTAATGTTAATGATAGGAGCACAGTACGAAGAGGGAGAAGATTTTTAAAAAGACTCCATGTGTCTTTCTCAGTCATCAGTACGTCCCTCTGCAGTGGTAGGTCTGCCTTTGTGCCAGCTTCTGGCGTTTTTGGAGATGGAAAGCTGAACCTGCTCCCACCAGTGGTTGTTTTATTTCCTCCCAGTGGCTGTATATCTACCCACCTAAAGCTGTGTTGCAGAGCTGTGGGCTTGCATCCCTCTCCTATACCAGGCCTGGGCTGGGATGCTTGGAGTGACCAGGAGCTGGACATATAACCAAGTGAACAACCTGGTCCTTCCTCCTCTTCTGGTAAACGGGGCTTAGCAGAAGGTGCTGCTCACTTAGCAATGCATACAGCTAACTGTATACATTCTTACAGCAGACGAGATAATAATTATCAGTGGAACATACACAGACATCGGTAGAGGCCGTTCACACCACAACAGGGATTCGGTAGTTTTGGTTCCCACTGCTTTATCTCATCTGCACATCCCTCCTATTTTTCCATCTGTTTCCATCCATTACTTAGTCGGGAGGTGAGGAAAGCAAGTAACATTTTAACAGAGCTGGGTCAGAAAAAAAGTGCAGTAACATTTCTAAGACCCATGTAGAAAACTTAAAGTTAACTTAAAAAAAATCTGTTGATCGGGCACCAGGGAGCCAGAAAACTGAAAAACAACAACAAAAAAATCCAGCTGCCAACAGCAAAGGGGAGAGACAAGATTTTCACATGAATTTTCAACAAGATCTTGAGGTTTTAAGAAATCGAAATAAAGACCTTAAATAAAAGAGTGACCAGTCTTTGGGGCATGTAGTGAGAAAAAGCTAAACAAACACAGCAGCTTGTGCTAGGGGGAACTGAGGAACTAAAAATATGGCACACCGGAGCGCACTTCACGTGCACAGCTTTGTTTGAAAATGTGCTGGGTTTAACCACAGGGCGAGCCATAGCAAACCGATGGGAACCTCACCCTTACCCTGGTAAATACTCAGCGAGCAGTGAGGCAGTGTCCCTAAACTATCAAAACAAAAAGCTCTCAAAGCTTACAGCATTATGCAATTATTACAATCTGAGCATTTTTTAAGCAGAGCAAACATTTGCTTTCCATTTATTTCATGGCAGGCTGTTGCTGGCGATGTACACGGCTGCTGCAGACCCAAGGATCCCCCTCACTCCGTGTTTGCTTTTCAGTTTTCATGCAGGAGGAGGGTTCAGTGCCCGCATCTAATGTTACATGCACAAAGCTGTTTGCTTTTCTCTGACGTCCAGGTAATTTTAAATGGCAGCTAATGCTTTACATTTAATTTCTCAGGTAAGTTAAACAAACACGTGCCACTCACGGTGAACACCGCTGCTTAGGGCTCATTAAGTCATGTTTCCAAACCAGGGAATCAATTGCCTGAGTGTGCTGCCACGCCGGGGCTGTGAGCTGTGCAATGTAGAGAGGCAGCACAACCAAAGGCCTCTGTCTTCTGGCCTTCTGCTGGCAGCAATGCTGTATTCTAGAAATAGATTTATTTCTTTAATTATTAATTTGTTCACATTTTAATCTAATGTTTGGAAATTTCTGAATTAAAATTCATAGTTTTGCCCCCCTACAAACACTCATAGTTTCCCCTCACACACCTTTTTCCTTCCCTTTTCCCCCTTTTTTATTAAGGGCCAGGGTCTGTTGTGGATAACATCACATCACGGGAAGGGTGAAGTGCCGTCATTCTTAGGGCAAAATTGTTTGCTTTCTCCTGCGCCAGTGACACGAGCATATTTAATACCTCACCTGTTGCAGATGTCATTATGCTAATGCCTGAACTATTTACATCCTTGTCATGCTGCTGCCGTAAAACTTGTCCTCTGGTTTCCTGTCCTGTGGCATATTTTGTGTTAACACATTACTCTGCGTGGCAATAACACAGGGGACAGCGCGTGCAGATAGCGTGCAAGCCAAGGTGTGCAGGCTGAGATAAGTGTCGTTTACCAGTTTGATGAATATCACCGACCAGGACAAACTTTTGAGCTCCCAGGGGTTTAAAAAATTTTTTTTTTTTTTTTTTTTTTTTTTTTTTTCTAATTAGACCTTTTAATCTAATAAAGGATATCATCTTTACCTACAAATCTTGCCTCGTGTCCTTCCTTATGCTTTTTTTGGCTACAATAATGCAACCTCTTTTGACACACTTTAAATGCACATTGAACACCACTTAATTTGCAATGCAATAACATAATCTATTTTTTTCATTTTATGGCGTGTGAAGGAGACAATATACTCTTGGGGCAAAGTTATATGAGGAAAGGAGCAAAATTACATCACGACTCTTATGGGGCACTCCAGGTTCTTGGAAATGTGTGTCCCCCTGCTTCTCTGCTGGTTTTCCACAGTCCTGCTTAAGGTGTGCAGAAAGATTTCAGTGTTAGTTCTTTGACACCAACACTGAAAAATCTTTGGTTGAGTTCCGTTTTCCACACCAGTTTTAGTACGCATTTTGTTTGGCATACATGGGTTTCTCTCTTTTCCCTTTCACTATTCCGGGAGGTAGGTGCACACCTTTCAGAAAGCAGGAAGTGCTTTATCTTTATAGAAATGTGTTGTGACAAATAATACCTGTATTGATCGAGGGTGGTGCTGGCCACAACTGTGCTTTCCCTCCGGAGACTTTTTTCAGAACCCAGAGTTAACAAAAAGAGAAGCTGAGGCTCTGATAATCCCAAACAAAATCTAAATCATGCTCATAAATCTAAGTACAAAGTGAAGAGCAGGGTTCGCATATGTCAGCTTCATTTGCAAAATCAAATTCTGACAGGAAATGGAAAACAAGAAATTCATCCTCAAAAGGATTCTACTAACTCTGAAATTTGATTTTTTATTTTTTATTTATTTATTTTTTTAAAATTTGATCTTCTTTAAGGATTAATACAGTGCGTCAGGACGGTGCCTCCCACACAGGAAACTTAGCAGACACAAAATAACGTTAAAAGGCCTTATATCACAGCAGAAGGAAAAATGCTGGCAACAAGAGGGAGAACGAAAGTGGATTCAAAGCGAGTGGTTGCTTTTTCCATAATCATGCTGCTTAATAACATCAGACAGCAGTTGTCCTAATTTTCTACAAGACTGGCCTGCCATGAGCCCATGGGTAGGAGACACAAATACAGCTCCAGCGGATCACCTCCAGTGGATGCTCTTGGTTTCGTCGCCCCGCGTGCTGAGCTGGGGGAAGTGCTGCCCGGGCAGCGTGGAAACCCCAAAATCTGTCTGGGAGCCCCACAGGCAGCCCACAGCTTCAGTGCAGACACGTTGTTGGGGTCCTGATGTACGTGCTGAGGAGCCTCCGTCCATGAGTGACCGCCCGTACCTTTCTTCAGGTGCCTTCAGGTCTGTTATCTGAGGTGTGCATCAAAGCATTTACTGCCACAGGGCATCTCTGAGAAGTTCCTTGGTTGGGTAACATGTCTGGATGTTTCTAAGAGCCCAGAAAATTGAAAAAATAAGGTTGTTTCCAAGACCAAATACCTGGTAAATGTGTCCCAGAAACACTGCAAGTTTGTCAGCAGCAGGCCCTGCTGGCCCTGTGGAAGTTGTGCCCCGTGAGCCAGGCGCAATGCTGTAAGGCACACACAGGCGTTCTGGCCTTGAAATGGAAAATACCACAAGGATAGCTTTGGTAATGATCCAGACACAGTTTCTAATAGGATTAGGAATAAGCAGTGGGCCTGGGAGTGGGGTAACTCTTCCTGTGCCGCAGGGCTTCTCCCCCTGCAAGCACCTGGGGCGCTGGCTCATTGCGGTGCAGAATTTGAGCTCTGTTCTCTTGCTTTTGGCTTTTGAATTAATTCCATGTACATGAGTACAGAAATAACTTATTTTAGGCTCAGGTCCTGGCAGCCACCCGGGCTGGGCCACTGCTCCCCGCACCATCCTCGCCAGCACTGTCATCACGCGTGGTGTACAGACATTCATGTTCCTGCAAAAAGGCAACCCTCCGACTGTCGTAGCTGTACATTCAGACTTGGAGATCGTTTTAATTAATGCCCCAGCCACCCTTCTGCCTAGAAAGGTCAATTAGAAGAGGAGTGAATGCCTTCATGGGCTGCTGGAGGGGATTTGTGCTCTGCCTCTGTTGTTGCCTCAGCTAACCCTTGTTAACTTTACGTTAAGCTTAAAAAGAGTGAGCTGGGGTCGAGGCGTGACTGCTAGTACTGGCATTACACGAGGTTGCTAATGCTGAGACTGAAATGTCTCCAGAGCAAAAGATTTACCTGTTTTTGTCCCTTCTACATAAGTGAACAGCTTGACAAGAGTATCATAACCCAAATTAATCATTCAAAATCTAAACATAATTCAATTTCTGTGTTGCTGTACTCTTAAAAAAAAATAAAAATAAAAAATTCACCAGTTCTCTGCCTTTGTAAAGCCAGCTATAAAAAAAAAAAAAAGAAAAAAAGAAAACACAAAACCTAAAACCCACCCTCTCATGTCGTTAAAATACTTGTTCACATTGTTAGTTTTTTCACTAGACAAAGTTATTCTTCCTTGAGATGCAGTCATGGCTCAGACCATCCATTTTGTTCCACAAAGGCTGTTTTTCAGTCCCCAGGAACAAAGATATTTCCTACGAGTCAAGCAAACTCCTCCCTTCAGATGTGAATACCTCATCAATCTCCTGGCTAGAAGGAAGTATTCTCCCGTGTCCCTTCCTGTCTGCATCCTGGAAAATTGCATCAAACCTACCATTTCCCACTGGTTTATTTTCAGAAGGCGAAGTTACTGACTCAAGGTCAGAGTCTTGTTTGTGACGTTGCAACTTTTACACGGTCCCGGTGATTCAGAATATTAGAATTGACTGCATGGAAGCGCACAGAGCAGTCTTGGCGTGCTTTGGTGTTGAGTAGGTCCCTCAGGCCAGGGGCCAGGCTGAGCATTTTCCTGCAGAACGAGTCCGTTTTACCTCTTACATTAGTAGCATCGAAGCTCGTCACTGCAAAAACTTTCCAGGACGGCAGAGAAGGTTTTTCTGGAGAGTGACAGGCTCCTTGCTGCGTGTTCAATGCATGGCTGGAAGGAGGAGGAACCGTGTGCAGGTGAGATCTGGCCCTCCATGGTATTCAGACAAGCTGTCTCCTTCATTTCACTGAACACTTAGATGCCAGTAATTGCTCCGTCAGCAGGAAAGGGCTCTGCCTTATGGTGATTTATTTTATTGCTTATGTTAATGTGCCGGTGGGATAGAAGATAGTCCTGTGGGCACTAAGGAATGGGAGTTAAGTAACGACTCAGGCTTCTCTTGGAGGCTGTCAGCATCTACATTTTTCTCCTTACCTTTTTTCACATGATTTCAAAATAATTTTAAATTATTATGAAAATTTATTAATTAAGACACTTTGTGTTCTGGGCTGGCTGGTGTTGAGTGCTTCCCACATTCTGTTATACGTACCTCCTCCAGGATGACTTCCACAACGCCCCTGCTCCCTCCAAGAGAAGACAGAGAAGCCAACAAATCCCCGTGGGATCACCTTGGGATATGGCCACTGGTGGTGGCTGCTCCCACCCTGGGGGCACAGCTCTGGTGGGGGGGTCCTGAGGCTGGGACCACCCTGTCCCACTGCCTGGCTTCTCCCCTTTCGATGGCAAACATCTCTCTTTTTCTCTCAGGCACCTCTCTTGTTGGTTGTCACACTGGCTGACATGACACTGCAATATTTGTCACTTTCTTTATCACTGAGTCATGCAAAAATGCCCCCTTTTGTGTAGTTTTATAAAATCCCATTGTAAAGCTATCTGGCAATGTTTGTTAGGCTGGGTGAAAAGGGCATATTTACTTCCTCTTGGAAATGAATTCTTTGCAGCCTCTGGGATCTTTGAACGGGAAACTACATAGCAAATGGAATGTAAAGGCTTTTCTTCTTGGAAGAAGAAGTCCCGAGAAGCCTGCAAAACCTCATGTGAGTACAAAACCTGAATGTTTTTGGATGCCGGTGGTGGAGGGGAGAAGTGAAAGCCACGGCGTATTAGCCTGAAGAGGAAAAGAAACGAAACCAGGAAAGATCTTGCAGAAGAATGCCTCTAGCTTTACCGCGTGCTGTTTGACTGTGGGCAGTAACTCATGGCCCATGGACAGGGACAGCGGCCGTGTCACTGGCAAGGGACAGGTCTGGTGGCACACGGCAGCGCTGCTTAGTCAGGGAACAGCAGAACCGACAGAAACAAAATCACCCGTAAAAGCATTTCAGATTCAGTGTATTTGGTTTTCCTCTATCTTTATAAGAATTGGAAGGTAAATTAGTTACCCAAAGGAGTTGTCGATGCCTTTTGCTAAAAGGAACAGTTTTCAGAAGGGTTTTATCCTGCTTCAGACTTTCTGGATGACAAAGAGGGGAAGTGATTCTTTCCCACACTTAGCCATGCACAAGTGAGAAAGAAAATACTCCAGAGCTTTAGCTCTGGTCAAGCCGCTGCTGGAAAATGCAGAAGAGAAGAAGACTGCTGCTGCCTGCCAAGCTGAAATTTGCAGGGGAGGATGAATGGATATGCTAGCAGTTAGCCACACTCAGACATAATAACCGTCATAAGACTTCTCCACTGGGACCTGGAGATAAGCAGCATGTTGATCCAAGATAGGGATTGTTTAAATGGCTTGAGAAATTTAACCACAAGATGGAAACCAGCTCTATTAAGTGCAGGAATAGGGAAGTGCTGTGTTTGACCTGCCATAATGGCTGGAAATCTGTGGCAGCAAGGAATAACATTTGTTTTATGTTAAATGGCTGACTCGGTTTGGAAACAGAGCTCATGTGTTGGTGTCACCCAGCTGGTGACATGGACCGGGCTTTCCTTGCTCGTTCAGAAGAGCTTACTGCAGTTTGGGGCTGGCTCCTGGGAAAGGAGACGCTGCTGTGCTTCTGCCTTATAGTAGATTTCGGGTTGAAATTGACTGTTTAAGGTTAGATGGAAGCAGCTGGGTGCAGTATGGCATACATGAGATGAATGCTCTCACAGAAAATCCAGAGGTGAAAGGCCAGCTAACAGAGTGAGCACAGGCTTCAAAACATGCAATGTGCAGGAGGAATTGGGCAAATCATGGACCTTTCCGGGATGGAGAAAAATAGTGTAGGTGTGGGTACAGTACCGGCTTTTGTCTGGTTTGCTACAAGAGGGACTCATGGGCTTCATTTTCCCATTTGACCTCTTGTTGGTTTTCCAGGTGGGTCCAAGTGGATGAGAAGCCCAATGACTGCTGGGCAATGGGCAGGAGGATTTCCCGCTGTGCCTGGGAAAGGTGGGAGCTGGGCTGTGGCAGGCAGGTGGTCGGGCAGGCAGCGGACAAGGGGAGGATGCGGCTCACAGAGGAGCTGGGGGTGGTGGGAGTGTGGAGCAGACTGGGGCTGGGCACAGATTTAGAGCGATGCAGCTGACACAAGCTGCCTTATGGCAGCTTGAACCAGTTGTGCAAGAGGACAGAAGCAAAAATGGGATGGGGAAGGGAATGGACTTGAGGGGAGGTGGGGTTTAGGCTGTCACATCCGAGGAACTGAAACCATGATGCGAGGCTGGGAAACAGGCACTGGACACTTCTGCACTGGAGGTGTGAGGGCACGTCCAAACGCCTGGAAGGACAGGACTGGGGGTCCCTCAAGGCATCTCTGCTCCTTCCAGCACCAAAACCTGGTGGACCAACACCAGCCCTCTGCTTGTTTTCTCTAGAAGGGAAGCCCAGGCATGCTTACTGAATGGGAACGGGGCTGCTCTGCAACAGGAACGCGAGCTAAGTAACGGGGGCTTTGGGCACCATCTGATGGGACCCAGGCACTGGACAAACATTTGGAGGTGAGGAGAGCAGGCATGGCCTTGGGACAGACCTGCTGGGCAAGGACGGAGGGGAAGGAAGACGAAAATGTGAGGGGAACCAAGAGGATGTGAAGATGCCACTGCCCACCCACAGAGGACTCTGGAGATTCCCAAGTCTGAGCATTGTGAATAAACCCTCCTTAAGTGACATCTTATCCCTGTAGAGGCTTTGTGATGGGTGAAGGGGTGTGGAGAACATGATTTTACATACACTGATACACAGTGCAAGGTTTTTTTTTTTTTTTTTAATTGCACCATCTCATTTATCGTACTCGGTGAGCCTGTATATCAACAATAACTCACTTCTGCAGCCCCCCCCGCCCAGTTCCCATAGTATCTAAGTTGACAGAGATGCCTGACTGCAGAAGGGTGGGGTTAATTGTTCAAAGTCAAATGGTATTATAAGGAGATGGCTCCCAGACTGGTACGAAACCTGTGTGGTGGTAGGCAAGCTAAGAGAACAGACATTTCCAGATGTTGCTACTGTTTGCAGGTGGCTAACATAGTGCTTAGAGCTCATTTCAAGAATGATGATCACTCAAAACCTCTGTCTTAGGGTTATGTCAGTTAGGGTTATGCTTTAGATGCACGTAAATAAATGCTGAAATACAAAATAAGTGAGTGCAGGACATCACTGCGCCCTCAAATGCATGCCTACTTCACAGCGCCGTCCCTACTTGAGGACTGAACAATAACACCTTCTTACAGGCCTGCAACATTGAAAAAATGAATAATCATTTACATTTCACATAAATGACATTAAAATGAGAACTGGGAAGAAATGACCACATCCATCACTCATCAGAATGGGCTTTGGTCATTGAGAAACACAAATGCTGTGAACACAGACATGATAAAAAATAATGAATAGCTAGCTACTCAGTGGGGGTAACAACAACAAAATACTATGTGACCATGTAATTAAAGCAACCTTAATTGAGAAATTTCCTAATTTCAGGGTGCCTAACTGTATGTCTTTAATAGTCATTTCATATATAATTTTGTTGCAAACACAATTACACCTCCATTATTCTTTTCAAACCTAATTCTTAGTGCTTCAGAAATATTAAGATTCGTGACTTGATGCAAGTTTCTGGACAATGAAGAAATTGGTATGTTGCACTTGTATGTTGCCCATAAGATATAATCCAAAATAAACAGAAGCCCCTGTTTTGAAAATGTTTATAAAATCACAGTCACCCTCCTGGAGATTCATCTGCAGGAAAATGGCACCAGATTTTGGCGAGGCTCATTATGATTATACAAGACGCAATAGAACAACTCTTGTCTGCAGCTATTTGTGCCTGTATGGCAAAGACTGACATAACAGAGGTTCCTTGCTGAATTTCATCTCTCATTTTCTCTGACATTCAGACTCGTTCTGGTTACTTTGGCAGTTTCACAACTTGTAGACTTCATCATATGGAATTCGCCCCACTCCCTTCCTAAAAAGTGCTTATAAATCTATTAAACATGCATGAAATTAAAGGTGCACTTCAACGTCAGCTTTACAGAAAAACCTCCACATGCCCCGCCCCTCCCCCCCCTCAAGAACCACCACAACATTGCTTAGGATTATCTATTTATTTAAGTTCAGTTAAAACAAACATACAATGTTTCATTGAAACTGTGTTGCGCTCTCTGCCAACAAGTGCAGTCAGACTGTTGGCCTCTAACAATACAGCGGATATTCACATATGTACACGGATGTACCGCAGGATGCCTGAAGCCGATGGCCTAACAAAGCTGTTAGATCATAAAAGTTGTTAAATTGCTGCATTCAGGAGATTGTAACATCCATGGCAGATTTTACAGGAAAAGCATACATGAACCTGAACTACGCTTTTTATGGACCCAAGTGACGCCTGTGTTTACTGCAACATATACATTTGTAATAAATACAACCGTAGTGTTTTCCTACACACCTCAGGTGTTAACACGTTACCTCCATTTTTGTAGGTATTCCATGTTGTTGTAAAAGGACCTTTTCCTTTGACAGTTGTTACACAGATGTACAACATGAACAACTCATTGAAATGATGTAATATTCAGTAATGAGAGAGGAATATATACATAAAACTCGAATCCCAAACCTACATTATATACATTATACTTACAGTATATACACACATACAATTTATGTACATAGACTATCATAAATATTGAAAAATAGGCTTAGACTTAATGGATTAATGTTTTATAAATAATGTTACACTTATGACTGAAATATCATGGAAGACGGTAATGTCTAACTGAGGTGACAAAACAGTGGTTTAATACTGAAGCTGCTCTTTCAGGTGGTTTGTTATGTACGTGACTTTAGACAGACAAGTTTCAAAAAAACCATACATTCGAAACCAAGCCAGCCAAGTGGAACTCAACTGTTGCAGGTAGAGAGCCAGTCAAAGAACAACACAATGTAAAAATCGAGAAATTGCTACACTAGGAGAACTAAGTGACACCTATCATGCAACATGATGAGGCGTCATCACAATTTTTTTTCTCCTCTCTGGCTGCCAAGAAGGACTGCGGAGTGACTTCTCATTTCTACCTCCTCTCCTATGGTTACTGAAAGGAAGGAGGGGTTATTTTTCACCTTTTTTTTTTTTTTTTTTTTTTTTTTAAATACTGGCAAGGAAAGTGTTTCCATCCCTTATGTGCTACAAATTACTCAAAGGTAGACAACATTTTAAATCTCTTCCACTGTTCTAAGTTGGTGAAGTGGAAGAAGAAAAGCTGCCAAAGTACCGAGGCACACGCTCAGCACTCCTACTCCTGTACAGTGATCAGGTATCATGGGATAGTTAGCCACGGATGTCAAGTACCTGAGGCAGAGAAGTACCTAAGGAGCTTTAGTCAGTGCTGACTCCAGGATTGTTAATTGTCAGTTGAGTACCACTGAACTAATGATACAAACAACACAAAAAGGAATCTAACTTCTCATTACAGTTTTATATTACAGACTTAGTGACCAGTACTTACAGCCATGCAGAAGTATCAATACAAAATACCTGCAATTTTTTCATAGATTTTAAATGGCTGGGCAGAGCTTGATGTTATCTGCCAAACAATGACTATGATTTAGATTTGTTCCTGATTGATTCTATAAGAGCAAAAAGTCTTGGGCACTGTCTAATCAATGGAATACAGGCCCCTACTTGTTCCCTCTGACATAAATACCGAGCAGAACATTGTAAAATGGATTTCTAAAACATTAAGTTAGATGAAGACAGCTCACCACATTGCCATGATTATTTCATTAATAATCTCTATCTAGGCTTTTGTACCCGATATTGTTGTGTTTGAGAACCTCTTATAAGCCAAGTACGCTGTTACACAAGTGTTATTTCTCTTCAACCTGGGATAAGAATGAGAGATTAAACATGCACTAGAAACAAAACAGCTATCACAACCATACAGCACCTGTTTCATCAGCTAGCTAGCTAGGGCTCATTAAGAAACTTACCTATTTCTGAAGCAAACAAGTATGAGATGACTATCCAGTCTATGAGGTTATCTTTAGTACTACTATACAGTATAAATTGGAAGAGGAATCCCAGTTGTGTTTGTGAAGAGAGTTTGTACCAAGCACGAAACACTGGTGCAGTTATTTTGTGGATTTGACTCACAAACAGAATAGTCAAGTAATTCAAAATCCAATAATGGATAAGTAATTTGAGAAATACTGTACAGTTTTGGAATATTATACAACTGGTAAACTACATTAGGACCTTTTTCTTTTCCTACTGTTTCAAGATTGGACAGAAAAAAAAACTGACAAACATTGCTACAACTGACAGTGGACCTTATGAATAAACAGAACTCCAGGAGGGAGTTTTATATCAATGGCATGATATGCTTCAGTGCCATTTAGTTTATATCTACAACAGAAAACAAAAAAACAAACAATAAAAAAAGCAAAAAACCCCAAACCCTGTCTTACCCAATTGCACTATTAAGTACCTCAAGAAGGGAAATGTCAACACCACCTTTTTGAGTTCTACACTAAGGTATGTTTTCCTCAAACATACCTCTTCTAAAGGGTCATTATTTTTTAAAGCTTGAAAATTTGGGTTTCCACACCATTTTTAGAAACAAAGATAACTGTAGTTTAAAATTAAGTATAGTGAAATAGGATTTTGAGGATTATTTTCACTATACTTCAAATTAATTGAATTTTATGGGAAGCATTTAAAATTAGAGGATTTTGACTTAAATTGGTTTATCTTCTGTTTTGGTAATTAGGAATATTTTTAACATAAGTTTTCTTCTAGTTATGCCTCTACAGAAAGGCAAACTAGATTTAATTTAGGACACTGATTAAATACTTTTATGAGCTCTGCTATGATATTCTTTCATTCTTTTTAGAAAAAAATGTTTCTTAAAGTCAAAATAGTGCTTTTGAGGTCCATAAGAATTTTTGGTACAAAAAATAATAGTGTTTCTCTTTCTCTCTCTCATTGGTTATTTCAACACTTTGCTGTAAATTAAGAGTCATTTCTCACATCAAATGGTTCCATTAGGCACATTCAAGTAAAATAACAAAATATCCAAGTAACAATGACGAAAGCCAAACATGGCTTGATAAAAGTCTACAGAGAGTTCTGTCCATTCTCTGGAATGGAATAAAGTTGTCACTTCCTTCAGCCAGACACTCATAATTTGATGTCAACATCCATTTCCATCATGCAGAATAGTTTCTTAAAGGCAGAGTTCAGGTATTCTACAATCAGAAGAACCATCAACAAAGAATCTGCATTTTAAAGGAAGCTGAATAGCTCATTTTCATTCTCAGTAGGTATCTGAGTGAACACTGGCATTTGAAGTGGAGTAGCGAGTATTAGACCAGGACAGTTAATGGCCATCGGATACATCACTATGGGTCCAATCTAGAATAATCAGTGTCATACACCCAGTCATCACAACTATACCACTTAGAAAGAATAACGCAGCCTGAAAAGAGAAAATATAAAGAAGCGTTATCAGTTTTTGCTACTGTAAGTCATGCTCATATAACACACAAATGCTGCTGCTCATGGGGGAAGGAGCAACTAGTGAAAAAAAACTATCACAGTAAGCAATAAGGAGATGGGCATCTGTCTTGTAACTGGGGTCTTTTTTCAAATAATACCTTTTTTTTCAATATAGCAGACCTCACCCTCAACTGATGGAAATTAACGTAGCTCTGCTGCTAGCAGTCAGGCTGTGCCACTCTGCACTGACATGACTCTTAAGTCAGTAAGTCTGAGATCAGTAAAAGCACCAACACCAGTCAGTCAGGAAGACATAAATGATAGGTGGAGGTAAACTGTCATGAGGTAAATTAGGTAAGTAAGTCTTGAAAGAAAATTTAAGGGAGAACTGCAAGGCTTTTTCGGATAGCACTTGTCAGTAAACTGTTGAAAGCTGGTTCTCATCAGCATCAGAATGACCTAGATGTAGCACTTTTCATTGTAGCACTCATCATTGAGATGAGGAGATTAAAAGAAAAAAAAAAGCCACTGAAGTGAATTGAGCCTTGTGGTGGCTATCTCCTCAGTTCTGAGTACCTATATAACTTCTGTATATTAATTAAAATGACATTCGATGCCAATTCATTGACTTCCTTTACTAGGATTTCAAAGTCATGAAGAAGGAAACTAAAGTTCTTGCTCTGCACTAGTAAAAGCAAGTGTAACCATTCTATATTTATCTATACATACCCCAATCTTTTGCACTGACTTCATTGGTTCCTTCTTCACTAGTTTGATATAGAAGGCAGAAGGCAGAATAAAGATCAGCATGGCAGCTGCAGATGCACCTGTGTTTACAGAGCACAAAAATAAAATTTTGTTAACAGGTAAGTGTAAGTGAAGAGGTAAGTATAATTTTATTAGATTGTAACTGTAATTTCCAAGACTTAAGGAACTGCCCAAAATGACATGAAAATGCTTACCAATGAATCCGAAGATGTCTCGAATAGTAGGGACGAAGATAACAAGCACGTTGGTAAATGCCAGAAGAACAATTGTAATAGAACAGTGACGCCACCAGCTGAACTCTTTCCCTGCCCACAGTAGCTGGGTAATGGAACTACGAATCTTTTAATGAAAAGAAAAATGTAATAGAAAAAGACAGGTTAGTTTTCATTGTCAATGTAATAGAGAGTAACCTGAATTTGACTTTCAAGTGTTTTAACATTTTCCTGAAAACTTTACATTTTAATTAAAGTTGAAAGAATTGAAAGTAAAAATCTATTTTAAGTCTGCTTTCAGTTATCTAGATTTTAAAAGCAGAGCAATAGACTGAGAATCCCAAGGAAAAAATCTCTCTTTTTAACAATGATAAATCATTTTTTTCATTAAATCTAAGGAAGTTGCTCAACAATATACAGCTAATTGGCCAGAATTCCTACTAACAATGTACTTACAAAACCAGGCTGATTTCTGTAAGCTGGTAACATAAGTTCTTTTAGAAAGTGGCAATCTGTTCCACCACCGCCAATTAAATCATATCAGGAAAATGATACAGCTGTATGTCTTTGTATCTACTGCTTTTAAATGTTGGCTATTTATTTATTTCATTTAACAGTACAGAGATATTTCAACAAGCTTACTAGAATAATTTTTTTCTTCCACATTAGAGAAAAATTCTAGAAATTAATACATTGAAGTTGCCAAATCAACTAATGACTACAGCAGGACAGATGAAAAATGGTAGTAAGATTAAAAAAATCACTTACTGGGAAAATAACTACAGGTACAGTAAGGGTTACAGCCATAAGGACAGCGAGACGCACAATAAGAAGAAGAACATCAGGACCCAGATAAGCCGAGTAGGTATGAAGCAATTCTGATTCAACATTTCCTAAAAAGAAAACAGAATTTTAATTAGATGTAGTTAACATAGTTCTCAAGACAACTCTGTCTGCACAATATCCTAAGTGAATCTAGGAATCCTAAGTTAAAGCAATGTTAACCAAGAACTTCACAGTTCTTGGAAGTACATCTCCAATTTTATGCAGTGATAACTTGGAGGCAATGAATCTGTTTTAATTCAATTTTAATCCTGTGCCTTCAGCCTACTGATCTACTTTTGGGTGCAGGCTTATAGAAATATTAAAAAAATGCAGTGTATTTGTAACCTAAAGTAAGAGCTTGCTTGCTCTACCTTAAAAATAATACTGTGGTTTTGCAGAGCATAATTTATTTAAAAGAAAGCAGTGATGGCAATATTTACCATAAAACGTTAGGTATCCAAAGAGAGCAGCCAATAAATACATGAGGAACATGGCAAAAAAAGATACATAGGACACATTCATCATCCTTTTACGGCTTCGGCTGTAAGGAGAAAAAGAAATACTGTTAGCAATGAGTGGATGGCAGTTTACAATACTTTGTTTATGCAGTGAAATAATGGTCTCATATCTAGCATTTACCCTTTCAGTTCTTCGTAGATGGGAAGAATTGCAGGATGGCAGACAAAAGAGAACGTTAGGATTGGGACAGCATAGACAGTCTGCAAAACAAATATGTATTTTTTTAAATAAGCAGACATTAGAAATACAGTTAAAAAAATCCAAAAAATTCCATTTTTGGCTTAGGTTCTCTCTTTTATTTTTTTCATAAAGACTAGCTATCCTTTATAACTGAAACTTTGGCAAAAGTGAAACAGCAATTTTATGGTTATTTTCTTATCAGACCCTGAGATACCAAATACTCTCAGATCTCACTGAAGTCGATGCTGAACTGAATGTATTGTATTTAGAACGATTTCTGCAACTCATCATATCCTGATGTTGATATTGGCTATTATACATACTTCTTTCCCATGTGTTAAGATTCACCACTGTAATTGAGCTTATTGGTCAGAGTCAAGACTTGAATAAATTAGGTCCTTCTTCTCTTGTGCATACAGTCTCTTTCAGTGATTTTCAACACAGAATCTGATTTTCAGTCTGTTACCTGTGAGTTGAAGATGAAGTATTTTGGCTTGCAGGCATCATCGCTTGTTATGTTTTCATTGACCAAAGGCGCCAGTGTCGCATTTATTAATGTTATGTTCACTACGTCACTGCCCATAGGGCAAGGAATCTGAAACATCTTCCAAATTACCTAGAAATAAAGCAATATATTTATTGTTACTTTGACTAATGCAATATGTAAAACTTTTCAGTAGTTTTGTTTAATTCCACTTCAAAATGCAGTTGGAAGTCTACAGAATTATACTTACAACGATCAGGAAGAAGACCATGCAAAGTAAGGAAAAACCACTGGTATAGCCCAAATACCCTGTAATCAAGAAAGATAAAAAACAAAGTCTAAGATACAATATTCATGCCAAAATAAAAGAGTATTTTCTGAACAGGATTTCCTTGGATTGACATTTTCCTTACATTGCATAAACCAAATTAAGTATATATCAACTGTAATTAATCTCAACCCAGATCTGGAAGTTCTCAAAGACATGTAAGGAAAATGCAGCAGTGAGTTTGTGCTGCTGAACTTATCTTTTTTTTTTTTTTAATAAACTGTGTGATTTTTCATTATTATATACTAAATGTAACTGTAGGATTAATTCTCGTGGAATAGCCTCTGCAACAAGTTTGCCTTCAATTCTGTTTTTAATCAATTCATTTAACTTGTAGGAATTAATGACTTTAGAAAGCAATTCACATCAAGACTTTCAGTTATTAAGGTTTCAGTACAGGATTACTTGAACAAATAGTGTATTATCTAAGTTATTCACATATATCGCTGAATTTCATGTAAGGCATCTGGTACAAATATTCTACTACTGCTTGGGAACTAGAATGAAAAAGCTGACTTCTATCTACACTGGAAAGACAATTTAACTGCCCAGGGCTAGCATTCCTATTCTATTGAGACTGTTACAGGATTGCTAATAACACCATTATACTATTTCACAGCTGACCAAGACAGGTCAAACTCTGTGATTAAAACACAAAGTACTGCTGATCCTTGTTCTAAAGCTCTCCTATCTATTGTCCTTTTGTATTCCACAAACACACGTTGCCTTAGAGGCACTCATCTTGACCCTTTTTTTTTTTTAAAGCAGGTTGAGAACAATTACCTAAACACTGAGAAGTCAGATGAGACAAGCTTAGAGACGCTGTCAATTCACACAGCACTCCAAGACTCAAAACATCCCATTAGCCATTTCCTCACAGTATTTTCAATGCATTTTAAACTTGATTGTACTCTATTGCTTACCTAAATTTTTCAGTAATGACAGGGGGAGAATGAGGATGACAGACACCAGCAGCACTAAATAGTCGCCATTAAGATACCATTCTCTGTAGGAAAAAGAGTATCTGTAATTAATTGAAGCATTGAAAAGTTACATTTGTGGTTAGTCTTCACACTTATCTTCTCCTACAACATGTAGCTGCTATTTACATAAATGCACTATCTGATATCACAAAGGATTAGCATTCAACTTACTACATGGACCTAGTGCCCTACAATACCTTCCCATCTCACCCCAAACCTACATTGTGCCTTTCCTTTAGTGTCCTTTTCCAAAATTAATATGCATCTGGAAGTCAGAAGACAAAGGTAAATGATTGACCAGAAGGAAAGCCAACTGGGATAAACCATGAAAAACAGTAATTTGCTTAAATGTTGATTCCCAACTCTCCAGATGTATTAGAATACAGCAGGGCCCCAGCAAGGTAATAATCCACTTTAATGGCAATAAAATTCTGTTGGGTGCCCTGCAGGTATTAAAGAAAAACAGATGAGGGCTGGAGTTAAGGCAGTAGCTCAAGCCCACTGGCTGGAAAATACGAAAAAGCAGTGGGATTCTACTGGAAGCATGTTTAGTCCCTTCCAGTAGGAAAACAATGGTTAAGAAGCTCAGAAGTTTTTTCTTTCACATTGGTTTTGCCCTTTATTCCACAAAAAGCAAAAGCAACTTTTGAACAAACATTTTAGAGAGCTAGAAGGTGACCATCTTCCTTTGAAACACGGGAAAACAAAGCTAATCTCTGTAAATATAATGCAGTTTCACTGAACTAACAGGAAAACTGATCTCGAGTGGTTTATCATGGCAGAGCAATTGCTTCCCTTATCTGATCCTACAGGAATATCCCATATTCTTTAAATAATTCAAGAAACACTAAGCATTTATTTCCAAACATTGATACTTTAAATACTGGTAGATAATATATACAGAATATATTTCAAAATTGTATGTTATTTAGATAAACAAAATTTTATTACCCAGTTGGAAATTTGTGCATTCAAACTCAATGGCTGAATTATAAGGCTATTATAAGCCCATATGCTAGTTTAAATATGGAGTAACTTTAACAGACTTGCTCTGGATGTATGTAGCAAGTGAAAAAACAATTTGATTCTTTCCCCAGTTTTACCTTGGATAGCTGAACGTAAAAAAAAATGTATTTTACAAAGTTCAGATGTGTAGGACATTAATGTGGTAAGCTCTTATTTCTCCTCTATTTTTTAAATGTAACATGGAAATTTAAAAGAAATCAGAGCAGACTCATGGCATTTGTGAGTCAGAACAATGTACACAATGTTATTGTGTATCTACGACGAAGAGCATTTGGACTTTCAAACCAAGGACTTAACAGATTTTCAGTGAGGACTGAAGAATGGGACTGCACAGCTTCAAAATACAGCTGAGTATTTTAAAAATTGCAGAACAAACTGTAAAAATTGAGATAGCCTTTGTAATATTGTTGCAGAATTCCAGAACATTTTCTTCTACAGTAAGCATTATTTTGGGACATTTAAACAGGTAAGTGCTTACATTTTAGGCACCAGGCTGCCAGAGTGGAATCCATGCCAATGGTAGCCACCCAGCCTCCCCTAAGCAATGCATGGAGAGAGTCAGTTAAATGGGGTCCACAGTTGCTACAGCACTGAGAAAAGATTTACTTTAAATCAGTGTACAGCTACCTAGTATCAGCCAACAAGAAAACACTGTAAATACAAACTCTGACACTGCTGCCGCAGTTGCGGAGCAGCAGCTTTATTTATGTAATGCAACTCACAGTGCTGAAACTTCCCTCTTCAATTACAACTGATTTTGAATTCTTCTCTGAAGACAGGTCAGTGAAAAATATTTGTCTCCAAACCACCTTGTAAGTATTGCCAACTTCCTTAAGAAGTGGAACATAAGGACTTGGATTCAACCAAATGAGGGAAATGAATTGTCCCAGAATGAACTTGTAAGAACTACACTATTAAATAAATCAGGTATTGTATTATTCATCTGAATACATTAAAAAAAAAAAAAAAGACTAGCACTGTCATCATGACAATATCCATCAGCAAGCTGTATGAACACCAAATGGCTTGAACCCCTTGGGGAACACAGGCAGAAAAATGCCTACCTTCTGAACTCAGGCTTAGGTGTAAGTTGGAGTCTTGAGCTGCTCAGCCCTCTCAAGACTGGGACACTTCAGGACAAGGCACAGAAGTACAACTCTGAAGAGTGAGATTTATAGCACTTAACTCTATCCATCTAAGTTAGGCGTCTTGTTTTAGTTAACTGTTTTTACATACCCTCTCAATACAGAGTGATATGATAAATCACTCATTGGAGATGCCCAAAACAGGTGTCTAAGTCAGGTGCACTAAACTGGCCACTACAAAGAACCTTCTCTCTCAAAGATTATACAAATACCAGATTACAGATGAGCTCAAAATCTTATTTTCAGACCAGTACAGTTAGGTAACATGAACTCTACCCAAGGCATCCTCACTAAGAGCCAAGCAGGAAAGCCACAATGGAGTTAAGTTGTCTCCAGGACTAAATGGCATGATTCAGTTCATGCCATGAGTTCATGATTTTGGTCTCAGGCATGTGAACTTTTAGTTCAGGGTTTAGTTCCCACACCTTTTTTGAAAACTGCCCCTTTTGACATTCATTACGTGACTTCACCTAACTTACATTCAGTCATTTCCTACAACGTTAACATGAGAAAAGCAGAACAACCACTGGAAACTAGTTGGAATATAATTTAAAAAACAACACATAATAGTGTTTACCTTTCCTTATCAAGAGTATGTACTGCCATACATGTTACACGTACATACGTTAACACTTACCTGAAGTTCTTTAGAGAACAGCTTTCTGTAATAAGATGCAATACCTGTGTTTTTCTACCCTTTTCCAAGGACAGGCTGGATCTAAGTGAAGTGGAGCACTCAGGGAAAGGGCAAACTTACTGTATCTCTGTCTGAGTAAGAAGCTACCCTATGGTGTACCGAACGTGGTCTTCATATAAAAATATATACAGTCTCCAGATTTGTTTCTCCTAATAGTTTCTCTGATGAGGAGTTCTAACACCTACCCTGTGTTCTCTTCGATGTTCATAAATGTCTTGATGACCAATGGTAACTCATATTTCACTATGAAGAGGTAGCTTGACATAGCTGTAGGTGAATAACATCATAGATCATTACAAATATAGAATATGTCACAAGATGCAAGAATCACATAACATGTTTCATAACCTCACTTGAACAGAAGCAGTTAATGAACACATGTTGTGTGAAAAAAAGTCTCCACAATAAGTAGGGAACAATTATTATTGACAATATAGACATTTTAAGATCTTGCCCTCACCTCCAATGTTCTGCATTGTGATTGATCCAGAAGCAGCAAGTTTTCCAGCCATACCAAAAGCCTTCATTCCCAATTGTTCATATAATAAAGATCCTAAAGAAAGCAAAACAACCCATTGGAATGGCATTTCCCCAAAACATAGTATGAGACAAATAGCATGCTTGCAAGATAGTACTTTGACATACCTCCTTCATTGGCAGTCTTCAAAAGGAGATGTACTGAATACAAAGAAACTATTGAGACAAATAGCAGGAGTATCCTGGGGGTGGAAAAACATGCAACTTTTTAATAGCCATAAATGACTTATTGTAACCTTATTAAACAAAGGCAGATCAAACAACGAAATAAAAACCGTATTAAAATATTATCTGGGCATAAACTGTAGACTCTAAGGCCAGCTAAAAGCATTTTGAAAACCCAATTAATGCCTCATTTAAAAAGGATTTTATATGAAAGTGCATTTCAGAGGAACACGTTTTAGAGGAATTCTAATGTAGAGTTAACCTAGTCAGTATAAGGTAGCAGAAGGAAGAACAAGTATCAGGTCATTACAGTTGGATACATTTTATATCAATTATTTCACAAACTACCAATGGCAATGGTTTTATATCATTGTTGGAAACAATGTGTTTCTCCTGTCTTCCTTGTTCAATAGTATGTCCTGAGTGTATCATCAGCTAAAACTGCAGCTGAAGACTACCTTAGTCATGAACAAATCAGCCTTTCAGCTTAAACATGTAAACGTGTTTCTTTTTTTTTTTAAATGTAAAGATGAATCTGCAAAAGCCTTGAAGGACGTAATGAAAATGAATGTATGTTGAGAGCTGTGCACTTAGTCTTCAAATGGAAATACAAGTTTACATTAAAAATATACTTTATTAGCTCAAAAGTTATTTTTCCTGTGTGATTACATGGAAGTTGATAGTGGCTTGTTTATCTTCTCCACAGATTTTACATGCTGCATATATTACTTGCAGAAACACAGTTCTGAAACACCTACAATTCAGATCTCTGAAGTGAAGCACAGCAAATGCACTACCTGGAGTGGCACACTAGGGGGGACTTCTTTACAGCTGATGAACACTGTGGAAAACTACAGTGTATTCAACCCCCCCCCGCCCCCCCCAGCCCTTCTTAAACCAAAAGGAAGAAGCTACTTTACTATAAACTTAAGAAGCAGCACATTTCCTAAAAAACATGAAGCTCCTTTTGGATCTCTCAGTGTAATCTGTCAATTTCCTTTTGAGTAATTTTTAGCATTGCTGAAATTAGTAAATATAGTACAAAGACTTGGAAACAAGAACATCTAAGAAAAAAGCTTCACAGATCTGTTCAAGGGATCCAGGAAACTTGTGTTACCGTGCCAATTCTACACCAACGCATGCACACACAAATAAACCTCTGTGTTTCTGATAGGCACAGATTTAACCAGGATTTAATTTAGGCATCAACTAGGAACAGTACAATGAGATGCTTAAAAGGTTACATTTAATTACGTTTAATTAAAACAATACAGGTTCTGGATCCTTTGGTCCTAACCTTGAATAGCTGCTTAGAGTGTTGACAAGATCAGTCAGCAAAATCATCTAGAAGCTCACTCAGTTTCTGGCTTCAGGACCGTATCACTCGTTCATTTAGTACAGCGCTGACAAGTGATTCCACGCAGTCTTCTAAGAATTTACTGTCATAATCAACTGCATCTGGATCTGAATCTGTAACCTAGTTATTAAAAGATGTCTGTGATGCCCTCATTGTCATCATAAGCCCTCAGTATCATTAGTGATTGACAATTCTGCTTTCCTGCAGCAGAACTCTACCAACTACATCAGATCTTGAAGTGTAACAGGCTAGTTTATCTTTGAATCAGCACTACAGCAAATAGATTTCAATGCACTATCTGGAAATGAAAGGTAAATAAATGACCTCAGCACCCAATTGTTAATTTGATAGCTTTAAGCATTCTTTCCTCTTCAGAAAAGAACCCCCCCCATCACGTATAGATCTGTTTAGATATCCAACTTTGTATTTCCTTCTCCCTTCATTTTTGTTTCTCCTCAGAGATGTTTTAACTTATATTATTCTGGTTATCTTATGCCTGCTGTAAAACATCTTCAAAGAGCATGAAACTGACATGTGAACAGGTGAAGTATCTCCCTATTATGAATTTATGGCAAATTGTTCCTTCTGCTTAGTATCATCTAAGTGAGTATTAGGATTCCCATTTGCACAGAGTCACTTAAATTGCATGTTGTGTGAGCCAAACTGCCTTCAATATATGAAGCATCTCCTTTCCCAGGACATTTAGAAGCACTGTAGGTAACTGTTTCCTCATGCAATTTCCAATTGCGCTACTATGGTCTTTTCCTATACCTGAAAGGATCTGCCAATACAGATCTAGCAATAAAGACACACCGGTTATTCCACATGCAGACAGACAGGGATTTTTATAGGTGTAGTTCAAATCAGTTCCCTGAATTGAGTAAAAAGCACAGCAAGAAAAAGGATTTCTTTGTTGATGTAAATACATTATTCCTTAAAGGCATATGTCAGTGGAGGAAAAGGAGACCCCAACCCCGATCAGTGGTACCAGGATATTGATTTTTTTTAAGAGTAGAGAAGGCCAGATTTACAAAGGACAAAAATAATCCTCTTCCTCCTAGTTTTTTCTTCTAACTCACTACAGCCAAATTCTGTACTTTCTGTGCAATTATGACTTCCAGTAATGACCACAGGAATTTTTTTTATTAGTTTTCATGTGAATTCTGGACTTTTCAAGGGAAGTCTATCAGTTATTCATGAAGAATCTACAGCTAAGAAAGCAAAGGTAAAGTCACTTTAAATCATTTTTACATTAGAGAACTTGCAATGTACATGTTTAGTTTTTACAAGTCCCTCCAAACGTATCACAGCTGTTTCAATGAAAACAATCCGTAAATGCAGTCCCGCATCTACAGCAATGACTGGGTTATTTTGTAAAGGTCAATTTTTAACCTCAAACATTTATTCATTATCAGTTACACATCAGAAAGTTGTTTTTTTGATGAACCAAAAGATACTTACACAAAAAGAGCAATTCCAGTGTTAGCCATGGCATAAGAAAGACCAAGGATGCCACTACCCACAATAGCATTGCTCAGATTAAATACTGACATTCCAAAGGAAGTAGTACCCGGATGCTGAGAAAAGGGAGATAGGTCATAATTAATAGAAAGTCGTTACTATTTCAGAATTAAAACAAACATCTATTTGGCAAGAAAGCATTTTTTTCTGGTTTTGAAGGGTCATTACTAGGTACTTACATACTGAGTTTCGTATTTCTTCTTTCCAGCGTTGGAGTCGAGCAAGAAATTCTGATTTTCCGGATCCATATCTGCGTAGTGGCTGGAGAAAACATCATACCATCAGCGACCATCGCGGACAAACTCACGCAGCCGCATCCCGAGTACCGTTTCCATTGGAAAGTGAGGAAATCGCACCACCCGCCCGCGGGGAGAGCCTCCCGAGGGCACGGCACACCGCCCGCACACCTCTGCGGCGGCTGCGGCCCCGTTCCGTCCCCGCACGCCTCGCCCCGTGCCCGGCGGAGCCCCCTGACCTCTTCATGGCGGCCGGCTTGGTGGGGTACGGATAGCTGAAGTCGTTGCTGTTGGAGCTGTAGCTGCTGCTGTCCTCGTCGGGCGAGATGTTGAACTTGCCCATCTCGGCGCTGCTCATGTCGCGGCGGGGCTCTGCGCGGCGGTGGCGACCGCTCTTTTGTCCTTGGCGGCGGGGTGGCCGCGCCTGCAGGAGGGGGGGGGGGAGGGGGGGGATGAGAAAGGAGGGGGGGGGGCGACGTCAGTGCCGCAGCGGGAGCCGCGGCCCGTCACGTGGGCGGCGCGCGCCTGCCCTCCGCCGAGTGGAAAAGTACCAGCGCGCGGGGCGGGGGGCGCGCAGCGCGGGGGCGCGCGCACAAAGGTGGCGGCGCGGGCACGGCCCGGCCCCGGCCCCTCGGATGGGGCTGGGGGAGCGCCGTCCTCACCTCCCGGGGGGGGGGGGGGGGGGGGGGGGGGGGGCGCGGGGACCGGGGCAGCACCGCGGGGAGATTGTCACAGCGGCGCCCCCGCCCTCCTCCCCTCCGGCTTCAGAGGGATAACAGCAGGCTGCGCCGCGGCGGGGCTTTATTCATTTATTTTTATTTCTTTCCCCCCTCTCTCACCCTGCCCGGGATGCGGCAGCGGCCGGCGCACAAACGCCGAGCCCCTCCGCAGCCCCCCGAGCCGCGCCTTACCTCTGGCTGTCGGCGCCGGGGCGAGGTTTCCTCGGGGCAACCAGGCGCTCCTCGCAAGGGCGAGCAAAAATCCTTCGCTACTAAAAGCGGCGGCGGGACGAGCGTCCGGCTAACCCCTAAATAAATAAAGGCAGGGAGGAGGATAAAACTCGCTCCAAGTGCCGACGGCGCGAGAGGCGGGCGAGAAATAGCGTTTCCCGTGGGGCGGAGCGGTGCGAATGAGGCGGCGGCGCTGCCGGTCTGACGGCCCCCGCGGGGCGCCGCTGCTCTTCAGGCAGGAATGCGGCCGCGTCATCGCGGAGGGGCCGCCCGCCGGTACCGCACCGCGCCGCCCCCCGGCCGGCCCGGCCCGGCCCGACCCTGCCCTTCCCGTCCGGCCCCCAGGGGACGGCAGCGTGCGGGCACGGTGAGGCGAAGCCCGCTGCTTGCCGTGGGGCCGGTGCTTGCGGTACGGGGTGCGCGCTGAAATTCCCATCAGGGGAGCGCCTCAGGCTGCGTCGCTCCGTGCCCCAGCCCTACGCAGGGCGGCGGGGGGCACTCCCTCGACGCCTCCCTCCTTGCCCTCGCCTGGACGCGGCCGCTCACGAGGGGCGAGGCCCCTCAGGGCTCCCGGCCCCGCAGCGCTGCGTGAAGCGACACGGCCCGGGGGGGGGGAGGGGGGGGCGTGAGGCGCGAGGCCGGGCCACGACCGTTAACGCCGCGGAACGTTCCAGAGCGCGCGGGGGGCGGGGCTGGCGCGCGAGCCGTGGGGCCGAAAATTTTCCATCCCCGCAGTGCTGGCCCCGCCCCCACCCGCCGCGTGACGTCACTCCCCCCTCAGCCCCTTCCCCTCCTCTCCCTCCCCTCAGCCGCTGAGGCGGGGCGGGGGCGCTGCGGCGTCTTCCCGCCGGGTGCCCGGCAGTGGGGGGGGGGGCGCCGAGGGGCCCTCTGAGGGACCGGGGGATCCCGTGAGGGGACGGGGAGCCCTGGCGGCCACCCGAGGGGTTTGGGGGGCGTTTTTCGGCCCCCGGCCTCACGGCGTGCCCCGGGGCCGGGTCGCTCACCTTCTCCAGTCAGCGCGGCGCTAGGCAGCCGGTAGCGGTGTTTGTGAGGGAGGGCACGCCGACCTCGCCGTTGTGGGTTTTGCTCCTGTCGCAGCCAACGAGGAGACATCGCTAATGTTCTGGGGGCAGTAACCTGCGGAGACACTGGCAGTACATCCTTCTGAAGGGTGGCTCAGCCTGCGCTGACTGCTGCTCAGTCCGGCCCACCACGAAGTCAGTGCAGACCCCGTCACAGGTGTGGACCATTGGCCACGAGCAGTACAATTTCCATAACAGAAAAGTTACGAACTCAAGTTACAGAAAAAACCGCCACAAACTGATGTTCGATGTGACAGAAAAAACAGCCTCACTGTACAAGTGCTTGATTTTTTTTTTTTTTTTTCCAGAACTGTCCTTGTATATAGAAAACCACGATGAGGTTTCTGCGCTCGTTTATGAGAATAAAAACTGGTAAAATACATTTAGGAAGAAAAATCGCAATTTCTGTGTCTAATGGCTCCATTATTGGAGGGCTCGCTGTGCGGCGTGTGAGTGCTATTCGCACTGCGCTGGAATATCGAGTCTGTAAAATCTTTGCCCATTTAGCCCGTTTGATGGTCCAAATGGTCTACTTTTTCAAGCGGTTTTAAGTAATGCCTCACTGATTGAATTATAATTTTCCTGACTGTAATTGCCAAGAATGTCCTTGGCAAAACATACATACAATGTGTTTCATCCAATTTTGAAATATATTTTGTAATCAGAATAATAAAAGTTAATATTCATCAGTTCCTCCCACCATAGTTTCAACAATTCGTTTGTTTTCATTGGGACATTGCTTTTCTTTCTCTCTCTCTCTCTCTCTTTTTTTTTTTTTTTTAAGTGTTATGTTCTTTTTTCCTTCCCTTTCAGCTTCCTTATCATTTATCCCCCTGTCTCCCCTTATCATTTTACCTTCATTTTTTCCCTTTTATTTTGTTCTATCGAGTGTACTCATTCCAAGATTCCTTACAAAATTTGAACACTTAGGATAGTTAAGAAGGAACTTTTTGCAAAATTTTGAAGAATAAAGACTTCTGAAGATTTTTATTTTCTAAATACTGAAAAATGGTTCTGTATTTTCTTGCATATAGAGCTGTGGGTTATTTGTCCTGGTCTTCCTATGCTAGTTAGATTCCTCTTGCTGAAAGACCATATAATCATTTAGGGAGGAGTATTTACACTTTCAAAATAAAACAAAGCAAAACCAGACAAACGAAAATAAGGTATAGTATTATATGGATGTTGTCAAGTACGATTTAGTCTTTAGTTAGGTCTTGAAGAAACTGAGTTATCTACACATATATAGAAATGAACTAGAGTTTCTGGGTTATTACACAGGAATGCAATAGGGTTTTTGTAGCTGGAGAGCTATACGCTGTACACTTCCAAACTTCTGTTTGCAGCTTTATCTATACCATAGGTTGACCTCTCACTCTGATATGGCCTACCAGTTCTCAGTATGATTTGTGAATGATTGTGAATGATTTCTTTTAAAATTGGATTTGATTTTTTTTTTTTTTGTCTTTAGAAAAAGGAGTAGGTGGTAACTGTGTTTTTTCTTTGGTTATGTTTTAGCAAATAGAAGGCCTTTATAACATGGGAGGTTCTTGTTTCATACTGTTTCTTCTTACATATATAAACAAACCTGGTAGAATACTTCAAACTACCTGTAGCACATGACCAGCAGAGTAATTTATGTTTATGGTATGCATCGAAAAGTTGCGTGTACAGTAACACTGTAAAAGCCGAGTCTGTCCACATGGTTTTTAGATGATACTTCCTAAACTGCCCAAAGGACATATAATGAAATATGAATGTGGTATGCAAAGCAATCTGCACTGAAAGCTGCGTAACATTCAGTTTGCCCATGTCTTGTGTGTGAATACTAGAAAAATTTTTATACTGTATTTTGCATCTGGTGAAACCCTAGGTACTGCTGAGAGTTTGCAGAAGGGTGGTAATGCAGGGTAGTGTCAGAGAGCTGAGGGCTGTATTGTACCCTGACTGAGCATCTGCACTCTGGCCTCCTCTGCACAGCAGACACGGTCGATCACGAGGAAGGTGGAAGTGTGGGTGAGTGTGGAGAAGACAAGATTCACAGCTCTGCCGCGTAGACCCAGTGGTCCAGAAAGATGCAGATGGGGCTGAGGATTCCAGCTCCCTTCCAACCAGTCTGGTTCATTCTTACCTCACATTGACTGCCTGTGGCAAGCAATTAATGAAATTATAGGTTTTGATTATATGCTTTCTCAAACAAAACTTCTACTGAAGCCAAGAGGAATTACGAGTGTGTAAGGAATGCAGGATTGCATATCCTGCCTCTTGGGCTTTGTGATGGTGAGTCGGAGTTACATATTAAACTTGGTTTAAGCCCTAATTTTTTCCCTCTGTGTTTATCCTAGTCTAGTTTCAGTTTTGCAATATGAAAACAACAAAATCACTACATTAAGAGCATAAGCAACAGCATTCTTTTAAAAAATAGTACATTTACTATAATTATAACTTGGATTTAAACCAAAAATAGGGAGACATTCTGAATCTGAGTTTTAAAGCCATCTGAGTATGCTGCTACGCTGCGGAAAACTCAAAACAGTGGGTGCTGCATATGATGTGTAGTACTACTCATCCACATGAAACTGTCAGCCTTAAATGGACACTGCCAACTGCTATAAAAATAATTTTTACTTTATGTTTTTAACTCTGTAACATTTTTAGGGGGCTTAAAAATAGCATTTCTCCATCAGTCCTGACTCATCTTTTCCACTCAGCAAACACTGATTTTTTTTTTTTTTTTTTTTTCTGTGTGAAATTAACATGAGTTTTTAAGTACATCTTTTCATTTTTTCAGCATGAGTCTAGAAAAGTATTGGGAATGGGATTTGTTAGTTAACTGAAACTAGCATTTTCTATAAGCCATCCCACATATTATTTTTAGATTTTTTTATGGGAATAAAAGCTACTATTTTTGTTCTTTTACTATTTGCTGGTGGCAGAGAGTACAACTTAAGATACGCATTTGGATTCCCAGAGATGTTTTCACCATAATTACAGCAGTCTGTACATCAGTACCACTTACTATGTCAGCAGATCTTCGAGCATATTGTCAACTAAAGAACGCTTCAGATCTTGGAAAACTCACTGGCATTTTTGTGGATCCCTTGAAAATAGTGTAAGTTTAAAAAATTTGACAGAGCTCTCTAGGCAGGGCTCTGTGAAAGAACTGTATTCAAAAGGGAAAAATATCTGTGGTACGTGGTACTTGTGTAGTTACCAAGATGCTTCTGAGCTTCACCAGTTAGAGTAAGTGTGGATGCATTGATGGAGCAAAAAAGGCAAGCTAAGGCAGGTGATCAATAAGCTGTATTCTTTGATGGAAAACAAAGCCTCAGTGAACCACCAAGGTTAGCTCCCCACTTCAAATTGCTTGCCAAAAAATATACTGCAAACTGATAGCAATGCAAACATATTTTATTTGGATCTCCATTCTGTAAATGCTTGTGTGAAATTGTAACTACTATCCTTTTTTTGTTTGTTTGTTTTTGGAAAACTGCTGCCATTTCTAAATATTTTGAGGACTGGATCCTACTCTGGGGGCAACAACCACTACCTACTGAACTTAAAATTCCACTTTTGATCTACATCTATGTAAAGTACGAGAACGGCTTTTCACAGTACCACAAAAAGCCCCAAAAATCTGATACTTTGTCCCTGACAGTGGCCAATAGAGGATTCTTCTGAGAGAAAACATAGGAAGGGGCATAAAAGGAGAGCCATGCAGTTTATGTTCTAGGTTATTGAGATTGTATCTACATTTGTATTTAATGCTTTCCTATAGTCATCTGCATGAAATTGTTAAACCCATGTATAATCTGGCATTTATCATAAGCGATGGCAAAGCTTGCTTGGGCATTTACAAAAACTTCTTCTGTTTATTTTTTTTTTCCAAAATATCTTCTTGATCAATATACTTGAGATCCCTAGGTTTTGCACAGTAAGAACTGGGTTTTATGTACCTTTATTATACTTTGCACTGTGGTCTTTCCTGAAGCCAAGGAGCCGGTCGTGGTCAAGCTGATAAAAACTTCCACATCTTTACTTTTGCTGGATTCGTGTACTAGAGAAAATGAATATTGCTATAGGTATTATAGGTGTTTTCTCATTTCTTAAAGAATAACATTTAGAAATTGAAACCTGGACTTCCCTACAAAATGTCAGGAAGCAGATTTTATTTTATTTTTTCATTTTTTGTGCATTAACACATTTGCAGTGTGTTCAGTCTGATATAATATGCATGTGCATATTTTAACTTCCCGAGGAAGGACTTTTCCACTGGCTTTTTAGATTGAGCTTTTGCTGTAGATCTAAGTTGGCTGGTGTCCACATGTAGAAAACTTGTAGCAGTTTATTTTTTATTCTGGAAAGATGGTTTTTAATTTTTAATATTTATGAGCAACATTTGTAAACATTTGGAGTGTGGTAAGAAAAATCGTTCTACTACCTGAGCGTGGACAGTTTTTCAATGAGCAAAATGGACATCTTCAATTTAGTCAGAAATCCGCATGGGTCAATTCCTCGCAAAAATTTGGAATGGTTAGATAAATCTCTCTCCCTTATATACAACGAAAAGATGGAATATAAATTGGTGGAAAACATACCACGTGCACTCAGTACGGTAGGAAGGACATTTTTGTTTATATCCATACTGGAGAATTTCTTTTCTTGTAAAGATGTTGCCCCTTCTGTTTATCTCCTATGTGCAGGGTACTTTTACTGCTTATTTAACAGCTGCTGAGTCACACTTTTGCTGAATGACTGACAGCCTCTGCTTCTCCTTAGAGTTGTTAGACCCTCCCTGCTGTGTATCAGGCGAGGAGTGTTACGCCCCTTGCTTGGGAAATGAAAGGATGACACAGCATTACAGCTGAATTCACTGAAAATGCTGTAAGCAGGAGAAGAAAGGCGTTTAGGCAGCTATGTAAAGTAAATCAAAATCTATCCACATTAAATCATTTACTGGCAGTAATGACTCGTTGTTATTTAAAGGAAAGAATATGACAGTGTTCATTCCAGTGTGCTGAGCTAGGAGGTTTGCAGTGCGGTAATCCAGGGGGAATTTTGCTTGAATATTTAAGGAGTACTAAACCTGGGGGATAGATGTTACTCTGTTGGTTATGTTTTCTGAACAAATATCTTCATAACTACAGTGGTTAAATCTAAATCTAGATAATCTACAGTTTATGATACCAATATATAATATATATTGAATAGTTTGTGAGGCCAAAATAAGCTACAATAAGCTGTACACATTGACTGCCTTTTCATAAATGTAGGCAGGTTTTACTATGGAACCATAAAATATGTCCATTGCATTTGTTTCTCTTTCCTGTATGGTGTTTTAAATTTTCTCTGCCTTGAATGTGTAAGTACATTTGGATTGTGACAAGCAGAATCCACTGTAAATTTACAGAAGTATCTACAGCTATTGCTTATTTTAAAATCCTCGAAGTAGTTGGTTTATATAGCTGCTAGGAGCACAATTATCCCATAAACATCATGGCACTTCACATTTTGTTTAGCCATTTGCGTTCTTTGTAAAATGCGTAGGTATAGTCTTTTAACTGAGACTGAAATTTACCTTGGACCATTAAAGATTTTACTGTAATTTGTCATGTAAACACGTGTCTTTTTGAGAGTTATTGTGCCCCTGTGATACGGGATAAATATTCTCTGGATCAGCACACGTGGAACAATCCACATACCTCGCAACCACCCCCAAAGAAATGCAGAACATCTACATCACAAGTTCTCCCTTTTATTCCATGTAAAATGCCCTTGCATGCATTGATAAGCACATGCAAAGAAACTTAATGAGAAGGTGATCTTGACTGCTGCTAATGAGCAAGGAGGCTACAGGAAGTAATGCAGCCTGGAATCCCTTCACCAGAAATTTAAGATTATTTATGATCTTGAGAAATATCGTTAAGTAGATCCACTAATTAGTGTTGAAATAAGTAATTTTTTTAAAAGGAGAAGCATGCTTTTTAGTCATCTTTGGAGTTAATGATGGCTAGTAAATGTTATTATTAAACACAATTTGTTCCTTTCTGTTCTGATTACTAAGTCATTTTTAACATCATGTTAGTGTACTGAAATCCTCAAGGTCATAATCCATATTTGTATAATCTTCTAGTAAAAAGTCCAAAATGGACTCTCACATGAGAAATGCTAAGATAATATCAGTGAGAATTTGGCTGCAGGATGAAGCAGAGTTTAGGCAATAATTACTATATCAATGCACTAGACAATTTATTTATTTATTTATTTTTTATACACGTTACAAATATTATTAACTTTGACATTTTTAGGATTACACATAACAAATACCATTCATTGTTGAATAGAAACTCAAACCTTCATTATTGTGAAAATTGACTTAGAAAACACACATTAAAAAAAAAAATATGTTTTTGTTTCTCTTAAGATATATAAGGCAGTATCACAATGGAGAGAATAACTGAGCTGGACAAAATCACACAAACCTATCCCTGGAGGTTCCCTAAGTGCAGGCAAGACATCTTTTGTTTTATTTATTTATTTATTTATTTTTGCTTTGCTTCTCCCTGTCTACCTAATGTCCATGACCCATACTCCTGAGATCAGATTGGCACCTTGTAAAACCTTTATAACAGAAAAAAAGACTTCTCGACTGTTTTTTAATTTTATGCAAAGTTTTGAAATTAACTTATAGTGAGGCTTTGCAAGAAAAAGAGAGACTATAGGCGGAGGAGAACACATTAGAAGGAATCACAGAAAGACAGAAAAGTCTCCAGCAAGGCCAGTTCATTACTTTATTCACTAGATTATCATCAAGAATGTGTCGTGGACCCTTCACCACAGAATTACCCAGGCTGAGCCCTTGCCTATTGTATTGTTGCAGGTCAGTGGCACAAAATGATCGTATGCTGTCATCCCCAGACTGAAAGGCTTGAGTGTCAGGGTACCTATGACTAGCACAGAGCTACTTTGGCAACTCTTTTTACATTTATTTCTGATATCCCTGAAAGTCTATGACAACCAAGAATTGGCTGTGCCTTTGCATATCCCTTTGTCCTAGCAATCCCTTCCAGTTGTAACAAAATCTCCTGCTGGGACAACATGTGGAGTAGGAGTGTGGTGCTAACCTGAGAGGAGCTAGTGTCGGAGTCAGGACATCAGCAGTTCGCTTGAGGATTGGGCCCTGTGAGAAACCCCTGCATTTCTGTGGATGCGGAAACCTGTAGTGTGTGATACCTTCTGCTTAGGCTTGAGGGAAGGAGCGAGCCTAGGGCTGCAACTGCAGTGGGGCTGGAGTGGGGCTACAAAGATGGGAGACCCCCTTCTATGTGTACCCTGTGCCAGGGGCAATGGCACAGCCTTGTGTGAGGCTCTCTCAGGCCTCTTAGGGCACAAACAGGCCTTAGGTGACCCAAGCAGCTTCACCTGCGACACACACCCTGCCCGTGTAAGCTCAGATCTGGGCATCCCGTTCCTGCTGGCACTGTGTTACAGGCATGCCCGTGTCCAGCTCTCTTGCAATCTGGGTTTGCTGGCTGCCTTCCTGGCTGGACTTTGGACCTACGTTACAGGCAACTTTGTCTCCAGCCCAATTCCTGGCCTGACCTTGAACTTGTATTATGGGAAGCCTTGTCTCTGGCTCTCTCCAGCAAGAACACCTGGCTGCAGCCCCTGGGTGGACCATGGACCTAGTGCAATACCCATTTCTGGGGCTGCTGATGGATTGTGTCCCTCCTACCAGCCCGACCCTGCCCAGGTGCTGTGGGACTGCCCTGTTGGTGGTGTCTGCCTGCCTCTGCTGGGGTTACCCTAGGCTCCTGGCACGTCCTCCCTTGTGGCACACGTGGGGCTCCGACCAATGGAACAACCATGTCTGGGCAGCAGAGTGCTGCAACCAATTCTGGCAGGGCTGGCAAAGCTTATTTTTTGATACTAGCATCTAGTTTCATCCTTCTTTCAGGTGCATGTAGAACCATTTTGTCATTTTGCTGTTTTTATGTTTACAAGCTACTGTCAAGTATTTAAAAAGAAAAATGTATCTACCTCATTTCTTGGGACCGTCTAGCTTCGCTGAACAGCTTGGAAAGAGCACACCATCAGAAGGACCCCGCTTTCTCTGTGTGCCTTCATAGGCTATTAGTCTTCATGACACATGGAAAGATGGTCCAGCTTCATGTTAGCTACCTATATGTTTTTTGATGACTCTAAGTACATGCAGAAGAAATAAATATAGATATGTATTTTTACCAAAATATTACAGCATTTATATCTTTTACTACTGTGAGGATTTTGTATTTACATATTATGTTGGTTGTAGTCAAAGGCATTCAGTAAGAATTTGGCCCCAGTCCTGTAGTTAATAAAAGGAAGGTGTGGGAGTCTCACCGTGCAGAGTCACTACAAGCTTTCATGGGTAAACAAAATACTTTCTTACTGAGTACTACATTTTTTTTTTTGTTGTTGTTGTTAATTTTAGTTCTAGTCTGAAGATCCAGCTGCTTATAAATCACGAGGAAGGCAATATTAGATTATGATGATCTATTTTTGAATGCATAGCAAGCTAATCTCTAGGTGAGCATCTGAACCCAGTGTTCAGGGAACATCCTTTCCATTTTAAAGTAGAGCTGATCTTTCCTAACCAGAACAAATCTGAAAGCTAAAAGTATTGAAGAACAGTAAGGTTCTGTATTAATTACAGAGTATAAAAACGGCAGTACTGTTATTCTACTAGGTTTTATTTTCCTTATTAACAAATGAATTAAAAAAGCAGTATTCTACTTCTATAAGTTAATAGGAGGACTATACAGATATATGTATTTTGTAAAGCACGTAGGGTTGTAGTACTTTAGAACATTGCCTTATCTGGTTACATGCTTATGTACACACAAATCCAGTTGTACACACTGCCATATGTAGATGATCATCCCTGTATGAGACCACATGGTTATTTAAAAAATATATTCCAGCAGTCGAAGTTACAAATGTTATTATGTGCTCATAAAATGTGTGCAGTTTCTGTAATCAGTCTGTGACTCTTTTTAAACATTATCAAGACTTGTATGACTAATTCAGCCTTTTATCTATCTTGGGATAATCATGTAAAAGCTAGGCACGCAGGAATGCTGCACTGATAATATAATTGGTTGTGTAAATCTGAGTGGGTAGGCACTTGGATTTTCTTCAGTCAGTTCTTCCTAGCCGCTGTCTTTGAAGCTGTAATCCTTTTGAGCCAAGCACGGTCTCAGGTTCCAAACACACATTAGTGCCGTGATAAGAAACTTGTTGCAGAAAGGTTGTGCTTCGTTGAGGTGCTACTGCTCCCACGGCCAAACCAGCAGAGCAGATCACGTGAAGTTTCCTCATTTGTTTCAGTGCAAAGTCAACAGCTCTCCAGGACAATTTTAAACAACCCAAGCTATTTTACATGAAATGCATAAAGAAGTCTCACGTCTTTCATCAGCTCAGCTCTGGATGTCGTCGTATCTTTCACTAAATTTGTGATCACAAACATCTGGTGACCTGCAACTGTTCTTGCAGCTGGACTGAGTTCAGATACATAATGTGTTCAGCAGTGCAAATGAGAGGAAGAGGAGAAGGAACACAGGATAGTGTGATCTCCTCTACTTTTGTTGCTGGCTTATCTTCATTCACTGGGGCATGTGAAGTCCTAGAGACCATTGAAGTGGTTCCCTCACAGACATGCAGACATGAGGACTGGAGCCCTAGACTGTAGTCCCACATGCTCAGTGCCATAAAGAGCATTTAAAACTTCTCTTTCTGTTGAAATAATAAAATACAAATGTTGCCTGCTTAAAAACTAGTGAAGCTGCAATAGAGTGAAGGTTAATGTACCTCTTATTTTTCTTCTGATATATGAACAGGTGCTGCTTATGCCCGATAAATTAGACGTAGGTAAAGAACTGTCAAACTTAAAAATGGTTGTTTCTATTTCTCATTTTCATTCATTTCCACAACCAGATATCTTTAATACTATGTCTTAATATACAGGCAAAATAGTCTCAAAGGTGTCCTAAGATAAGCTAAAATAGGGTTCCCTAATGATATATGCATTCTTCAGTATAGCATTTCACCATTTTCCATGACTATAAATAAATAAATAAATCAATCCAATTAATAAGTGATATTCTTTACTTTCTGTTTTAATATATGTCCCATTTCCAATGGAAATGAAACATAAAGTAACTAAACTTTGATGTTGCTCTGTTGTGGAAGTGATTATTTCTTCTGGTCTTTATGAGGTATATTATTGAGGAAGACATTCTACATTCAGGTATCATAAATGCTTACTATGAAAAATTGTATTTCCTTTCATGTGTAAAGTTGCAGAGGTTTGTTTGACCAGTCAGCTATATATTCACTCTCGTTGTTTTGTAGGCGAAATCTGAAATTCCAGCTTTGGTAGCTCTGGTTTGGTTGCTCTTTCTCTGTCTGTCCATCTTTTAAATGTAATCTTCATTGTTTGACATCTCAAACACTTAATGTTTAGCAAAATGATTTTGTGTACTTTATTCTTTTACACTTGTAAAGCACGAAATTACTCTGATTGTATGGTACACTGTAGTCATAAGATAACAATCATATTAATGAGATGCAGGTGTTGACCAACATCAAATACTACCATATGATACAAGCTGTGCAAGGCAGAGGAGGACATTGAGGCAGATTCCTTGTTGGTATAATATTACTGCCTGTTGCTGATCAGAGAATTTATTCCAAATTATCTGTGCAATCCTTCCTTCCACTAAGTTAAAAAAAAAAAAAAAAAAAAAAAGATTATGCATTTCTGTTCACATGCTGTTTTGAACAAAATCGGAGTGAAAATCAGAGACAGTAAGATGCTCCTGTCTGTACAGAAGTATTTGACACAAAACATTACCTTTTCTCCTGCCAAATTAGACAACACTAGGAAATATGATCAGTGTTCCCAAGCAAAGAGATAAATTAATTCACACCCTAGTTAAAAATTATCTAGACTAAAAAACAAACAAACAAAAACAAAAACAAAAAAGATGGAACATTGAGCCCACCTCTGCTTTGGAACCCAAAGGGTAGATCCAGGTTAATTGGGATTCCTTCCTAGCACTGTTTGGCGTTAAAATAGTTACAATAATTAATTTGTTCTAACTCTGTAGCTAAAATTCTTCTATGGGAAAAAACATTTCAAGAAAAAAAAAGATGGAGAAGAATGAATACGTTATTGTAAAATGCTGTGTCTACATGAGAAATAGTTATTTTGCTAAAAGTTGTTGATCCACTTTGTCATTAAGCAAGTCCTTATAACAGTCCTCATATAAATTTGTCTGCATTAACAGATTCATGAATGCTTTGAGTAATCATCTTGTTACTGTTTTTTCTCTATTTTTGAAAATACTTCTACTGATTTCCAAAAAGATATTTTTCTTCTTTTTACCTTTTCTCACAGTTGGTGTGGAGATGTTAGTCTTTGACTTTTATTTTTGACTTTGGAGGCAGCCATTTTAAAAAGGGGAGTAGTAAATTAACTTAAACATACCCAGAGCAGAAAAGGTCTCGTGAAAGATGAAGACATGTTTTGTATTTTGCTTCTGGAGAAATTCCGAGTTTTTTTTTGAATGTTTCATTAATGAAGTCATAGTAAGCAGAGGAGGAAAATAGCCCTTGAAAAGTCAGCTTGTCCATCTTCTGCCCTCAAGGCATATCTAAGGAGGCCTGAACCATTCTTTGCAGAGATTTGCCCAGCCTGTTCTCAGAAACCTCTCTCCAGCCTCCCCAGGCAACCAATTTCATTAATTGCCCTCCTGATAGAAAGTTTCTTCTAATGTCTGACCTGATTCTCCCTTGCTGCAATTTTAGTCCACAGCAGTGTTCTCTCTGCGTTAGCCTTTCACACGTCTGAAGACCATTACCAAGTTTCCCCACGGTTTTTTCATTTGTAGATGAAGGGCCAGGTCCTTCCAATGTTTCCTGACTTGGGGAGCTCTACCTGCTGTCTTCTGTACTGTCTGCATTTGATTCCTGGTGTTCCTGGAAATGATGCTTGAGACCAAATGAGGTACTCCATCTGAACAAAGCCTTCCTATTGACACTTTTCCAGGATGATATTTGCTTTTCTTGCAACCCAGTGGCATTACTGACGCATGTTCAGTCTGTGACCTCTGATCCCTTGTGTTGAACTGCTGCCTGGTCAGTTCTTCCCCATCTTGTATTTGTTCAGCCACTTATTCCCAAGTGCCGTGCTGTGGATTTGTCCTTAGTGAAATGTGCTCCATTTGTTTAATGACCACAAGAATCTTATTTCTGTAATGCATCCTCTTTGTTTCTTCACTTCATCCTTCTGAACTCAAACCCTGCTGTCTGTGTGGGGTAGGGCTTACAGCTTTTCCTTGCATTGCATCCTTTGCAAAGCTAATATGAGGGCTATTGATTCCCTTATGCAAATCATTAACGAAAATACTGCAGAATGCTACATCTGGGATAAGTACTGTATAATGTAATGGGCATGGAATGTCCTGATCAATGACTCCTTATTGCTACAGCGTGCAGGACAGGCACAGCGAGGACAGAGAATTATTCCACTGAGATGCCAAGATCTGACAGAGGTGAAATAGGGTTGTGTCAGATCCTCCAGGACTGAGGAGTGCTGAGCATCTTCCGTAGCAGTGCTTACGAGGGTCCCCATGAGGTCCAATGTGGAAAAGCATTAACCTGAAGTATCTGTGAAATCCACACAACCAGGGGAGTTGTATTTGTTATGGTCTCTTCCTCTCAGTGTTTGTGGATATAGAAATCAGCCCTACATAATCATACTAGAACTTTGTTTTAGTATTTTCATAATTTAAACCCTTCCACGAAAAAATAAATTGAGTTTAGCCTAGTTTCTCAAAAAATGTGAGTTAAGTTGAGTGAGAAGGAAAAACTTAGTAATATGGGCAGGAACTAAAAGTATTATTGGAAGGGAACAACCATTCAGGAGCTAGAGCTGTTGTGGTGGTCTGAGTACATACATGCACGGGACGTAGATATATAGATAATGGTGGTGCATATGTTCTGCTGGTCATGGAAGATCTTGTTACTTTTCACTTTGAAAATAATAAAATGATGACTATTTTGATGATTATTTTATTTTATTTTTATTTTATTTTTATTTTATTTTATTTTTATTTTATTTTATTTTATTTTATTTATTTATTTTGTCAGGTCTCATCCATGAAAATGACCCACCCAATATTTGGGTTTCCCACAGCCTTTTCAAAATCTCATGTGTTTTAAATTAATGTTCGTAATGTAGCTATTTTTTTGGGTAGCTTTTAATAAACACATACTTTACAAGAATGGTCTTCTGACATTATAAGTGCTTTTCAGTCTTACAACCTTTCCTTATCCAAACTTGTAATGAAAATGAATTTGTTCTTCTTGATAACGATTGCTGTCTTCTCCAAGGCCAGTTACAGAAAACATAAGTAGTTTGAGTTGCACTGGCACTTACGCTTTCTGTCATTTAGCTCAGCGTATGAAAAAGTAGAGATCCACAAGTAAACGTTTTAAAACTTTGTGCCTGCCCACCCTTGAAACTAGATGCAGAAATAATGCACACTTATACACAACTCCTGTTCTTTAGGCGTGCTAAGGTAGGATTTCTGAGAGTAAGTTTCCAAACTTACTCTTTTGTGTGGGCTTTTAAGAGTACTTGCTTATTTAATGCAAGCAAAGATACTGAATCCCACACCTGTTATATATTACATAGGTTTTAAAAAATAGCCCTTCATTTCATTTGAAAGGAGTAAGACATGGAAAAATTACATTAAAGAATGATGTGTCAGCCAGGTAATTTTCCCTTAAGGTATTAATGATTCAGAGAGGCTGATTCCTGCTGCTGTGTTACTAAGTCAACAGCAATGCAGCCCAATGTAAATAAACGTTTTGTTTTATACTTCCTTATATAGTTGCTGACCGAGTAATACTGCATTATATCAGCAAAATAAAAACAGAATCACATCCATAGTAACTCATACATTAGAATAACTAATAAGTGATTTTGTCATCGAAAAGTTCCAGGTCTGGCACAGCCGAATTTGGAAGTAACTGGTCTGGATGTAGCTCAAGGTTTGCTCAATATGAGACCTGTTCAAAAGAGAGCACGTAGTTACCTAATTAGTAACATATGACCAGAACTGAAACATATTTGATTGAAAAAGGAATCGAAGAAAATAAGCCAGTGATGTCTCGGTGGCTTATTAAAGTTTGGAAAAGGGCATCCTAAGAGACTAACTTGCCTGATAATTGTGCAACTCTCATTCAAATCAGTATTTTGAATTTCAAGCAGTGTTGTCACATGAAAAGTTGAAACATAAATGAATATTTTTAATTTTTGTGCTTTACAATGTATAAACAAAAGTTCAAGCTTTACTTTTTAATAATTTTTATTTTTGTTTGTTCATTACTTTTTCTGTTTTGACACCAAAATCCAGATACAGTCTGGGCTAGAGCACACTTGAGCTCTGTTGTCTAGCTTGCTGTTGAATAACAGATGCTGTTGACTGACTGAAAAGCATCACTCGGGGTAACTGAAGGCTTGGGTCCAACTTTGATAGCCAGTATGAGATGACCCTACATATGATGGCTTCCAGCAGGGTGAAGAGACTGACTTACTCGGCTGCTGTCACCTGCCTGCTAATTTCTTCCAAGTGGAAATTTTTGCCCCCCTCCCTAGCCCCAGCCTCCAGCAGAATTGAATGTCTTGTTACTCATTAACATTATTCTGTCAAAATGATTTGAGTGAGTTAAAATACTTCACAGTGAAAGATTTTTTTTAAGCCTGTATCAATTTTGACAGAACAGGGTTAGAAGAGGCTATGACTGCAATGATTCCAGCAGATGGGAAGGTGTGGCCATCTCTCTTGGGATGGGAGTAGAGGCCTGGATAAGCAGCTTGGGGATGTCCGTATGGGTAACCATTGGCACTGGACCTGCCACAGCCAGAATAAAATCATCTAACTGGGCTTTTCTTTAATCTAGTCTCATGTTCAGTGTATTTTTGTGTTAACAAAGAGGTGTAAGGTGACAGCAGCATCATTGAAATAACAATATCACAATGTCTGAAGAAATAAGTGACCCCAAGAAAGGGAAGAATTTTTTAGCTGTACTTTGTAGACTTTGGGGGTAAGGAGGATTGGGTTTGTAATTTTTTTAATGCCTGCGATTAATTTGGCTTTGCAAGTCACGACTGCTGTTAAAGATTCAGTGCCTTCTCCCCTTTTTCTGAAGGTGTTGGGAACTTGTTGCAGAGCTCTTCACATCTTCCCATTGCTGTTCCTGAGCCACAGGAGGTTATTTCTCAGGATGTCAGTCTGTGTTACAAAGGTAATGTTTGTTGAAGTAGTCCTCTCTCCTCCCATGTGCCTCTTCTCCTGCTCGTCTCTCATTCCTACCCCTACACCACAGTATATTAGCCTGTCCAGGGCCACTCAGAACCTCGAGCCTTTCAGCAACCCACATCCTTGCAGAGCCCCACAAACTGCTCCGTGGGTATTGCTGGGGAGGAAGCAAGCTGGTGTGGTGAAAGAGGAGAAGCCCAGGCTTCTTGAACTGGTTTTGCTGCTGAAGCCAGTAGGAAGTGAAGCAACCACTAAGAAAATATTTTCTCATTTTATTCTGGGGTAAATACATCAAAACGTTCTATAAATGATTTGGAAGACTGTGCAGATGATTGAGCACAGGTATGACATTGTTCAACTTTTTTTAGGATGAATAGTCTATGCACATATATTATGCTTTTCACCATGACAAAACAAGAGCAACCAAATTTTGTCTTTGGCTTTAAAACCAGTAGTATATTGCAGTATGATGTATTAAATCTAATTATCATTGCCATTTACCTCTGAATGTTTCCATTTAGAAGCATAAGAAAGAAAGCATTTACTTATCATTTTAGCTCCTGTAGAAAAATTGTTGTTTTTAAAAGCCAGCTATATTGACCCTGGCCAAGAGTACTAGAACCATTACAACATAGTTCTTATGAAAGTCATGTGTCATTTTGGTTAAAGGGTTTTAAAACCTGTAGCATCTGAACAACAGCAGGTCCTTTTGTACTGTTTCTTCCTATATTTGTAAAGCTCCTGCCACAACAGAATCCCAGTCATTCGAGAACAATAATAATATGAGCCCCAATCAGTTCAACTGGCTAAGCACTGATTCACAATATTCTTTGTAGGCAGATTACTAGCAGGCAGCAATCCAAAACACTTCAGTGACCTTAACAACGTTTCCAAGAAAATATTACTGGTTTTAATAATGACTATGCAATATGTAGTAAACAGAAATGCAAGAGGTGAAGAGATCAACAAAGAGTTCTCAGCAGCATGAATTTAACACGGGAAGCAATCGTGAAAGCGTAAGGTTAAACTGTTCGGTTAAAGCCAGAACGGAAATTGGGGCAAGAAAAAGAAAACATGGTGTCATAAAAATGATGACATCTCTATTTATACTAGGAAGATGACTCACAGTACAGTTGTAAAACCTGGGTACAAAAAGTTCTTGTAAATTCTAGAAAGTAAGGCAAAGTCAGTAATCATGTCATGTTTTTACCGCAAATAGATCTATTTTCTCTTTGATTAAAAGATCAGGCAGGTGAAATGCATTCAGATAAAGCATATGGCAAATCACATGCTCAAAATACTCAATGTAATTATGAAATAGAATAATGTGTCAATGAGCCCAGGTTAGGCAGAGGTGAGTTTTTCTTTAATCAATGTACTTTGGTACACAGTAAAAAAAAAAAAAAAAAAAAAAAGTTTTAAGTGAAAAGGAAAGCAAGTTCTAACTTGCTTTTATCTATAATACATCAACTGGTTAAAACAGCTGAGGAAGTTGTCAGGACTATCTTTAGAGTTTCAAATGAGGAGAAATACAAATGCTGCAAGAAGTTGAGTTCTCTGGCTTTGTGTCATTAAAGCTCTTGAGCATATTCTTAACTTTAAGCACAAACATTCCCATGGAAATCATTGGGTGGCTATTTGACAACTTGCAAGATCAGGTCCTTAAAATATTTATTTTCTTCCATTATTTTGCATATTTTTTTTGGGTTCTTCTACAGCAAGGCAGCAAGCTGCTACGTGTCCTTTATAACTATGGGTACAGAAGAATTTACAATGTAAGCTTTCTGTAATGTATTTTGTGAAATCTATGCCACTACCTCAAATCTTTTCTGTAGATTTATTGTAGCACAGAAGTACTGCAAAACTAACACGATTCAGCCAAGAGGAGTGGGAGATACGGCTTCTTTATCACCAAAAGACATTTATTTGTGAGAGAGTTCATGGAGCAAGAGCCACATATCAAAAGGATTATTACTTCACATGTGAGGTTGGGTAACTAATTAACAAAGCTGTATTGTTTACTGACTGAGTCCTGGCATTTTGTAAATGAAAGAAACCTCCTCTGAAGTTCATAAAGAAATATTCTGGCTGTCATCTTCGTAAAGGAAATAATCTGTTTTTATTTCTCAATAATAAAGTATTTCAAGATTATGCAAGTACACCAATGCAAGATGGTCATTAACTATTTAAATGTCAGAGTCTAACTACTCAATACTGTTTTTGTTTTAGTTCTTTCTGTTTCATTCATATGATTTACCATTGGTTTGCACTTACAGTCTCCTCTTTGCTTCTAGCAAAAAATAAAGGACCTTTCAGACGTAGGCAGCTTCTGGCCTGCAATATTTAAAATGCAGTTTCCTTACATTTCATTGTAGCCTCTGTCCTTATTCTGTGTTCAGATAACATTTTGTGAAGTGGAATAACATCCTCTTCTCCATTGTTTCTGTTGATTCTGTGCCTTGGGATTTTGACAGGAAAAGGGGTTCCAGTTCAAAACCAGTCGGAGTTAGCAACTAAGGGTTTCAAGAATGCAAACTAAGCAATTATCACAAAAGTGGCCGGAGCATCTAGTCTGCATGTGGGTCCAAGATTCTCCAAAATTTTCCATTGAGCAGTGGTTCTGGTTACAGCTAACACTTAACAGTTCATTTTGACCTTCTTCACCGAGTCTTGTTTGCAGCATCTAGACAGCCCAAATCCTGATGTGTGCCAAGGACTTCCAGGCAACATAATAACAGGCGATTCTTATGCTAACACTGCTGTCAGTAATAGGGAGTTGATCACTGTACTTTAAGAGACTGTAAGCTGAGAATAGACTGATGTGATTTTGGATATTTCCTTTAAAAATGCAACAAAAAGGTACTCAGGTCCAAAATCGATTTACTTGGCTTCTGGCAGTAGCTCTGCTGCAATAAATGTTTCTAAATGCATACATGTGCAAAATAAAATATGCCCAGAATTAATGCACACTTCCACTTTTTTACCTGGATATTTAAACCAATGCCAAGTGGGCAGCTCTGGAATCTTTCTGACTTTCTGCTGTTCAGATAAGCATGGAGCTATGCACTGGGACAGATGGAAAGGAATTTAATTTACAGGAGAAGAAGTTATAGTCTTTCAAAATACAGAAATTTGAATCACTGTAGTTACTATGTATTTTGCAACACAAAAAAAGAATCAATAAGCTTCATCCTCTGTGCAAAGCAGGATCAGGAACAGCATTTGGTGACATGAGATTGCACCTCCTGTTTACTTTTTAGATTAAAAATATGCCTTGTAATACATATGCCTCTGGTAGCATATTATTTAGGATTCTTTAGGAGTTATCTTGCTTTATAAATGCTGGTTTTCCTTCTTTGAACCTTTTACCCATCAAGAATTAGCTTTTATTTTATTTTTCCAGCTGGCTTTTATCTGTGATGGTTCTTCATCTGGAGCCAGACTAAGGAGGTTGCCTAGTTTATTCTGGGGGTTATTTTTTAAGGTCTGTTTTAAAAAGCAACTCTTCTCTGCAAGAGACAGTGTAATTTTACAGATGAAATACAGTAGGCTGATTTCCTTTTAACACTCCTTTTTCATTTTGAAAAAGACTATGACTCTCAAGTAGCTAAAAGCAGGGGTTGCTTGGAAGATGCCATTGGACTTGGAATTATCTATGTCTGAGGAAGGATGTTTCTTATAAAGTGATGGCTTTTGCTCCATCCTTTACATAAATACTATGGTGTTGCTCCAGTGGTGAATAATATCAACTAAACCTCCTTGACCTTATGATGTTTTTCTGGGAGGAAAGGTGAGATCTGAGATGTGTGTCACAGATGAAGACATGCCACAGTAACAGAAGCTGGGTTTAGTTTTAATTTTCCTTCTAAAGCCAGTGGTGATGACCACAAAGACTGGACTGTTGCTATAGAGTGGCCGAATGAACCATTAATTAAGCCCTGTCTCTGAAAAGAGAATGCTCAGTATTCATACTGAGTATTGTATTGATACTTATTTACGTAAATTAGACTCATTTATTTATTTATTTTTTCTAAAGAAATGCCCATTAACTGTTTACAGCTATCTCAAATTTATTCAAAAACATTTCCTGATAGGACACTGTTTTTGATCTCCGGGTCCTTCCCAACAAATGATTTTTTAATATCTTTATTCAAAATTTACTTCTTACTCTGATCAGTTCTGTCATCTCTTCACATATTAGCATATTCATGATGAATTAATGAAAAAGGGAGCATGAAGACACCTAAACAAAATCAAATTTTAATTTGAGGCAATACTTTTTGATTATTTCACCTAACTATTTAAAATGTAGTGCTTCTGAATCAGAAGCGATAAACTCACAAGAGAGAGTGCTGGAAATAATCCACGGACATCCTGTTCTTATTAGAATTGGGCTAAGGCATTCTGACAGATTTTAAACCTGCTGAAATATTATTCATTAAAATTTTTGACTCCAGCATTACTGGGAGCACATCTTACTTATCTATCTAATGGTGGTTACAAAAAAGTAAGAAAGACAGAAGTATATTTGGTGAAAAATAGGGTGAGAAAAGAAGCAGAGAGCTGCCTATGTGAAAAAAAGAAAGAAGACACCCTGGGAAAGCAGCAGAGAGAAGAAAAAAAATCCTAATTTTTGTAAGTATGTCTCTTTAGAACTGAGCCTATGCCAAACCTTGGACTTGGAGGCTGTTCTGTCCTTAATACATTGCACATGATTGTCTGTAGCTAGAAAAACATTTTTTGTGGGTTTTTAAAAATTGAATTATCCTATATGAAATAAAACAAACTATGAGTTTAAATGGCAGAGTAAAAAGAGACTAAATTCATTTTGCAAACTTTTGGAGAGTTTAAAAATCTCTTAGGTTCACAAAAACTCAAAATCCTTAAGATTTGTATATTTGCAGAGTAGCATGTACAATGGACTCGCTTCCACCTACTTTAATTAAGTATTCATCAGACTCTTTCTGTTTGGTTAAGTGATTCTCCTCTGAAGACATGTTTGCATTAAGGGCAGGATGCAGAATGCCACATGGACACATCCTGTGCCATCTTGATAGAAGTCAAGAAGGTGAAGAGAGAGGTTGTAAAATCCATGCAGCAGTTAAAGCTACAAGACTGTAGTCAGTTCAGTATACAAAGTCTAGGCCCTTACCTTAGTGTTTTAACAGACTAACAGGGTTGGATTTTCAGATATTTCACTGCCTACCTAAGCAATGTGAAACTGGCTCTGAGCATTAGCTCCAATTAGAAGCAGTCATGATTTCCGAGGGTCAGCCTTATCCCTGACACTTCTGGTGTGCTGACTCCTGCCGTCTCTCTGACCCATGGAATATGCTGTGGGAGACTGTGTTTATATGTTTTCCTGAATTAAAACATAATCCTACCCCCAAACTCCCAGTAATTTTAAATGGGTTGAATAGGATGCCTAGGGAAGATCATAGGAGAAGGTGATCTGATTGCCTCTTAAGCCTGTATCTACTTTTGACATCTTTGATGTTCCTTGCAATTAATCCCACACTTTTCATGAGAACTACATCTTCTAGTTCAGTTTGAATTCTCATTTGGACCTTCATTTGATGTCCTTCAAACTTGAATGGGAAGTTACAGTAAAAGGTTGCTGCCACACTACCTTTTCTATGACACGTATTATTTTACACGGTCTGCCACATCCCTACTGAGTCGTCTGTTTCCCGGACTGCAGAAGTCATGAACTATGTGATCATTTCCTTACACAGAAGTTGTTGCAGACCTCTGACCATGTGTCCTTGCTCTTTCCCTGTTTTTCTGTACTATAAAGTATGTTCTCAGTCCCATTTCTTTACCAACTTTGGAGCTAACTGTGGAGTGTAGGTGGAGCCATCTTTCAGTCAGGAGTTTTCCTTAGAGTTAGGTGCCTTTGCTATTCCTCTAAAGAATAATGTGTAGTGATTCATTTTTCTTAGGATACATTTATATACGTACCTGTGTGAGAGCATATGTGAGTACTTGAGATTTTCTTCACCTGCTTTTCTACCATGGATAGTAGTTTCCACAAAGCTGCTTATGTGTCACTATACTTGAAGCAGGATTGGGAATTTGGGTGTCCTGCCTTCCAGGCCAGTATGTGACCCCTTGACCACAGAGTCACACAATCTCTTGCACTCCTGAAATGATGGGATAAGCACTTATGCCATATATGCTGTGGCTGCTCCAAGAACACCCTTACAGCAGCATGGCCCCAAGCCTCCTGCTTCAGGCAGTCTCTGAGAGATGGCAGAGGTGAGTCTGCACTTTGGGAAGTGGGTGCAGCTTGTCCTTATCTGTAATTGCTAAGCTATTGTGTAACAGGATTTTTCTCTTCCTCTTCTAAGTGAAATAGCAGCTGCTGTGGTACTTCCTCCGGTGCTTCCTCCTGTGGATGTATTGAGCGTGTTCACGTGCCACACAAGGCTAGGAAGCATGCACAGGGGCACTGTAGTATCAGAGGACATGGGTCACAGCAGTTGCTGATGTGTTCAGACAGTGACCTTGAGCTGCATGAGGACAGGACCGTATACCAAAGAACTCTGCAGACAAAGACAGGTGCACCCAGGATTTGGCAGGAAAGATGGTGTTTCAAGATTTTCTGCTTGCACTTAGGTGTTTTACATCCACTTACATCCAACTTAGAGGCCTAAGAACTGATGAAAAACTAGATTTTAGCCTCCTTATACTATTTCTCTCTTACAGAAGCAATTCCTCACATGAGGTGGGTGGCTACATGAACACAGGTAGAATATATGTGCTCTGACACCATATTATTTGCGACTAAGTCCACAGTTTAAATGAATCCATATTAGATGTTATATTGAGCAGAAAGTTGTTGTGCAACTATTGCATCATCATAGGTGCCTACATCATATGGCAGTTTCAACATGGATATGAGGTCAATAACGTCCTAAGTGCCTGACATAGGCTGACTTGGAGACAGAAGCGGCAGTAAGGAGCTGTCTACAGGTTCACAAAGATGGTATTACTGTTATCCCTGCTTACCTTGGGACCTGGGTCACAGAGAAATTTTGACTTACCTAAGCCAAGGTCACTTAGTCTTTGACAGAGACAAGATGTAACATCTGTTCTACTGCAGTCCACTATCATTATTGGCCACCAAAGCCCTTTTCTTTTTTGTTATTCAAATCTTTTGGAAGAGCTGTGATCACTGTTCATATGCTTTCCACTCTTCTCCTGAGAACAAAAAAAAATTTTTTAGGGAAAACAGAGGAAGATATTGATGGTTCATGGAGCTGGTGAGGATAATATTTCTTTTAGTGACTTTTCTTTTCCTTTAAGCACCTCCAAATCTTATTGCTCTCCATGGAGTAATTTTATAAAATAATCAGTGAGCTATCTCTTCTGCGAACAGTAAGGGCTGTCTGCTTTTCATTTAAAAAGGAAGTAAGTCAGCTTTCACATCCTTACTTGAGGAGACCTAGTTTAAAATATTGATGATTGGAAATGAACTGCAATAGAGATAATTCAATTTAGAAATGTTTTATAGAATGCTGACATTGGGATTTATCTCCACAACTAATGCAAGATTCAGCTGTGTGTTTGTTGTGAAATTTCTGCCCATCCTTATCTAGTGAGGCAAGACAAGTTTCTGGACAAGTATCTGTAATATAACTATGAGCTAAGTGGGTAAAATACTGTACTGAATTGATATTAATGAAAGCATGTCAGATTTTCTTGATTTGGGGCTTTGTTCACCTGTTGTTGTATGTAAAAACAAAAAAGGGATGGGGAGAGGATTCATCTTTTTCAGAAAAGGAGAGGTAATGGTTTAATGTGAAGTTATAGAGCTGTTCCAGCCAGAGCAAGTCACCTTGACTTCTGGTCGAATGTCCTCAGAGGTGTCAAAACAGAGGCTGGAGCTGTGTGGGTGCTGATCCGCTCACCCACTGAGGTCCCATGTGGTGGTTTCCAGAGGAAATTTTTTGGATGGCACCCATCTCGTTTTGTGTAATGAAGTACATTAAAGCAGTGTTGCTGATTTCTCAGAGGAAGCTCCCTGGCATGTGGAAAGTTATTGTGTCTCTTTAGTGGTGTGCTGGTTCTCCACTCAGTGGGATCAGGGGTGAGAGAGGTAGTGGTCACAGCAGAGAAAATTCACGTTGCATAAGCCCACATGGGAGCTCCCCCTTCTTTGTATGCAAAGGAATAGGGGCTAAAATTCATGGCAAGGTAGAGGAGAAATGGCTCATTTCTCACTGGAGTACAAAGAAGAAAAGAGCATGAGAGCTTGTCTCTGAATTTGCTCTGAATTTCAATCTCCAAATATACTGATTTATAAATAGAATTTTTGGGTGAGGTTTTCTTTACGAATGCAGAAAGACTTTTCTGTAACCATGCATGGTAACTTGTAAAATAAAAACACCTTTTTCTGTACAACCATTTGAACTGAGTAGAATTCATAATTAAAAATTAAATAAAAACATCCTTAAATTAAATGTGCAACACCCAGATCAGTATAACTTTCAGTGAGCACAATAGCAGGTGCTGCTCTTCTTTGGGACATAGCAACCAGTTGGTCAATGTCAACAGATACGTTATAGCACCAGATTGAGTTATGAAGATGTCAAGGTAAGATTTTCTTTTTTGATATGTCATCATAAAATTCCATCTAAAATGGATTCACCACAGGTGGTCTTAAACTAGAAATCCAGAGACACCTGGAAGTAACTTTAAATAATGAGCAAAAATGATAACAATAAAAATAGTTTGTTCTTTGTGTAAGGGAAAATAAGTGTTTTCCCAATAACAAATCATTTCCAGTAACATCAATTTCAGGAAGATAAATACAGTAAATGCTTCACTGTGTGAAAGTATGCATTTATTATATTCTGTATGAACCTTTTTATGCCCATGAGTACAGAATAGGGAATTCTGTTCTCGAAATCTTAAAAGCTCTAGTGCTGGTGAATGCATGAGGAAAATGCTGCTAAAAAATCATCTTTTTTTTTTTTTTTTTTTTTTTTTTCTTTTTCCATCCATTTCCTCTTTATTCCCATTTAAGTGACTAGTGTTAGCATCATTGTCCACATATATTCATTCACAGGAGCGTATATTCTCAACTTTCCTGCACTGAGTAGCTGTGTATACATGAACACATAGTTGCTATCATATTAAAAGATGGTGCAATGACTTCTGTCTTAAGTATTCTCTTGCCAATTACTCTTTTCTGGAGTGAAGTCACATAGCTGTCCTTTCCAATTTCCTTTGTTTAGTAATGTATAAGCAGTTACATCCTGCTATTGAAATTATTATTATTATATTTTGCTTAATGTTGAACAGATATAATATGCATTGTACACACTAATATAATATACATTTTATAGAGGGGCTAGTGCTTGTTTTTAGCTATTCTTTTACAGAAAGTGAAGAATGAATAAGGACATACCTAGTTATATAATTTCTGATGTCTGCCTTGAGCAATGCAACGTGCTAATGTCAAAATGAAAAGCTGCACGCTTATTATTGCAAAATAAGGATACAAGAGTAGAACTACCAAAAAAGCATTGGAATATGAGGAAATGTATACAATAAAAAAAATATTGTCAGCTACATTAAAAAAATACTAGATTTAACTTAATGGTATATTCATATTTGAATATATATATACAGTAGTTTTGAAGAAATTTAGCAAATGCTATTTTATAGTACAGACATCTTTTAGAACATAGATTGTGCAATTCATTGGTCAGACTTTTTTTTGGGGGGGGGTATTCTGGTCAGAACTATTGTTTGAATGATTTGTGAGTAACATCCTGCAGAATGTATTTTTCATTCTTATGTCTGCAAAACAAGAGTTGTTTTCATTTATACAAAAATAAAATAAAATAAAACCACTTATCAAAATAGTGCATAATGTAGCTCTGAACCAGATAAGGATGTAATATATTTTGAAAGCAATTGTCTGTTTATTAAATAACAATGATTTGCCTTTAATTTTGTGTCAAAGCATTTATTATTTTCTCATTTTCCAGAGACACTTCATGACAATGCTGTTGATTCTCTTGCTACCGGAGTGTTAAAAAATTCTGCTACTTATAAATAGAAACTTAATGTGGGTTATAGTTCTTACCAAAGTTGAAAATAAACTCTCACTAGGTTATGGTGTCTCATATAAGAAATCATTAAGATCACTCATGATTCTGTGAATGACCTACCTTTTCATCTGAGAGCACTGGGAAAGTGAAAAGGCAATACAGTTTGTTTTTCTTCTGCACCCCATTTGTAGGCAACAGTACTGCAGACGAATATGCTGTAAAAAGAAACAAAGTCTGAAAGTTAATACCCCAGGCGCCAAACACATGTCTGTGAAAGAGGAATGCAACCAGACATTTCTATGTGCAGTACATTAATTCCTAATAGGCTCTTTCTCTTTTACAAAGGTCAGATTATTGGACAGAAGATGATCCAGTCCCATACAATGTGTATCACCTGCCTTAATATGTGTAGAGGAACAGCATGGTTGTGTTTCCTTGCTATGGTGTTAATACTCCTTTAAGTGGTTGATACTTCCACTTGTAACTCAGGACAATTCAATAGGTTGGCCCTATCAGAGCTGGCTACGTGCAAATCTGGCTTTTTAATTATTGACAAATAATTCTCTGCAGCAAAGTGCTGGGTGCTGCTGTAACAGCAGGGGGATGGGATGCTGAGGAGGATGATGCACGCAGGAAGGCTCATACCCCACCTGTTAAAGCCTGGAGTTTTGTTCCATATAGTGCTCACTTTTCAGTCTCCTGCTTCCCTTTTTAATTGCTGATGACATTTTGGAAAACATTGGATTGGTAATTCAGGTGTCTGGAGGCAGGGCTTGACAGCAGTCTTGCCTTGAGTTCAGGATGGCACTTGTGAGGTTCTGCCAGGGGAGAGGCTGAGCCTGGGCATGGCAGAGAACAGAGCTGCTTTGTAGTTGGCCTCCCTGCTCCTGCGCAAGTTTCTGCCAGCTGCAGTGACAGTGCCTGGTTGTGGCCAGCTGTCCTGCAGAGACCACCAATTTACATCGCTTAAACCCCCAATCAGCTGAGAAAACACAGCCACTTTTCTGTGTTGTCAACCACAGCTGAATTTATAAAAGAATATGAAATGTTAAAAATAATAAGCAGGTCCTTCAGTCATTGACTCTGTTGGGACACATTTTTTTTTTTTTTTTTTTTTCTCCAAATTGGTGCTCTTAATTTAGTTTTGGACTAATTTATATCACTGTTTTCATATACAAACAACTGTGCAGCTTATAACTGCAGGACTTCAGGGTGCAGTCCTGGTTTGTCAACATTCCTCTTGGCTTCTAAAGTAATTTTTCTCAACTAAGAACTACAAAATTCAGTCATGAAGCCAAACTTATGCCGGATATAAACTTTAACAGGCAGCATAGTGTTATTAGGTTACCTTTTGTCAAGGGAAGCAGCGTGGAACAAGAAAAACTGAGCCTGGAGTTTCTCACTGCCTTTATTACCCCAAAACTTGACAAAGATCAAAATCATTTTTGACATGATTAATTCTTTTTAAGAAGGAGATTGGTAACATACAGTGTGAATTTGTGTTTCAATGATACTTTATGACTATATTTTTGTACAAAGATGTAATCAGTATATAAAACTTGTGATTAGCATAGTATGAGTGTTATAGATTTCACGTAATTGTTATTATGATTTTTATTCGCATTGTTTCTCTAGCCTTTTCAGAACCACTTGAAAGCCCTAAATGGTGAATATAATGTTTCTCTACTTAGATGATTCTTGTTGAAAAGGCAGTGGTTTTTATGATGTAGCGAGAATGGAAGTTGTGAAGAACGTCTAATAAAAATGTGATCATACCAGAGAGTTTGAGTCAGATGTGTCTTGTTGACTCAGACTGTACCATCAACTATGAAAATTTTAGGGGAGGAAGAGAAAAGCAGGTTCTGGAATTTCTACCTGGTGTCTCACCCATCCCCCCTTTGGGATGAGCAAAATTTGTTCTAAAGCACAAAAGGTGCAGGATGTGAAATCTGCAGATGCTCAGAAAGACATATTTTAGTGTTATGTAATGAAATCTGATGGGTGGAAATACCCTTCAAAGGCTGTTTCCTTCCCTTGAACAACAAATGCTGTCATCAGCTATTTTTGATTAGCCAGTGAATTATGGTCCTGTCATGGCAGTGGGGTTCTGGTTACAAATGTTCCTTCAGGCATAGCAACGGGCATGTCATCCTGAGCAGAACTTGGCCACCTGCAGTGGTATAGAGTGCCACCAGTGGCACTTGTTGGCATGCTCCTGATGAAATGCGGGGTCAGGAGTCATCTTTGAAGAACATGCCTGAGCCTTAAGCACCTATGGCATTGTCTGTGGTTGTAATGTTCTTGTTGCTCAAAGGCAACGTAGTCACTCCTAGAATACACACTTTGGAAATGCGGGAGAAGTGGAAATGGCAAATGCTCAATGAGCAGTAAAAAATTTCTGCTCTTGTCTCTTGGCTACCACATATATATGTTTCTAGAGAGAGTGCAAAAACTTTTGGGGTGGCAATCCAACATATTGTGGTGATGTTACTCTACAGAAAAAAAATGCATTAGTCTGTACAAAAAGTGGAAAACAGACATAGGAACAACAGATTTGAAAGAAATGCAGTTCCTAATTTCCACCTTCAAATGAGACTACACAGTACATGATGTTTATATTTCTTCAGTAGTACAGTGGGTAGGGTAAGTTGCTATTTTCCCGTAGGAATCTAAACAGTTTAATTCCTTGCTGTTCACACTTTTCAAATACTTTGTAAGAGTTACCATATTTTTCTTTTACCCTCAGGCTATGTGTTAACCTCTTTACTCTCTCAACATACATTAGTCTCTAGTTCTTTTATCTGCACTGTTGCTCTTTGCTGAATTTGTTCCAATTTGTGGCTGTCATTCTGGTATTGAGGCATCCAGATGTATATACAGAGTCATACAAGACAGATCGGCATATCCTCATTCTGTACCAACAGTACTGAATTATAAATTTTTAGGCTTATAAACATTTTGACATTCAGCATCAACTCAGTCTTTTCTACTAGGGCTGCTCCTTCTCAAATGGTTTAGTTTTTATTTCCTATATGATTTTTTTTTTTTTTTTCTAAAGCAAATACCACTTGGTTATTTTCCACCATTATTTTTTATCTAACGGTTTCATTTGTGAACACTGATCCATTTTTGATCTTTATCTGGCATCTCACTCATTATTAGAAAAGCAGCCTTCTTTGATGAAGGCAATTGCTGGGTCTAGACTTAGCACTATTTCCAAAGAGAAATTCATTGCTGATTGCTCCCTGCTTCCATGTCTTATACTAGGAAACTAGATACAACTGAGCTTTTCCCTGACCCATGGGACATTCACAGACCACCTCCAAATTCACTATATAACTTTGCAGTGCTTCCTGGTCTTTCAGGAGGTTTGATGTCTGTAGCAAAGCAAAGGCTACTAGGCAAATTAGAAAAGAAGGAAAAGGACAAATGCTCCCAACTCTGCATGGGCTCCTGCTCAAGCAACCAAGGGTGACGGGCCCAGGTAGCTGCCAGAGCCATCACCTGCACACTGACTCCATCCTTCCAAGATGATGGAGAACAACCCCAATAGCCCCACCTGGGCTACGTGCTAGTACCTGTGCCAGCACCAGCTTTGCTGAAGTATTCTTCTCCTGTCAGACCCCTGCAATAACACAGCTGCTCATTGGCATGGGGAAGGCCAGAGGCATGGGTTACAGCTGTGCAGTGAAATGCACTCCCACGAGGTGTAAGGATGGCCACGAACCTCCAACTGCAAAACTCCTTCCTTTGATTTAGCACTTGCCTCAGATTCTCTCATATGCAACAAACAAGTTATTTATTCTAGTAGCTGGAAGGGGAGAAAGAGGATTTGTGTTTGCTTGAGTATTTTGGTTGTACCTTTTTATTATGGTTGAGTGGGTTTTATGCTTACCTAAACAACCAGAAATATTCCCAAATACCCTGGTTAACCAAGTAATTTTGTTAACACTTCAATAGAGATTTAATTTAACTCACCATTTTTGAGCAAACATCTTTTTCTACAGATTAAATAACACAGTTCAGTTCCTCTGTTGATACTAAAGAGTATGTAGGACCCGAATCTCGAGACAGCCCAACTCATGTAAACCACAAGGAATCATGGAGTGTTTGGCTGCTGGGCTAGTTGTCCATCACCTCCATGCTCCTTGCTCTGTGCCCACTGTGGACTTCACCCTGGTGCCAGCAGCCTCCTACCCAGGGCACGGTGGGCACAGAAGGCTCCAGCCTTGCCTCGCCTCCTGGGCATCCCCCTACCTAGGGAGAGGGGCAGCAAGCCTTCCTTTCACTTGGGAGAGCAGACCTAAGGGCAGAGCTGTGACTCCCATCTGAAGAACTGTTTTCCAACATCCTGATTTTGGCTTTGTTGTCAGGAATAAGAATGATGCAACTGCTCAGAAATGTTGAAGCAAAAGAACCGTCTTTAAAAGTAATTGCTTCCTCCCTTTGTAAACTGACTACTCTTCGAGCACTGTGAGTCGTTGTAATTAATCCTTCGTACAAGTTATTGTATATATGTTGCATTGTTATGTTTACTCAGATGTAAAATGCATTATTCTTTACAAGGTCAGGGTATAAATCCACCTCGGTCTCTATGACAGGCACAGGCAGCTCTAAACCAAAACATTAGGAGGAGTGTTAAAAAGCTAGTTAGATGCCAATATGTTAATTAATTAATCACAGGCATGTTTCAAAGCATTCTTCACACATCAGGTGGGGCTCCTGGGCTATTATGAAATGCCAAACTTCCCTTGGGGCTTTGAGGATTGCACTTCTAAATTCCTCAGAAGTTCAGGGAAGTAAAAGGGTATGTTTTTGGTATGAGTCACTGAAGTGAGGTTGGAGATAAAGACTTCTTATTTTGTTTTATATTATGGGGGAGCAGTAACCACCAAGCATCTCAGGAAGGAACAAAGTGGAAAGCAAAGAAGTATTTTTCTAAACCTGTAAGCGTATTTTTCTGGAGTCACTTATCTTTTAATTTAAAATTAACCTTATTTTTTTTCTGAACTCAACTTTAATTTCAAGTCTCTGGTGTATATCAAACAACTTTCTCTCAAGTTCTGGGGAGAAACCCATGGTTACCCTTTGTGCCAGCTCCTCATGTAATAAAGAGTAAGTGAACATAAGTAGCTTTTGCTGTTCAGACCAAACAATGAATGATTCCCTTTCTTTCTGCAAACAAAACACTAACATTTCTGTCCATGAGCCTACAAGGCTAGATCTCCCTGATGCTCTTTGACAACTAAATTATTATTTTTTTTTTTGGTAGAAAAAGAGCAATGCCTATCAAATAGTTTCATTCCATTTGGTGGAGCTCTGAGCTGAGCAGGACATATCACCAGACCTGAAGAAAGAAAAATGAAAGAATTAGCAGACTTGATGACTATAGGGATTTCCTGTTATTATTACTTTTTAAAGCTGCACTGCAGTAGTGTTGGTATGTGTTGCAGAAGTGTAATCTGCCCAGGGAAGTTCCTCAGCACTGTAGCTGTGTGGTCAGCCCTGTGCTGTGAGTGCAAGGTGGCACCTGGAAGGTATCAGTGGGAGGTTCAGCTAGAGAGACTGACTAACGGACTGTGCCAGCCAGAGACTGGAGTGTGTCAGGGGCCCAAAAACAGCTTCCCGAAGGACAATAGTGCAAGGTAGGGGTGTGTGAAAATGTGGTTGGCGATGTCTGCATGCACAGGCAGCCCCCTGTGCTATCACCCTCTGTTTCATCCCAGCCTCTCGAGCCAGCGGAAAATAGGTAGTGAATTGTGGGCCACCTGCTCGGCCTAAAACTTTCACTTTAACTGGCAGGAAGAGTAAGTGTAATGGAATTTTTTAAGGGTTGGGCAACTCTGTTTACATCTGACTCATATTGCATGTAGATTCATGAAATCTAAAGCGATTCCTGGACTAGATACAGAAGAGAAGCGCCTCACATGTCAGGACAAAGCTAGTACTATGTGGCATGTTAGTGCTGAGGGAAGGTCACTCAGTTTCGAATTTTTTCTAATTAGCATTCCCACTCAGTATCTCATGCTTTACCTGCGGCAAAGTTGTGTAATGCCCTGGGAACGCTGTTCTGCTTTCCCAGCGAAGGTGCAGAGGAGAGACAGCATTCAGAGAACCCCTCCTAAGTCCTGCACAATTCAGCCTGGAATATGTTCAGGCAGGACTGTGGGAGTGCATCCAGTACTGCATAGATATCACTGATGAAACTAGATATTCAAATAGTTGGATATGATTCAAAGAGTTCTCAGTCCACTGGAGAAATGAGGAAAACAGAAAAAGCTCTTCTTCCATTGGAAACTTCACAAAAGCTCCTTAGAATGAGATCTTTGAAACCCAGCGTGCAGTTAAATTGCTTTGTGAAAGGTGCCTTGTTTCTTGAGAAAACAAAACTCCAACAGAACTTCAAATATTTTGGTTGAATTCTTCTGGTTTGTTCTAAGATTTCAGTTGATGGTTTAATAAAATGTCATCGGGAAAGGGGAAACACTCAGGTGAATATTGGTGTGAGACAAGAACAACCTTTCACCTGGATTTGTTCTGCAATAATCATGGGAATACAGGCATAAACTCAAACAACTATGGAAAGGGAGTGGCTTATTCAAATCCTTATAAATAAAGTACAAAGGTATCGCAATGGGATCTTTAAACTTGGTAGAGCATTTGGTAACCAGGAAAGATTTGGCAAGGATCTCTTATTTACATTCTACTGGATTCAGCTGTTTTTAGCTTATTTGCTTGTTGCTTTCAGATGAAATGGCTAAATGAAAGCCCACAAAAGAACTCCTCTGTTACAGATTTAAAATTGATAGGTATTACTGTGTATTCCTGAGTGTGGTAGGAGAATATCCGGGATTGAAATGTTAAACAAATATTCTAATAAAGGAATTGACCTTTTTTTTTTTTTTTTTTTTTTTTTTTTTTTTTTTTCATTTTAAGGTGGTTCCAAAAGAAGTGTGTGACAAATGCAGATCTGTCACAACTGCAGGAGAAAAGAAAAGGTAGAAGGAAGTCTTTAAAAATAGCTCCAAGTTTTGACTTTTAATAACGTTTCGTATTTATTTTTTCTAGAATTGTGCTGCCAAGTGGCCTGTAATTTACAGAGCTGTCATGAACTTGAATGCAGTGGAACAGATTGTTTTGAAAGAAACTACAGAACAAAACTTGGTTTTATGTTACTGGAAAGAAGTGTGCTTTCTTTCAGTATCAGCAGGCAATCAGAGTTTCTATGGGCCTGGTGTTAACAGAGTTATAACACCATGAAACTTGAATAATATGGTGATGAATGAGCCTGCAGATTGGGGATGTTGGGGGGGAATCATGTGCTTTGGAACGGAAAGATGTTTGGTAGCAAGGAGGATGCTGCCACTATATATGGTCACTCCTTTTTTCATGTTCGTTCAGGAAGAGCCACACCTTGGACGCTTTGTGGGTTGACACTGCAGGGTGATAACTGACTGTCACTTCTCTCTATATGTGGGAAGAGCACTCTAATGTAATACCATGATTTGGACAGCCCTGTTTGCATGTTTCAGCTTGTGTTATTTTCATTTCAAGCTTGCAATCACAAATAAGAACTGAATTTCTGCACCTCTGTCCATTGGCATTGATGGAGTGGGGTTTCTCAGCAACCATCTCTGAATAATTCTGGAAGGATTCGTGTCTGCTACATAAACACTTATTTACATTAGTAAATAGCCTATCTTTATGGCTGCTTTATACCTCTACCTGTCACTGAAATCTGCATGTTTTCTTTCCATTGACAAATAGAGTTCCCTGACAGCGAATGGAAAATACCAATTGATATAATGGAATCGAGGATTAACCCATTGTTGCTAGGTAGAGAGAGAAATGAGGATAGACAAATGAATCAGGTGGGAAAGAGGAACAGAGGCTACATCTATTTCAGGAAATGAATTATTATATAGTAATTGACTTGTAAAGCATAATTATTTTAATTAAATATTACATAGAAATATACACATTGCTTTTCAAATGTGGCCTTGAGGACATAAGGTGCTGCCATTTTGTTTTCTCTTGAGCATTTGCCTGTGCTTGACTATTGAGCCTGGCAGACACCCCAGGTGCTGCACGTCCCAGCAGGCATACTCTGGCTGCTCCTGAGCTGGGGATTTGCTCTTCACGTGGGCCATGAGCGTGGTATTGATGATGGCCTCCAAAGACAGCCTGTATTCACCTGTCATACTTCCCACGTTTATGCAGGATGAAAAAATGGAGAAAGCACAAGGCTTATCTTCCATTATGCAGCTCCCTGCTTGGTGATTTCCCACTTGCCCTTGGGCTTACTGAAGCTCAGCAATGGTGCTGTATGCCACTGAAAAGGAGCCCGAATGCATCTCCCCAGCCTGTGGCTAAGGGACGTGGTAGAGCAACACCTGGGATTAGCAGGCTTCTGCCTTGGAGATCAGGGGTCAGAAAAAAATAGTTTAAAAAGATGGATGATGCATTCCAGCAAAACTCGATTTCACTGTGGTGCCAACCCTGTGAAGAGCAGCATGAGAAGATTGTCTACTTCTCTCGGTAATATTTCAGGTGACTTATTGCATTAATTTAACTGACAAGACACAGAATCAGCTCAGTGATTTTCTCCTGCCTGAGTGGGTATTTTGTGAGAAATGTGACAACTATATGTCTTCCAAGCTGGATCATAGCCTGTATCCAATGCATCTCACAAGCATATAGAAAAACTGTTCAAAGCTAAGACTTAGTCCTGTATGCCTACTGTAGTTACTGCAGTGAGGACTTGGACCTTTATTTGAGTTGTAGTATTTGTATCTAAAGAGCTGTGATAAAAGGTCTGAGAGATCAAAGAAAAAAAAAAAAAAAGGTATGTAGTCATGGTAACCTTCAGAAGCTCCCATACATAAAAAAATTATGGGGGTTTAGGAACAGTTGAAGGATGGGCTAAATGTCCAATGCTGGGCCAAGGTTTGTCTGTTGGTCCTGGTTGGTAGATTACTGAAATCTGTCCTTCTCCCAGTCTCAGCTATATAGCATGGTTGATTGATGAGAGTAAACCACTATTGCTTCTGAATTGACTGTGTAGTCTTCAAGAGTTCATCTTTTATGCCCATAGGGAGTCTAAAGACCTCTTCTCTGTTCAGAATTCCATCAGAGTTCTTTTTACCCAGTTTCACGTCAGGGTGTCTTCACATAACATTTTAGTTTGGATCAGGAATGCTTTTTGCAGCAAGCATTCCCATCGTCACCACCTGCTGTGCTTTGAGTTGAGCTGCAAATCTTGGAGCATGCAATTTGATCAAATTCCTTCTGCACGAAGCTAATTCTGTCAATGTTCTCCAGGAGCACACCTAGTGGGCCATGGGGTCAGACTACAGCTCATCCAAAGTAAACCTTAAAATGCACATGGTGTGGTTGCTGGGTCCTCAAGTAACAACTCCCTTGCTCTGCAAATCTGCCTCTGTTGGGGCAGAGAGTTTACAAAAGAGATCTTTCTACCTTGTTGTGTCTCTTACTTTCAGCAGCTCTGTTCTGGTCATTCCAGATTGTTCCTGCCTTTCTTCAAGTCCTTCCTCGAAACTGAACTTCTTTACTCTTGCACTGTTGCTTTCCAGTCACAAGCAGGCTATCTCTGAGTGTAGGGAGAGCATCAAGCAGACCGCAGAGTGGCCAAAAAGCCACAGGTTGGGTGTCTGCATTTTTTTGGAAGGAATTAATAAGCTGGACAAAGGGGAGGGTTGGGCTCTTAAGAATTTTTCTGTCTCCTGTTCTCAGTCCTCACCAGCCATGAGATTTGTTCTCTCAGCTGGGTGGATGTTTTTACAATTTGTTTTCAAATATGTGTATTTTATTAAATTTAAAAGGAGATAGTTTAAAAATGGGACACAGTGCTCTGAGGTATCTGCTAGGCAGTATACACACAGGAGGGTGTGTATGTGATTCTCACTGTCCCACATGAGCAAAGTTCACATGTTTTTACTGAGCAAAAAGCAGCTAATCCAGTGATGTTGAAGATGGTTGGAACTCAGTTTCTGCTCCCGAAAATGCTGGTGTGTATTTAACCTTGTGCATGGGAGTGGTACAGATATATATTGACTACACACATATTTTGGGACCTTCAGGGAGCAAGGTGCTTAGCTAGTTAAGTACAGACATGTGCACATAGAATAAGAATGATTAAACTTGGCTGCATAAAGCCCTCCTCTGGTCCTTCTCCTTCTCCCCCCAAGTCTTCACTCCAAAAGTGCATTAAATGACTTCCAAACTGACTAACATGCTCTAGGGATTGTGACTATTTGAGATTACTATACTTCCCAAGCTCTGGAGGCAATTATCATTTGGCCTTATCCTTCAAAGTATGCTAGCTGCGTACAGCGCTCTTATAGCTGCATGCCTCTGGAATATTCCTTACATAACTCTCAAGTTATGAAAATACAGTGTTTGATTTTTACAGGCAATGAGATTGTTTGATCTATTGTTTCCTGTTAAATACACCATACCAAATTCCATCCCATGGGAACTGAAGCCAGTCAGTAACTGAGATGAGGATTTAGCCTATTCTCTTCTGGGAAAATCAGGATCTTTGAAATTGAGCTTGTTAAGGGACAAATTCTTGTGCAGTATATTGGCTACTATGTGTGTATTAGAATTTTAAATGCACTAGGTTTCCCATTCAAACTTGTTGAACGATTTAACTTACCAAACAAAAATAAATATATGTTTTTTCTGTACTCATTGATCCTGTCTTTTGATGCCATGCCCATTGTGCTACAATGTGTCTGGAAAACAGCCCGTGATATTTCTTGGGGCAGGAAATAGTTATGCCTGTACAATAATGTTTTACAGTGCGAATGATCAAAAGATTACCAACTTCATTTTCAAATCAAGTCCAAACAATAACAGAAGCTATCAAGCTACTTTACTTTGTGTCACAGTTTCTCAGGAATATGCCCAAAATTCCGCCATCACTAGGTATGGCTCCAACACGATATGGTTTGGTGCCTGAACAGATGTGCTGCAGGCTGAGAAAGCACACAACAAAGTGTAAAATGAAACAAATTTAGCAGTGAAGCATATCTGTAATGAATAGCTCTAATAGATATAGTCCTGCCTGTATGTTGCCCTAAAAGAAGCAATATGTTGAGCGAGGGTGAGCAAGAATTTCCCTACATCCTTTAATGATAAGTTATATAGTTTCTGGGTAGCTGCATTCAGGGTTCATAATCAGGCAAAACCTTTTTCTTGTAACACATGATTAGACAGTGGAGTTCATTGCCATTGTATGCTTTAGAAAATAATAGTTGGCAAAATGGAACAATTCATGTGAAAGTTCAGGTAGGCAGCTGCCATATAGCAGTATCCTGAGAGGCCATAGCAATGAGTGCTGAAAAAAACACAGGCTGTGAAATACTCTGCCATTCTTAATGGTTAGGATAACTTCAATGGGAAGCAGAGTCTTTACATCAAGCTATTACAAGGGCTCATGTATCTTTTTTTCCTTAATGTGGTAGTGGTACTACTTGGGGATAATGAACTAGCTGGAGTAGAGAGCTGGTTGCTTTTGACAAATCCAACATTTTCCTTTCATTTTCCTTTCCCTTCTGTCTACAAAAATGTGTCATTTTGATTCTGCTGAGAGGAGGGTTTTGTGCAGGCTTGATAATTTATCAGTGTAGTTTCTGGGGGACATAGTTGTATGAAGATCTCTCTTCAGGAAGCAAAAAAAAAAAAAACACACAAAAAAAACAACAAAAAAAAACAGCATTAACTCTCAACTCTCAGGCTTTCTTACTGTCTGTAAAGATCTACAACTAAGCTGTATGCAATATGGGTTTGATTAAAGCCTCTGTTCTAAAAGGAATTTGGTTTCTTATTCCTTATTTTTGTAATAATATTTATGGTCTTGGGGCAGTTTTAAAGTAAGATATCTATACAGTCTAATATCAGTAGCTGACCGGTGATGCCATGGTGAGACCATTCCAGTTATGGGGTCCTTGATGAACCCAGGGAACAAAGTGCCCCAGTGTCCCCTTTCTCCATGGTGCTGCAGCAGCAGAAGAATGTTCTGCAACTGCTCTGGCTTCTTCTCCTTTGTAGAGGGAGGGAAGAAGAAGGAGTTCACAGAAACTTGGAGCCATATTGTCTGTCCCTGCCTTCAGCTGGCCAAGGCCACCACTTCCATTGTGTGACTGTCACACAACATGTGTGGGCACAGGTAGGAGTTTGTCTCTGTGGTGTGAAACCTGGCAGAAGGGAATGGCAACCAAACAGCTTTCTCCTCCGCTCCTTCTGTGCCTTATTTACACTTCTGGGAATTGGGCTTCCGAGGAAAAATGCTGGAAGCAGATGTTTTCCATATGGATCTGTGGGGCGTACCAATTGTGCGTTGTGGTGAGACTGACTTGCTGTGAAAGTTGCAGTGACCTAAGGATGCCCAAAGTAGCTCAGAGTCCTTGAAGGAGTGAGCCTGTTGTTGGGGTGAGAGCTGTCTGAAGCCTCTTGGAAGGTGATGACTATAAAGGCCACCTTTTCCTTACAACCAGTGTAGAAATCTGAAGTGGCAGTGACAGTTAAGGATGCATTGGAAACCACCTGGGACGTGAGCTGTATCACTGCAAGGGCTTCAGAAGGGGTGGAAATCAAGGGATAGGGTAAGTCTGGGTGTGGGCTGGATAACTGTGTAGGCAGTGAGCTGGGATACCACAAGAGCAGGCAGAGACCACTGGAGAAAGCCAAGAGTGGTCAAATGAGCCTCAGTAGTGGGGCCCTGAGAGGAGAAAAAAAAAAAAGAAAAACAAAAAGAATAATGTTCACGCTTTTTGGGTGAAGTCCTGGCTGGTGAATAAAAGGCTTGGAATAAAGAGCAAAGAAATTCCTTCTTACTGTTTGATGATTGTATTAAGAGAAATACAACTTAATGCCCATTTTCAGTAAATAAACAGGTTTGCTACCCTGTTTATACACAATTCAATCTTCAGTTTCCTCAACAAAAACAATCTAAGTATTAGCTAAAGACTCTGGCCCAAAGGGGTAATAGTATTCTTTAATGGGAATAAATAGAGGGTAGGCAGTGCTCTTTCAACCCGTTCTTTGAAGAGTGAGCTGAGTACAGCCATTAAGAAAGGTACAGGTACACAAATATTTACCTATTAGGACTCTATTCACCATAGGCTCAGCCCCATTGTATTTGGCATTTCTTTGCTTCTCCAGAGATTTGCGTTTGGAGGCCTGAGCTACACTCGCAAGCAGCAGTGACATGGGGTGGCCGCGCACCCTTACCAGGTATTTCGTACCTCCAGGTCCATGCAGAACTGACGATGCTGGGCTGCAAAGCCCTGTGCATGGTCCTCAGACCTGGGTCAGCTCCAGATTGCTTCGTGCATCAGCACGGAGCTCCTAGTGCTGATTCCTGGGAGCCCGTGGTAATGCTCATGGAGGATTAGGGCCTCGTTACGGTAATTGCCGGATAGAAAGTGTCGTCTTGTGTAAACGTCTAATCACAGAGCTGCCTTTCTCATTCACCTGTCCTGTAATTAAGATACAAATGTGAAAGGTATTAAGAAATAACTGCCACTTCCACATCGTGCCTGTCAGGTAGTTTGGTCGTGGTAAACCAGTTTTATGGGGTTAATTTATTTTGATCTCGGGTTTGCACTTTCGCAAGATTAACTGAAGTGGTGTACTTTTTATCGGACCCGGCAGATGGTCTGGGATTAAAGTGCTCAAGCCCTCACCATCCTGAAGGAACTTGTGAAAAGTGACTGGCAAGACCTCAACGCAAACACAAGTCCATGAAGGACTTCTTCCAAGTGTGTGCTGCGTCCCCCTTTCTGTTTTCCTTCATCACTGAGGGCAGGACACGCCATGGCAGGGCCTCTCCCGGGAGGGCTGGGGAGGCCTCAGGCCAGAGCTGAGCACCAGGGCTGACAAAGGCTCCATTAAGCCGGCTGGGGAGGAACATGATAGCTGCCTCTCGAAGCCAGGGAATCTGTAAAGTAAACCACTGGGCAGCGCGGACATGGAGGTGAAGAATGTGAAACGGGAGTCGAGCTATTTGAGAGCAGTGCCCGTCCAGTGCTGTGCAAGACGGTGTTGGCTTGCAGAAGTGGCGTAACTGGTTATAAAATATAGCATTGATGGGACAAATGCCTTGTTGGTATAAATAACTTAAACTCTAGTCAGATCAAGCCATCTCTGCCCACTTATGCGGGGGTAAGCAGGCTGAGCGTCCCCATCCCGAGTCCAGCCCAGCACAAGTATCAGTGCTGGCCTATGGGGGGAGCTTGTGGGGCTGTGCAGGTGGAGGGGAGAGGGGCAAGAGGAAGGCCCTGCTGATGGGAAGCATGGTCCCAGTCCTACCCATGCGGCTCCATCAGGGCTGGCAAGGGCTTGGCTGGGCATTCAGTGCCCTCTCTAACCCAGAGAGTGGCTGGGCTCTAGGTTGCTGTCATGAAAGGGGTCCTAATGATAGCCTGTGCTGAAAAAGCTGATCAGAGGGCAGGAAAAAGTTTAAAATCCTGGACAGGCTTTGCTATCAATTTCACGCAGAGCAGTCAGCAGGTTCAAGCTCCTCACCCTCTTCAGTTCTGCTCCTCTACCAGACCAGCTGTGAGCAGAGCAGCCCAAAACAGCTGAAAATAGTGACTGGTGCATTTCAGTCAAGGGTAATGAGAGACAGAAATGAAAATTAAACTCAAAGTGCGCAGTCAGTCTTCCCATCGATTCCCATGTTGTGTTATTTCACCCTTAAGAAATCTTACAACTCTAAATGTTAAGGAATGTTGTAGTTGAGTCAAAAAAAAAAAAAAAAAGAAAAAAAGAAAAAGAAAGACCAAAAAGAACCAATTCCTTTTGATGTAAAACAAACTGATGAGCAAACGAGCAAAGCATACAGTAGGCAAAGCCAGTTTTAACCACCAAACCTTCCTATCTGACAAATTTTGTGTAACATCAACTTTGTTTACAGTTCATAGCATTACTAAGAGGAGTGCTCTGAAACTGAGACTTGAATGTTTACTATCATAGCAAAGGAACAAACAAACAGAAAGTGGAATAAGATCTGTTTTAAAAAGGAAAAAGCCCGATTAATACTAAGACAACTGAGCTATTGTCTAAACAGTGGTTTCAAACTTGATTTAGCTTGTAACAAAATGTAACAGTATCCACCACAACATATATTATGTCTAATGCTTTCCCTTAGGCTGAAATGAAGGAATAGTTCATTCTTCTAACTTGTTCCAGGTATAAAACAAATCCTGCCTTTTATTACTTTAAAAATGTCCCCAGAAGCTGATGACATTATTTCATAAGACACATCAGTACCTTGTGCTGTGTCCCTGAAGAACATGCGCGCCTCGGTGGAACATGACCAACTGTGTGTTAAACCATGGGGATGAGGAATATGGCAATGATAATCTGTTGTGCTTGACTTTTGCTTATCTCTTTTGGTCTATATCGCTTACCTGTATGCATTTCATGAACCTAAAATCTGATTAAAATCAAGCAATAAACTCTAAATTTTCAGTCATAGTGTTCCTGTATTCTCTCTTTAACAGCAATATTTTAAGGAAACTGAAAAATATTTGTAGCTTCTCCAAGCTCTGGATCCATTTTCCTTGTTTAAGTATTTAAAGGGAACTAACTAAATATTTGTAACCAATAAAGAGCATTTGATTTATTTGTGGAGTCATTTTATTCATTCTTTGTATATATTGGAATGACTTAATTTATACTGAGGTTCTTGAACAGATGTTTAGACATTTCAGAAATTGCCTGCATTTTTAGTTCAAACAATTATTCCTAAAATGGAAGCAATGTCTTGCTATTGGCTAATATTAACTCTTTCCTACTCCTGCTCTTCCTGAGCATTGCAACCATCTCTCTGGCTTTAATTACCTGGGTGTTATTTTCTGGCAACATGCAAAATTAATGTTTTGCAAGTTAACTATAAGCTGAGATTGCATTCTTCGCCTAATCACTGAGATTTAAAGACAATCTAGTAACCTAGCCACCTTTTCATGAACATTTTAAAAATGTGGAGAAAAGGAAAAAGTTTATAATCTATAGCATCTCATTCCTCTGTATACTTTTCCCATTATTGGGATTCATGGTATTAGCTGTCAGTAGGAGCTGTTGCTTTTAGTTGTGTATTGCCATATTCTCACGTATATGCATGCATTACTTAATTTTCAGCAAAGCCTAAAATGGTTCATCCGTGTTTCCAGGAAAGAGGCTTTCTTAAGAAGGACTTAATAATTCTGCATTGCCAGAGGAGTATCTGTTTTCCCCAGTGTGTCACATGTGTTTTGTTCTTGCCTGTAGCTTGCTGGTGTAGCAATGGAAGCTGAATCCTGGCTCCAACCTAAGTTGTGCCTATTTATGGTAGGACACAGATTTAGAGAGCAAAATCCCTCCTTTCCCCCTTTAAATGTAAATCAGTGCTGGGATATGTGATGACAGTCCTGATGAAGTGTCTGAAAGCCTGTCTTCTTGTGAAACAACATGTGCACTTAAACAGAATAATTTCTAGCTTCCTTCTAATATAGGAAAGCTATTTATTATGTAACATTCAAATCCTTTTCTAAAGATAGACTTGCTTGTGAAAAACACTTAAAGCATTGGAGACTGAAATTCCCAGTAAAGCGCTGCTGTTGTGCCTGTGGTATTTTGGCCATCAGCTTCTGGTGGGGTTCCTGAGGATCCAGAGACAGGGCAGCACTGTGCTGCTCTCTGAAAGGCTGCAAGGCTTCTAGCTGTGTCCATTCCTCTGATGCTTCCTCTGCCACTTCTCTTCCTCACCTCTCCTCCATCCCAATTGATCTGCATGTCCAGAAAAAGTTGGACAGAGTTCAGCCCATTTGGCTACCAGCAGATGTCTGCTGCTGATGACTTTTGTTCTATCCTCACTGGTACTGTACGTAAATCAGTAGAAATGAAATGATCCATTTTATGTTGGTAATCTCTCGTGTCATCTGATCTCCACTTAGGAATTTAGATTTAATTGTTCTTGTGTAGGCTGGTAGATATTTATCTGTGGTGTGGGATAGGCAGTCTTTAATATTCTTTTGGATTGTGTATTTCAGCTTTTGCACTCTTGTGCCCAGAGCATAGGATGTACATCAAATGTTAGATCAGACTTCCACTGAAGTCAACAGCAGTGAGAGCAAGATTTGCCTCTAATGTAACATTTTATTATTCTAAAGAAATAATTGTTCATCCTTGTTCTGTTTTGCCATCTTTTAAATAACTCATCAAAAAAAAGAAAATCAAATGTCTCATATAGAAATGCTTGTAATGCTTGTATCAATGTTGTATCACAAATTGAAATGCAGTGTTGCCTTTTAGAGTGTCATTCTTCTTGGACTCTTTGTTCCCAAATATTTAGGCTTTAAAACAGAATATCAACGTGTATAATAACATGAACTCTCTTTTGAAGTGCAAGCCGAAGACATGAGGGCAAAGGGGAAAGTGTGATGTCTGTGTACTGTTTTAAAGCAGGGTACTGTATTGTGAGAAAACTACTGTACTTGCTCTCTTCATTCAGCTGGAGAAGAATCACAGGCCTGTTATGTCAAAATGCAGTGCTTTTCCAACTCAACTGTTCTTACTCTCCAGAGATGCTGCCCGGGAAACTGAATAGGAGGTTGACAAAGTATCCAGCTAAAAGGATGTCATTTAAAAATGTACTGCTGTGTTTATAGTTGTGCAAAGCCAGCCAACAGATCACTTGAAAGAACAGAAATCGGAAAATGGCAGTCTATAGTTGTGGAAAATCCCATTGCTCAAAATTCAGATGTTTTGTAAAGGAGAGAATTTTCTTCTGCAGATTTGGCTGAATTTTTGACATTCTTGTATTATCTCCTGCTGGAGGAATGTAAACAGTACTCATCTGTCAGTATAGCTGTTGCAGCTGGATTGCCTTTGGGACTAAGATTTTTTTTTTTTTTTTGTAAATGGAGATGTATCCCGAATGTGGTCCTTGCATACTGTCCGCTCTAAACAATAAAATTTCCACTGTGATGGGTGAGGTATGACAGACATTTGCTTTGTGCTGCCCCATTGGTCTGTCTGCTGTGACTTGCAGAGGAATTAATTCCAGGCTGGATATGTAATCAGATTTGATGCTTGACTTCCTGCTCCACTAAAGTGACCGATAAAGACACCATTAATTAATAGTGAGCAAATATGAAGGCCAAAACTAAAATCCCATTTTTGTCAGTTTCCAGAAGATTGAAAAGTTTGTCCTGTAATGATTAGAAAACATTCACTTTTCCCTGTTGGCAGTGTCTACAACAGTAAAGTTAATTCCAATCCTGATCTACCCTGCATCTCTGGCTATCTTGCAAAATATAATTTTCTTAACAGCTGTCAACTTCATATTGGGAACTACATAGTTGTTAACCACCCTTCTGTCTGCTTTCTGCTCCTTTGTCAGAGTTACCCTTAGCCATTCATTCCCTCTGTGAATGTTATGACTACACTGCAGGCAGAAGCTTGTGTGGATACCTGAACTCAGCTGTAAAAAGGCAGCTCTGGAAAACAGTCTAGAGCAGTGGAACCAACTGTTCATCTCTGCTGTAGCTTCTTACATTTATCATGTGTACATCTTGTACTAACCAGGATAGGGCACAGGAGTGTGAATTGGGACTGCTGTCCCCTTCTTTGGCTTTACTCTTGCTCTGAATATTATATTCTTCCTTTCTGTACACCAGCTTGTCATCTCCAAAACGAGAATTAATCTCCACCTAGCCCTTCCTAGCAGCAAGGTTTTTAGGGCAGGAGGTGACGGGTGAGAGTGCTGGGTCCATACCTGAGAAGAATGGAGAAGGTGGATGATTTTTAGGCTTAAGACATGCCCACAGTGTTTTAGGCTTAACTCAGCCTACAAGCAGAGTTTGGAGATACTCAGAGAATGCACAAGAACTTGAACACCCCACAGCCCAGCCAGCTGTGTGGAGAGCTGATGGATCACTTGCTTGAACTTGCATACCCAAATTTCTCCTAAATTGCTCTAAGTACCCATTTATTTATTTATTCATTCATATTAGGTCCTTTCTTTCTCTTTGCCTCAGTCTCCATCCAGAAAAGAATAATAATTTTCTGCCTCTCCAGGATGTTGTGTAATGAATATTCAAAGGCTTGGAAAACACCTATCTAGGATGATAGTGGGTGTTAATATGTACTGAGCACCATTAAGTTCCCTGGTCACTGCAGCTTCTGACCCAGGAGAAGCAGACTGAAGGAACTGTTATTTCTGCCACCTTCTCTAGATGAATCTTTTTGCTGATGAGAATTTACGGAAGGATGCTTTTTCTCCATGTATCTCCCTCTTTGTTTTCTCTCTCCTACACATGCAGTTTGAGCCACTCTTTACAAATTTTGCCATGTGCAACCACAGTAGAGAAAACTCTTATTTGATACTTGTTATCATTTCTAAGTATAGAGGGATTTTCATTTCCTGTTAACATGGAGACTTACATAAAAGTAAAAGCACATTAATTTGTCAAAAGGTAAAATGCCTGGGTGTACATGCACCCTTCCATGCAAGAGTGAGAGGCACTACTGTGGATGCACTTAGCCCTTACTGTACAGCATTATCTCAGTCCTGTATTTGTAAATTAAAAAGTTTGTATGTAAAGTCTTTTTTAAAAGCATAATCCAATTGTAAGTTTCATTAACAAAATGACTAATCTTACTAAACGTTACAATGAAAGTGCTGACAGAACCTAAGTTCTAATCTGTGAATGCAGCATTATAATTTTACAAGAGTAGCTGTTCTTAATAAACATCAAAGTGAATGTAATTATTATGTGACTTTAGCCCTTTTTTTCCCACGATACTGTAGTTAATCTTGACAACAGCTAACATTAAGCACAATGTTTTAACTCCCCTGACGATAAAGTTTAAAAATACTTTAGGTTCAGATTGTTCCACTCTGCCATTATCCCCCTTTGGTTGCTTCAGTGGGTGACCTTCACTCTTTTGGCTTGGATGTGTTGGACACTGTCCTGTAGAGGGTGTTTTGTGTGTGCTTTGGGAGATGGAACCAGGACAGAAGACAGTGTGAAGAGCCCCATTCTCTTGTGGAAGAGCGTCCCCATTCTGAAAATAAGCTTGGACTATGTTAGTATCTGGAGGTTCCCTCCATATTTCACTGAAGCTTATTGATCTCAAAACCAAAGCAAAGCAAAAACTGAACAATTGTAAGATTTGGAGAGATTACCTTCCAAAAAAAAATGTAGATTTAGAGCAATGAGGGATGCTTTGTCATGGTCAGAGCTCAGTTTCCCCCTGCCCAGCTGAGGGAGAAATCTGGCACATGGCTGCACACCCTGCAAGGTGGTAGGCACTGGGGATGGGCTTTGGGGAAGGGATTGTGCTTTTCTCTAAATAGCCTCTATTGAGATTGTGATAATAACTTGGTGAGGGGGAATAATTTAAATTAAATCTTGCACAGTTGCAAAGTGAAATGGACAAGGGTCTCTTTTAGGGGGTTTAAGAAGCAGTTCTGGCTTAGATGGAGACTACTTGGAATAGGATTGAGATTATCATTTACCTCTGTAGATTTTAGACATGTTTTTTCCCCTTCTTTCCACTAATGATATCATCTGCCAAGCCCAAATCTGAAATATTAATTTGAGAAATTCTCCTAAAGTAAAGACGAGTACATTATGTGCAATGATTTCAGCACATCTGCTGCCACTTGCAGTCTTCCCTTCAGTGTTCTTTTCACCTTAACCTTGACTTCTTGAGCTGGTTTGAAGAGGTCATTTTCTGACAAAACACGTTACATTTTGAGCCCTATTAAATCTTCAAATCATGAATCTCATGAAAAAAATACTCATTGTAGTCTCTAGACAAATGGAAATACATTAATAGTAACAGCACCTTTGCTGCAGTTACTGGCATCTTTATTTTATTTTCTGCCTTCAAGTGCAGACACATTTGCTCTACATGCAGACAAATGTGTATTCAAAAACCCTGACTAGAAACAAATATTCACACATAGTACCCATATTTCTTGACCTGAGTATATGACAAAATCAAACATTTTTGTCAGGCATGCTTTATAACCATGGATTCCTGCACATAAAGGCAGGATCCTTCTCAAATGACACACACGACTATTATTTTGTTCCCAAGGGAAAGTGGTATTACAGCATCAGTATTATCCACTGGTAATGAGGTGCTCACAGATGAAAAGAGGAGGGGTAAGGCAGATATAATGTGAGTGACTACCCTGTGGCAAATATTGCTTTAAAAATGTTTTCATAACACTTCAAAGAGTCTGAGTGAGGGGATCATGTGGTAATACAGTCTCTTGCTTTAAACAACGGGGACTTCCACCCCCAATCCTGGATAACCCTGTTAATATTGCTAGCAGTTGCTTTGCTTGATGCCAAGTACGTGATTAAGACTCTGATTCAACAAATCAGAGGTGATCACTTAACCAGAAAGTATCATATGATAGATGAAAGGCTTCTGAAAGGGAGCTCTGTGCATCTGTAGATCTGCTTTGTGTTTTGTCCTCACCGCAGGCTCCACCACCATTGTTAATATCTGTGAAGGGCTCTGGAAATAAAAACGCTGGGACAGTGGCTAAACATTTTAACAGTGATGAGTGTTAGATGAAAATATGGGGATATGGGGGAGTTGTGCCAGTGACAAGATGTTCTTTGCTTTTGGTCCTCAAATGTCATGTGGTGAGGTTGCATTTTTTAATTGCTGAGACGATGGGTGCAGCAGAGACCCAGACCTTATCATCTGCAGGAGATGGCTTCCTCAAGACTTTGCATGTCTGAAGCCTGTCTGGGGTTACTGATTTGCACAACAGCAGGAGCGATTCTCTCTCTTGGTTTCACTAGAGATCTGATGGAGAAGGGATTTCTGAACTGATCCCCATGCTTGTTATAAATACAGAAACACAATTCAACTACCTGTAGAGTGATGTAGCAAAGAGTCAGTAGCCTTTTTTTTTTTTTTTAATATGTGGAACTTTCAATGTGTGTAAAAGAATCAGCTCTCTGTACCCGAGTGATACACTGAGTGCTGATAAACTATTCCTCCACAAATGCAGGAAGGGATTCTCAAATTGCTTAGTCTGTGAAAGACTTTTTATTTTTTTTTATTTTTTAATTTTATTTATTTATTTATTTTTTAATGTATATGTATATAATTTGGTGTGGGTTGTCACTTAACTTCAGTGACATAAGTACTTCTTTCACTGAGCATGCATTTTAGTGATGCCTCTCCCTGGACAGTGATGCTTCTCCCTGGGCAGCACAGGTTGTACAGAAAAAGAACTGCATGGACAAAACCCAATGAAGAGGGAGATGTGCGTGTGCTGTACCGCTGAGCAAGGGCTGAGCAAGCTGATCTGCTTTTGGCAGATCAAAAATACCCAGAGTTGCTCCTTTCAGCTGGGCATAGTCACAAGTCCATACCCAGATCCTGGGGGACCAGCAGGACAGGACGTATGTAAGCTGTGAATGATCCTGCCATCGAACCCTCTGCTGTAGTAGTGTGTTCAATGTTAAATGCTTTAAATAAAAAACAAATGGATCAGCTGGAGATTGCTGTTTCCTTGGCGATGAGGATGATGGGGAGCATACTTAAAATAAGTGGAAAGACACAGAGAGAAAGTTGTTCACTTTCCTTTGAGGAGTGAAGAAAAATGTGGTGATAACCTCCACACAAACAAATGGTTACTACAGAATGAAAGGCAATAAAATATTATTATACATCCACCAGCGCCAGGGCAAGAGTCAATGGGTTTATGTTTCAGAAAAAAAAAAAAGGAAAAAAACCAACAACTTTAACAAGAAGTTTCAGTGGAAAAAGGTATTAGGAAATACTTTCTCAGGAAAAAGAGAGTGAAATGTGGGAAGTGGTTGCCTGGAGATGGTGAAAATTGACACTGAAGCTTTTAAAAATAGGTCTGAGAAATACCTGTCAGAAATGATCTGTTGTCAGTCCTTAAAGTACAGGGATGTACTATTTGATTTCTCAGGCCCCCTCTGGCCCTGATTTTTATGTTGTGTTTTTTAAGCATTTAGTGTAAAGCCTTTATCCCTCAAACTGATTTTTTTCTCTTTGCCTGCTTTTTCTTAAATCCAGCCTTGTTCTTGGTATTGTGATATATTTTTTTTAATGGCATTTTACTTCTTGTGTATGTCTATGAAATGATAAGCCATTTTCATAAAGTGCTCCATCAAGCCAAATTCTCTCTGCTGTTTGAGGGTATGGAATTGGTTCTTACTGTGAAGAAAATGCAGGTGATGTACTGTTCAGCCACCTTTATTAAAGATTCACTTAAGCTACTGTAAACTGGCCAGAAATACAGTGAGTACAACTGGGCTGCTCCTGGATTTACATCGGGTGCTTGTGGGCGCAGAGCGGGGCCATGTCCACGTACAGGTGTCTGGAGATGAACACCTAACAGGCCACTGATGGTGTTGGCAATGAAGTCCACTTTGCAGTTTGTTTCTGGGATGATAATGAATTACAGGATCTATTGCATTATCCAGATGACTTACCTTAATCATGTCTTGCGTGTATTTGTTGCTCACAGCCTTTCAGTGTGCCAGGCTGCCTGGTGCCTTTTGCACTGGGGATGCTTTTTCAGTCAGATAATCAAAATCACACATTGCACTTTGAGTAGAAAAGAGTTTCTTGTCCCTCTCTTCCCAAATCCAGCAAGTAGCTAGCATCCCAGAGGTTTTCTCCTCAAAATGATGAATGCCTGACTTCCAAGCTTGGCTCTGCCACAGATCTGAATTGCAGCTCTCAGCAAATTGTTTCCTCCTTCTGCTCAGTGACTCACCCAAGTGGAGGAGATGCTGCTTACCTACATTTCTGCTTTGCCAGGTAACATGTTTGCATGTTATATTTTGCATACAGCCTAGTACAGCAACTGTAATTAAATCCTGGCAGAAGTCAATGGAGAGGCCAAATGATCCAGGGGTGCTGCTAATAGTAAAGCCAAAATTCACCCACCAGAGAAATAACTCGAGTGCTTCAGTGCACTCTAAAACAAGACTGACCTCCTTTCTGAAGGCCAGGTTTTACATCTCCACACTTGCTAGGCATTTCATCACTTCCTCCAGAGACCTTGGTTGAAGCAGTACCTTTGGCTCTCTTTCTTTTCCCTTTTCCTTTCCACTTTCTCAAATGTTCTTGGACTTTGTTTCTCCTTTGCACTTTGTTTTGCTATGTAGGCTAGCACTGCTTGAGGACAGAGGCAGCATGATGGTTTAAATAATAGTCTGATATAAATCATCAGTGGAGTATTTTCAATTATATCAAAGGGGAATACCTCGATAAAGCAACAAGTGCTGTTGCTATTAGCAAAAACACTTTGTGTTACTCTACATTTTCAAATGGTCTCTGCTCTATCAGCCAAGTTTGCTCAGTTTATTTATTCTGAAGATCTGAGTTGATGCAGTGTAAAGATTTCATGCAATTTGGTAAAACTTGAAGTGGGATCTACTGAAATATGGATACACTGCTTGCCATTTTTAAATATCTTTCACGGTATCTCTAGTTCCAGAGAAGTCAGGTTCTTTAAAGATGCCAGAAATGTCCAGTGCATCACAGAGTGTGCATGAAGAAGTCTCCCTCTTGTAATACTATCTGTGAGATTCTCAGAAACTGAGAGTGCTGGCCAAAATAACTCCAGAGGGACCAGAAGCAGGCCAAAACTAACATGGTTTTAAAATCTAGCTCTATATGCTTCCATGCAGCTTTTCTAGGAGCTGTTTCTTCAGTGAGCCTGCTGATGGGTTTTCTAAAACTGAAATAAAATGAGGGTCTGTTCCTCAAGTATTTGTCCATGCCACAGTCTGAAGTCACTTGCTAAGAGAGTGTGGGCAGCAGTGTATAACGTGTATAAATAGCAGCTAGGTCCTCTTCTGTCTCATGAGTAACTCGTGCCAGACTGCTGCATTCCTGGTGCGCGTGTTTGAGATGCAGAATGAGTTAGGTTAGAAGAAATTGCATGGAAACTGTCTGCATAGCTTTGAAAAATTATCCAAATCTAAAAAATATACTCTCACATAACTTTTGGTTACTTGCTGTGATGGAATCAGGCCTCTCGGTGACTCCCTGGTTTACTTTCCAGGGTGTCTGCCTTGGGGATAAGTGCTCAACTGATGTTACCTCTGCAGATACTTGGGAATTACACTGCCCACCCTCTTACACTTCACTTCTTCAGGAGGTGTGTAAGAGGCACTAGCAAACCAAAAATCTTTGCACAACACCAAAAGCTTTGCACAGGTAGCTTTTATCCCAGAGTTGCTTTACTCAGGGCTTAAGCACCAGGCTTCGCAGGCAGCGAGCAAAGCGAGGCATCTCCCGCTTCTGGAGATCAGCATGGCCTTGGGACTCCCTGGGAGTTCGCCTGAGCTGGATGAACCACGTTTTTCCCTTTTCGTTCACTGAGCCCCTCATTTGAGAGGCTACAGAGAAACCTTGACAGGAGTAAAAAGGAGTTGCTATTCCTTTCAGAACTTTATTCTTCCTCTGTTATCTCCTTGCATCGTCCCGGCCCCCTCCTACAGGGAATCCTGGCAGGTGGTTTGGTCCAGGGGGACCATGGCCCTGACAAACAATATTCTCCCTGCATGAGAACCATCCTCTTGATTAGGATTACTCAATTTCAATGGTATTGCACTGAACTGGTAGAATTAGACTTGTTACTTCCATGCTAGTGCTCTCTGAGGTTTTAGCCCATCAGGGAGGTGGAAAGAAGAGAAGGCACAAGTGTGTATGTTCAAAATGGAGGGGGCAGCTCATTAAAGTGAGATAAGAGACTGTAAACTGAGACATGAGATCATAAACTGTCATCATGTTGCATCTATTGCACTTTTCTGAGAAGTTCTTCTTTGTGGCACACCACTGTTTGTTTGATTGTAAGTATTAGCGGAGGACTCTTTATTATTTGGATGTTGAAAATTGGCAAAATCCTAGGTTCTTATAGTTTCTTTAACCAGCCAAAAAATAAGCTGTTATTTTCTTCTCCTTTCACTAGCCAGAAGCAAAATAAAATTTCATAGCTGCTTTAAAAGACCTTTATTCTATTAACCATGATATTTTTACATCTGTGAGAAAGCACAAAGTATCCAGAGCTGAGTTTTCTGGTAGACTTCCTAATGGGATTATAGAGAGAGTCAGGAGCGAAGCACCACTTGTGGCCCTCTGCTTTCTTATGGACAAACCATCACCTACTGGGTAGGGGCCCCAGTATCTCCTGGCAAACAAGTGACCATTAAGACCTGTAAATAACACCTGCTTCTGTTATTGTCTGTGAGGCTAGGCTAAATGTGGTCTAAAAGAATGAGCAACCTTTCAAATTTGGAAATAATAAAACGCAGTTGTCTGCGGAAGATCAGTACTATGAAATCTATGCGGGGCGCCCAAATACAATCTGGTATATTTGGGCAAGAGAGACTGGGAAGAGAAAGGAGGAAGGAACTTTGATGCAATAGGAAACTTCTGAATTTATCCGGGCAGGTCCTCTGGACAGCTCTAGGGCTGAGACCTTATATATAGTCTTTGCTATTCTTAGAGCATGCAGCAGAACAATGGCTCCATTTGAAGAAGCTCTTTTATAGCTTGCCAATATAAAGAAGGCTGTGCAAAATGATATGATCGTGTAATTGAACACTGTAAATAGATATTCTGACCCTGATGATAATTTTACATTAGCTCACTTTCCTGCCACATCTAAACTTTGTAGACTTAACAGAATGAGAGAGATCTGATTAATTTTTCTGGGTTTATAAAAGTTCTTCTTACTTATATGCAATTCATAAAATCACCGGAGTCAATGGAACAATGATGGAGCCTTCTTTCTATTCATCGAAGTAGAAGCTAGATTAACTTAATCCCTGCTATTGCTGGTTTGACCTTAATGTACAGTCATGAAATTAAGACCTGTGAATTCTGCGAAATCCAAACCTCAAATGCAAAGAAGGCCTTTTACTTTTTATAATGCTGCCACAGTTTCCCCTATTAATTAGGATTAATTGGGATTATTAAAATTGGTTCTGTGCAATGCAATAGAACTGGTGGTACAGGCTTGAGTCAGACAGATGTAGCACGCAACAGCATTTTGAATGGCTGCTGCCCAAACAGCAAGCTAATGTGACAACCACCACTGGCTGGTGCAAGCCACAAAGTGTCCCAGCTTGCATGACATCAAGGGGTCTGCTTTGTGCCTAGTACATTGTGGGAAATGAGCAATGTTTCACTGCAGAGATGGTTTTTTGTAGCTCCTTCCCTATCAGAGCCAGCTGTTGCTCCATGGAACAGCTTCTGCAAGGCTCTCAGCAGCAGTTGCCTCAGAGCAGGCATCTCACCCAGCTCCATTCCACTGCCATCCTGGGCAACGCTACACCAGCCTGAATCTGCACCCAGTCACACCCTGCAGTCACACCAACGCTTTCTGCTTTGCAGGCAGGCTTTCTTCTTTGCCATGGACCACATACAGCAGTGCATGGCAGGTGCAGAGAGGGAGCTGGTGGGGATGGAACAGGACCTTGCACCTGCTGCTGGCCTTGGGTAAAGGTTTCTGGGGAATAGCAGAAAGTGCATTCCCATTTAGGAAAAAGTTTGGATCGTCCCCTGAGCACCCTCGCCAAAGGTCCAGCCAGACCTGAGGCAGGCACATAGTAACCCTCTGGATCACTAGGATCCTCCTTGGGGAGGTTGCGATCCAGCACCATGAACTCACACCAGATGAATGTGCTGTGTCATGGGGCCATGACATTTTTCTTAAGGCCTCTACGTATTGCATTTCTCAGAGAGATATCAAGAATATTGAAGTAAAGCATATGCTTTTAAAGCATTACCATACAGTACTTTAAGTGCGTGGCACCTAGGAAATTACTGGAGGGACTAGCCTGCAGCCATTTTAGCTTGGCTGATTCTTCCATGCAGTGCCGTGTACCAGCTGTGGCTTCTGCTGAATTGTGCATTGTTTCCCTAAGCTGTGGGCAATGAAAGCCAGAGAACATGAAATCAAGATGCATGGCAAAGGTGTCGTGGTGGCAGAGAAGCAGCCTGCGTGCAGCAAGGAGTGATAAGTCACTCCTTCCTGCGGTGATCGCACTGGGTGGCTTCTGGAGAGAAAGCCTATTTTCCTGTGCTCAGTTTTGCTGTGGTGTTGGAATTCATAATAAATGTGGTGGTGGTTTCTCTTGTTTCTCTTATGATTTAAACCATGCTTTTCTGACATGGCAGATAGCAGCAGAAAATGTGTGCGTGGAGGGCTAAGCTGGGAATGGGAACCAGAAGTTGGAGCTGCCCGACTTCTGAGTGTCTGAAGTCTCAGCTGGAAGACTGCTTTGCGTTTGTTTGATTTGCATTGGTATACTGTTACATCATATATATGATACAATAGATTAAAAAAAGCCATGTGGCTCTTGTCAAGAAAAAGTGAACAACTATGCACTTCTAGTAATTATTACCATATGGCACTTGTGCTGTTTCTACATATATAGTTGAGTCACTTATATCCCACTGAAATGCTATTTTTTTTATCTGAGGGAACAGTTGAAACAACACGTTTATTGCTATAATAATACCTTTTTATTTTTTATTTTTTTTCATTTCAGCTCCTTACATCTGCTCAATAGCCACATCCTATATGCCCATAGAACCTCTGTGTGAGAAAGTGAGCTTCAAATGCCCATGCTTAAAGTAGTTTAACCAAGTTTTTAAGTAAATGGATTAAGCAAGTCATATTCCTTTTAAATTATTTTTAAACTGGTGGTGATAACACAAAGCAGAGGCAGGAACGGACTTCCATGTGCAGGGATTCGGCATAGCAAGTGGAACGAGTTGTTGTTTCACAGAGAGGTCTTACGTATCAAATCTTTTCTGAGTGAATTCACATAACACCAGAGTGTGAATGGTCATATTTAATCTTGTCAGTGGCATTTTCGATGCTGCACAGTTTGGACTAACCTGCTTTAAAGCTCTGCTCCTTTAACTCACGCTGTTATTGTCTGCTACAGTTGTTGACTCAGTAGATTTTCTGATGTGGTCTGGGAATGAGTTCTTTTGGACTTTCACATTATCATATTACAATATACACCACACATTATTTATACTGGGGGTTAATTACATCATCTGAATGGAATTCATTTTCCATTGTATCTTCAAGTTGTATTTTAAAATATGATTTTCTCTTATGGAAATGCAGAATAAAAATACATTGATTCTTACAGAAATGAGCTCTGCATCATGATTTTTGATATATGTTTGGCTTTAAGCAAACACATTCAATTGTAATAATTAACTGGGAATTGTTATTACAGGATGAAATACATCACTTCTGAACTGTAATGGAATATGGAATCTATCCAGCTAAATGTAGCAGATAAATAAAATAAATAACAGTAAGCCTTCTCCAAGGGACAGAGTTGCTAAGTAAAACTTATCCATGTTTAGAGTAATCTTAACTCTTCTCTTCTCTCAGGCATTTCTATTTATTTTTAAAATAAAATCTGAAAAAATTTACTGTGACCAGGAACTGAAATATGTAACCTCATTCATGTGAAAAACAAGTGGAAGACAGCATGTCATTGTGCGAATACTTATTTTTTGTTTGGCTGTCAACACATAAATGTGAAAATAAAATGGAGGGATTAACTAAAAAAAAAAACATTTTTTGTCATGGTTTATTGGTGAATTTAAAACCCTAAAGTTCATTTTGGGTCAAACAAACATTTCGTTTTCTCCCTGAAACAAAGCACCTCATTGAGTGGTGGGAGAAGCCAAAGCAATGAGGAGCTGGATTCACAAAATGGAGGAGGTGAGTCCTTCCCTTCCCTCCCTGTGCTGCTGTCACCCTGCGGGGGTGAGGTGACGGCGCGTTGTAGGATGTGGATGGCTCTGCCTCACTCACCTCATTTAACTGGGCTGCTCCGAGCCAGCATCCCCCTTCTCCTGGAAGCATGCGCTTACCGCGGCTGTCCTCATCCTCCAAGGGTGGTCTCTCACCCTGGTGTGCTTGGTCCCTTTTTATGAGGGGAGAAGACCCCATGACACCTTCTGCCTGGGAGTGTGCCCCAAGGTGGACCCTCCTGCCGCTGCCTTCATGCCCTTGCATGCAGAGCCCAGCTACCTCGCTGCTCTGTCTTGTTTTTCTGGAGCTGTTTGGTGCACCTGGTTGGACTTAGGTTTTAAAATTTAGGTATTAGGTTTTAAAAAATTAGGTTTTGATTGATGAAGAACTAGGTTTTTGAGCATGTGTGAGAAACTCTCAGGCGTGACTGAAGCTCAGCTTCCACACTTCCTTTTCTCCCTTTGAAAGCAAATTGCTCTGAAAATGCTTTGGATATTAAAAATAAGAGAGCTGTTTTCCTCCTCTTCATCCCAAATGAAAAACAACACGGGAACTTTATTTTTTCCTCCCATCTTATAAATAAAACAATCCCTTCCCTCAGATGGCCTTGCAGGAGAGTCCTGTCTGTGCTGCACAATGGCAGAAGGAGGCCTCTGAAGTAGTGCCAGCCCGGCTTGCTTTGAAACTGGAGGCAGCTGGGCCATGTCGGCCCAGGAGAGCTTTCCTGAGCGGTGGGGCACTGGGTTGAGAAGTCCTCCTTGATGTTCCTCCTGTTCTGATGCCTGCAGCATGAGAAATGTTAGCCTTTTTCTCCTGCCTCACTGCTTCACTTTGTGGGCTCGGTGTGGTTCCAGCTGCAGGCCGGTCACAGGCCGTGGCCCTGAGACATAGGAGTGTTGCTGCAAACCACAGCTGATAATGGTCTTCAAAATCCATTTGTAAAGATGATGTTTAATGCTTTCTGGTCACTTAATTATAGGTATGAAAGCATGATGAAACTTCATAGCGAGGGAGTGAGTCCATCCTTACCTGCTGACCTTCAGCTGTGCTTTCTGAAGCGTCCACGTTGGTGCACACATGCTTGAGAGTGCCCTGTTTTGCATTTTCACTTGGCAGTAGTGGCCAAGAGGTCTTGCAGAGGGAAGATAATTATTTTCCACCGCCTTTGTGTTTTTCCTCACAAAAATCTGGACTGAACTGGAAACCAGTTAAACAAATCCGTTTGATCAGCTTTGTAAAGCTTTCCTGGTTGGCTCCCTGTTGTGCTGTTGAAAACTGGGGGAAGCCAGAGGAAGGATTTGTCAAGATGAAAAAAACCCAAGCCACCAAGTGCACATGTGTGTATGTGTGTGTCTGTGCACATAGAACAAAGGAAAAGGGGGAATTATGAAACTGTTAATTTGCTAATAATGAACAGAGAGTTGCCAAGGCCTAATTTTCATTCATGTGCTGTGTTTAGTTGCAAAGCATAGACGATCCAAAGCAGGGGCTTGGAAAGGTTCTCCCCATCTGTGTTTCCTCTGGAGGCACTAGGGCTGGCGTGGCACTTCCAACCCCATCGGATACAGCACATCAAACTGTCATTAAAAAATTCACCCCAGGCCTACTAATATGCAAGAGCTGATTCAATATGAGCAACCAGAAATGCAAGACACAGAAAGGAACAGAAAACAAAAGTGTGCTTTGGGTCAAATAGAAAGTCGATGAGTGAGAGGATTTTAATTTAATACAGAAAGACTGAATGCTGCTCAGTAAGACACACATTTGCTCCTTCTGCCAGTCTGTCTAGAGGTGCTTTCTACCATTCAAACAGGAAATATTGCATTAGTCTGGGGGCCCAAATCATTGTTATTTTTCTCTGTGCCTGAGACTTCCTTGACTCCTTATACACTGGAGCATCAGCAAACCCCTTCTGGACTGGGGTTACTGTGGGCTAGGAAAGTGTTCAACATACTCCAAAGCAGTAAAAGCTATCTTTTGGGTCTGCTCTTTGTTTTAATCTAGGAATGAGGGGGAAGTTCATGGAGAGCTACCAAACCATTACAGGTGGTTGCAAATATTTAGCTCTGCTTTTTTTTTTTTTTTTTTTTTTTTTTAATAATAAGCAAAAATTTAACATTTAAAAAAAAAAAAAGGTTCTAAGATCTAGCTGACTCCCTAGAGCCATTCAAAAGTTACTGACAAGATCAGTCTGGGATGTGGGATTCACTCCATGAAAACAACCTTTTCCCTTCTTCCAGGGCAGAAATTCCCTGCAGGTGCCAGTCACCACTGTGGCCCCGTCTGTATCAGCCAAAACTGAGGGGAAGCACTCTAGCTAAAACAAACACCTGCTTGTGAGGGGTCTTTCTTCTGGTAAGTTATAAGGACTTAAAGGTTCTTTTTTAACTTTGGAGATGGGATCATATCTGTTGAGCAGTGAGAGCACTGGGGTGGGAGGTTTCTTTACCTCGTTGGCGTGGGTGCGCAGGGAGTGCTCATTTGTGGTTCGTTTGGTGCAATGCTGATGGTTAACGAGGTTACTGTCCTCCCAGGTTCCTGCTAAAGGATGTCCTGCCCCCTCCCTCTCTTTGGCTGGTGCTGCCAAAACCTGTCTGGGTGATTCAGCTGCTCCTCTCATGGTGAGGTTGGTGAGGTCCTCCTCAGCCAGCTTCTTGGTTCGGATTCCTCCAGGCCCAAAACTTGAGCCTAATGTGCTTGGCTGGACATAAATCAAAGGAGAACTGGAAAAAACAAAAAAGTTGTTTGTGTTTTAGAGATATCATATCATTCAGACTTCAAAATACAAATTCTGTTTAAAGTTTTTTTCCCTCCCCTGTGGTTTGGGCTCATTAGCTGCTAGACTTCCTTAGTCTCAGATACCGTTTTAGTATAGATTAAGGAGGAGACGGGATCTTTGTTTGTGTTATACATACATCTAGATTGCGCAATGATTGCCAGTGTATTTTTCTTCTTCCAGCTGTTTGTCAGCTTGGTATGAACACTTCATTGTTGTAAAGCCACCTGTACAATGGCAAAGTACCAGCTGAATCCGTCTGTGGTGCAAAGAGGAAATGAAGAGACTTCGATCCTCTCAGCAGAGCCCCTTATCACCCCATGATGGTGACCTGGATTAGCTTTTGCTATCACCTCCAATATGAAAAATGACCAAGCTTTTTATCTACCACAATATTGCTCCAACAAGGCTATCCTGAGATGGTGTGAAAATGAGCTGCATTGACTTCTTCCTGCTCTTCGCTGTGCAAGACTGGGGTGCCACATGCCGCAGGGTGCTGTAACACTGTGTGAGCTCCTGGTGGTCTCCTGGCCAGGACTCTCAGCCCTGCCCCATGCATCCTTGCTAGGGCTCAGCCTGTGTCGTCTCCTTGGCCACTGACACAAAGAGCAGCACTGCTGGCAGTGATGTGTGCTGTGAGGTCCCCTGAAAGTACTGTAGGGAATAATTCCCCAGGGTGGGCAGTAGTAAACAAGTGTTTTATTTATTTATTTATTTATTTATTTATTTATTTTGTTTTTTTGTTTCTTTTGTTTTGTTTTGTTTTTCTCCCTTTCTGGAGATGCCTGGATTTCCTTACCTCCTGGGCTGTTGATGGAGATCACCATAAGGATGGTTGTGTGTCCATAGCCTCAAGGTCTGGCGAGAGTGCTAGTATTCCCCCAAAGCCGTGGCTCTGTTTCCTGCTTCTGTCACCAGTTTTCCCAGTCTCTCCTGTTCTGGCATTGATGCTTACATGACCAGATGTGTTGATCACCCTTCTTTCTGCTGGGCTAGGTAACCAGCCAAAAGAAAACTGATCATGAGGCTGCAGCTCCTGGCTGCCTCTTCCCTCCTCATCCTCAGGGTGATGGATCGTCAGAAAACTAACAGAACCACAACACCAAAACCACAGTGATTTTAATTTACTTAGGGTTCCGCTCTCCCATGTTTGCATGCCAGATGAGTAACAGAGCCAGTATAAGAGATGGGACAGGGACTTTCACTTCTGGCATCAGCTCAGCCATACTTGGCTCAACTCTGTGAAGAAGCTGAAGCCCCAGCCTCTAGCAGGCTCTGGCTGTCATTTAATATCATGTGGTATGTTAGGGATTTGGCTCATATTTGCCTGACAAGCAGCTACAAGGGGTTAAAACATGCTTCTCCCTCAGGCATACATCTGAGTTCCTTTGCCGAAGTGATCAGGGTGCCAGGCTTTTTTTTTTTTTTTTTTTTTTTTTTTTTTTTTTTTCCGGGCTGGTATCAGCCTTCAGCCCCTGGGTGATGGCCTCTGGCAGCAGGCAGCACGGAAGGCTGAGGGCACTTTTCCAGGCATCGTGGCTGGTTTTGCAGGAGCCTGTCTCTCCAGCCCCTTCTACATAACGGGGCTCTCTCTGGCAGTATGCTGGAAGGATCCTGTGCTGCATTTGAGAGGAGGTGGCTAGCTGCTCTATAAAGTAATATTTTTTTTTACTGAAGTGTAATGTGAATGGATTGTAAGTAATGCACATGGTTCCCTTCTAGGCTCACCATGCAAGAATAGTTTTTGTGTGTGCGTGCGTGCGCTTTACCTCTTCTGCCGCCTCCCCAGCAGCCATTTCTTCTCCAAACAGTAACAATTCAGTTCCTCTAGTTTCTCATTCTAGCTGAGCCCTTTGATCAATCTAATATTTCTCTGAACCTTTTCCAAAGTTTCTCTAGACTTTCCACCTTGCAGGAGCCTCACAGAAAAATGTAAACCTTTTTAGGCAGAATATTTCTTGTTCTTCTGCTCTTCTGTTTTTTTTTTTTTTTTTTTTAATTATTTTTTTATTTTTAATGAATGCTCGCAACACTTTATATAAAACCTAGGCTGATGTGGTGTAGGAATTTCTTGCATATTTCTGCTCATTCCTGGAGTAGGGCCCAACCAAAGGCCCACTCAAATCTTTGGTGGGCTTAGAGCAATAACCTCTGTCTGAAAACTTACGATATTCCTTACTCTGGATGGCTGCTGTATCTCAGGCTTTCCCTTCTTCAGACATACACTCTCCTTCCTTACTCCTCTTGTCAGCTGTGAATGACACAGATGGGGACATTTTGACTGCAGGAGCTGTGCAGCAGCTCTGTGAGTCCAGAAAGAAAAGCAGAGGTGCTGCAGCTGCTGGCCAGCCTCTGCTCCTGCCTGTGTCTGCTCGTGTTCTGGGCCTCAGTAGCTACCCCGCTGTTGGATGTCAGTTTTACAGTTGTTCTCAGACTTAGTTCTGTTGCAAAAAAATGTGCAGGAAGAATTTGTTAGACTCTGCTGAAACACACCTGCTGTATTACTGCTTCACTGCCTTCTCCTTCACTCTCTTCTCAGTGTAGCATGACTGTGGATTCATATAGCTGTGCAATGCAAAACACACTAGATTTAAAAACAAAACAAAACACAAAAAGCCTGAACTGAAATTGCCCCTTTAAAGCTGCAGCACGAAGTCTGGCCGTGATCCAGGCTGGAGGCTTTCCTTGGAACTGCTCTGTAGGACAGATTCCTGCAAGAACCCAATCAGCTGGGCTTTGCCAGGCAGCTAAGCCCACTGCAGTCCAGCAGAGGATCTGCTTGTTCCCCTCCTACAGGCTTCTCTGGGGCTGCTTGTCTATAAGGGGGAGTAAAGGGGGATGGGAGGACAGAAATGTAGCTGTGGTTTTAAATAATCCTGCTTCTTGAAGGATTTAAGCCATGTAGGTGAAATAGTTCAAGCTTTCTTTATGGAAAATGATTATCTTTGTTTCACATGTTCTTTCTGCTGTGCCTCATTAAAAGATTGTTTCATTGTTGGACTGTGCTGAACTCTTAGTGGGAAAATTATTGCTCTTTGTTTTCCAGCCTGATCTGGTTGCCTTTAGAGCAAAAAGAAATCTGTTACGTTCAGTGGGTATAAGTGGGGAGGTGAGAACAAGTGTTGCAAAACTCAGTGCGTGCTCTGAGCGAGCAGAACTGAAGACTGAGGTCCCTTATGTGAGCCACGGTATAATTGAGGGCAAAAAGCACATAAACAGAGTTTATTCATTTCTAATTTGGGCAGTGAATAGTCTACCCACTTCTTACTGTCTGGCTTGGAATGACAAACAGGTGAGCCTGTCCACTTTGTTTTCTACCGGGACACGGCTGGTTTGCAGGGCCTCCTCAAAACTGGCGCATATTTGTGCTGCTCCTCGCAGCAAGCGCTATTTAGGGGCATATATGCACTGCTGCTATTTAAAGCATCCGTGCCAAGTCAGTGTTTGAAACCCTGCCTCTGACCTGGTTGGCAGGATTGGCAGTGCGGAACGTATGGATCAACGTCTCCTCGCTCTGAGCTGACTCACAGGCCAGGTCTCTGAGGCAAGAGTTAACTCAGGGCACGCTCTCATCCCAAACATCTCAATCCTGCTTAATTTCAATGAATCTGTCATTGCATTTTGCTAACAAGGATGAAGTGATCTCAAATGTTAGTGTAATCTCTGCTTTTATTTATTTATTTATTTATTTTCTGCTGGGGATGAAACACTTCTTTCTGCTGGTTAGAAAGCCCAGCCAAAGCTCATCCATATTTCTGATGCTGGATGCTGTCCATGAGCAGATTGTGATTTAGTTCTGTATGACATAGAGGTTTTTTTTTTTTTTTTTTTTTTTTTTTAAGGACATAGTTTATATAATTGCACATGCTAGTTCTTTAAAAGCCCATCGACAGAGCTCTTTCTTCATAGTACTCGAATGAGAACACAGTGTTTTCTGTATTGTTTGGAATAGCCTGGGAAACAATGCCTCCCAGTGTGAACAGATCTCCTTCACTGCGCTGGCAAACTCATCTCAGAGGAATGTGGTTATCGACTAACCCATGATTTCTGATAGCAATAGCTAAAAAGAGTGGAAAAGTACTCGGCTGCCTGCAGCCCAATAGCATAGCAGCTCAGTGACGTGCATGATAAAGTTGCTTCTATTTAAAATGACCATAAATCCCCTTGGCCTAATGCAGCATCCTGGCTGGCCAGCAATGGTAACACAGCTGTGGGCGAAGGTCTCCAGAGGTGTAAACTGGTGCAAACTGGTGCAGTTCTGCTAGTGTCGGTGAAGCAGCCCCTTCCATACCCGCTGAATATTTGGTCCTGCCATACTTTACAGCAGTGTCGCTTGCAAAGCGCATACCCTGAGTTAATGCTTGCACTTGTGGGAAAACGTTTGGATGGAAAATGTAATCATCCATTGTTACTGAGAGTGTCTGGATTCAATGACTGAAAGTTGGCATCAGTTTGCAAAATATAAAATAGGGAACACGAGAAAAAATACACTTGCAGAGAGATTATTATTATTATTTTTTCCCCTGGGTGAAGATTGGGAAGAGAACAGGTTTTGTGCCATTTCTCCAATGAGAGGAAGAGAGCCAAGGGATTTCAGTTCTTGGAATACTACAAAGGTCACTGACATTTGTCCTTGCCTCAACTTGGAAGCTGCCCAGATTTTGGGAGTGAGCTACTACTTCCACTCAATGTCCTGTGTGGACAGTGTTCTGGTAAATTTCTGGGGGCGGAAGAGCTGCAGAAAGGGGGCTCTGAGGGGTTGCTCCCTCCCATGCCACGAGCTCTGGCTCACAGGGAGCTGCTGGCTGGTCAGTGGTGGATTTAGGAGTGGGCTATGATGAGGATGGAGGCTGTTTGTTTCCACTGAGTGGTGAATCAGGAGCACAGTACACTGATCTGATTTCCCTTTCCTGATTTTCCCTTTCCTCCCAGTGCAAAAGAGACATGGACATACTGGAGAGAGTCCAGGGAAGGGCCATGAAGATGATGAAGTGACTGTAGCTCCTCTCCCATGAGGGCTGGGAGAGCTGGGGCTGCTCAGCCTGCAGGAGAGGAGGCCAAGGGGGGATCTCATCAATGTCCATAAATACCTAAAGGGACAGTGCAAAGAGAACAGCGCTAGGACCTTTTCTGTGGTGCCCAGTGTCAGGACAAGAGGCAACGTGCACAAACTGGAGCACAGGAGGCTCCCCCTGAGCACCAGGCAGCACTTCTATGCTGGGCAAGTGTCTGAGCACTGGCACCAGCTGCCCAGAGAGACTGTGGGGTCTCCTCCTTGGGGATCTTCAAAAGCCACCTGGACATGGCCCTAGGCAGCCTGCTGCAGGTGGGATCTTGAGGGCCTGCCAGCCTCAGCTGTCCTGGGGTTCTCGGTCTCTGCTTCCCCAGGATGAGCTGGGGCTTCCTCCCTCCAGCAGATGCTGAAGGCTGAGCTCTCCAGGCTTTGTCAGCCAGACAGACTTTGCAGGCAGAGAGAACATGGCAGGAACATGCTGTTGGAGGAGCACCTGATGATGTTTTCACCGTTCTTCCTGGATTTCAGAGTGGTGTTTGTGAGGAATACCGGAAGAAGTGGAAAGCTCTGTAAACCTGAAGGAAAGCACTTACTGCCCTGGTCTTTGTTGGAGTGATTGACCCAGCTGGGGCTGGCAGTCCTCTGTGTTGCACAGCTGAAGCCAAGAGATGCTGCTAGAACACCCAGCACCCCCAAATCCCTTGGGCCTGCCTTGTGCGGCTGGTGCCTGCATGAACACCGCCATTTGGAGCACGGCCTTGGTGCCTGCCTTCAGCACTCTCATTTGTTTGGCTTTTACATAAATGGCTTTCGCAAGAAACATTTTAACCAGCAGAAAGGCCAACAAAAGGCAAACTGGCACCAACACCACAGCTGTGTATTTCATCAGGAAGACTGCCCAGGTCTGGCACCGCCCTGGGGCCCCCTCTTCCTCCGGCCGCTGTCACCACTCCCTCGGGTTTGAGCATGGCAATCTCACACGCCGCGTGTGTCGGGGGGACATTCAGCTCCCTCGTATCAACGTAAACGTGGATTCCTGGGTTGCAGGCTAAAGTGCAAGTTTCGGAAGCTTTTTGTTTCAAAACAAAAGGTTTTGAGTTCCTCTTTCTGAGGCGAGGCGTGCGCACAATGCAATTGCTGGGAGCAGCCACACCACGGCACCAGCAGTGAAAACGGGCCCGCAGCCAGAACCCAGAGCTCGTGTCAAAACACGCTACAATAGCACATTTTACTACAGCGCAGGAATGTTAATGCGATACAATTAAATGTTATGTTGCAAGGAAATTACAAGTCCCGAACCATTGCAGTATGGACGTGTGACCCTGGGGAGGCTCGTTCTCCCCGCGCCGTGTTTATAGCCGTGCCAACCCGCCTTTCCCACAGCTCCCCTTTGCCATCGCCCTGCAAAACACAACCCTCGCTCCCAGCCCGTCCGGGCTGCCTCTGGCACCCCGCGTCTTGCACAAGGGGGCCAGGGGCCAGCTGACCCCGCTGCTTTGGGGAACTGCCAGCTCTTTTCATAAGGAGACAACCCCAGAAAGTGCTCTGTGGGGGGCACCTATTGGAGAGGGCCTCCCCAGCAGCCTGTGCCTCAGCTGTGGAGGGAGCCGTGGGGCCTGTGCTCCCCCGGCCTTGCTATGGCTCCCAGGGGACGGTGCTGTGAGCAGGGCCGGGATTGCCTTCTCCCCATTAGGCAAGGCCTCATCCCCCTGGCCCCATCCTACCCCTGGGCCCAGGGGGACTTCCCAGAGAGGGGCTGCTGACAGAGGCATGCTCCCACGCGAAGGCAGAAATAGCGGCGCCTAATTGCATTTCTCACGTGGGATGGGTGTCTCAGGTGTTGTGTCACTGACTGAGCGGTGCTGAGCGAGGGGAAGACACCTTAATTACCACGTGTCATTGCTGCAGAACATCACAATGTCTTTAACAGTTGAAACTGCTTTCCTAGATCCTGCAGACAGGGAGAGAGCCATTGCATGGGGAAGTGATGGATTTGCAAGTCAAAGCCTTAGATTAGTCATTACTTGTCTCACTTTGCTCGTTCTGAGTTACAGGACCAAAACAGACTACGTCATGAAGAACTTTTAAGCAAGTCATTAATGTTTTTGCACTTTGGAGGCTGGCAGGCCTGCAGGATTTTGGTTTCTTTATATGGTTCTGTTCATCACTTCTGCAAAACACCTTGTTTAATCTTACTCTGCAGGGCAGAGGAGGAGAGAGGAGAGGAGAGGAGAGGAGAGGAGAGGAGAGGAGAGGAGAGG
>NC_048893.1:32532556-32539863 GCF_011077185.1 Oxyura jamaicensis
GAGGAGAGGAGAGGAGAGGAGAGGCATAACTGAATTAAAACCTGCTCTGACTCCTGTGCAAGACAGGGGTCTGTGGGAGCAAATAAGGCAGGCTGCCCCCGAGCTGCCCCCGAGGAATGCCGAGGAGAGCCAGGCTGCTGCTGTGCTTCCCCCTGGAGAGCACACAGGGCTCGGATGCTGATCTGCAGCTTGGAAAGCTGAACCAGCCACACGAGCCTCACGCAGGCAGCAGTGCAAACCTCAGGATGTGTTTGTTGCCACAACTTGTATGATTTTCATCAGCCATTCGAACTGGAGCCAGTAATTTCCATTGTTGCCAGGGGAGGTGGTTGGGAAGAGGGGGAGAAAGGCTGTATTATGGAAGAACGTGGAAATTTCTGTCCTTTCTTCTGTCAACAGATAATTTTTTTTTTGTGGTCTAACTACTGAATGTTTATTTTTTGGATTTTTCTAAAGATGAACTGCTGATTTGGGGAAGCAAAGCAGCTATGAAAGCTGTAAACTGGTATCCCAAATTTCTATCAAAAAAGGGGAAAAAAAGTAATTTTGTCTAATTTCTGTTTTCAATGCTAACATACTAACCAGGTCTTCTTCATCCTCGGTGCTTTTGTCCCAGGAAATGAGCCTGCCTGTTGGCAGCCCAGGGAACAGCAGGGCCAAGGACTTCCAGAATCTGGGTTTTCCCCACCACTGCCTGAGGACACCATTCCCTGCTGCTGGCCTGCTTGCCCTGGGATGCCTCCCTGTCCAGATCCTTGGACACTGCCTCTTCTATTCATTTGTCTAATTGAGATTTTGGGGGGGGGCTGGTTTGGATCAGGTCCAATGCTGAGTGCATTCAGGAATTTTTTTGGTGATACAGCCTCAGCTGAACTGGGCACATGATTGTCAAGACGTCTAGCATTTAAGGTTGAATGTCCTTTCTCCCTTTCTCCACTCCACAGAGTACATGTACTTGCATTATTGCCTTTTCCACACAGAGAAATCCCAAATTTCCACTGTGGGATCACTCTAAATAATCCCTTTTGGCGAGTTCTCCAGACAAAAGGTTTGCCTGTGAGCTAAAACTGTGAGCAATTCCTCCATCTGTAATCCAAGGAAATGTCCTGAAATTCTGGGCAACGAGAGAGAGACTCTTCATAGTTATGCAGAAAAAAAAAGAAAAAAAAAAAGAAAAGAAAAGAAAGAGCAGTTGTCCAGGTTTCAGAGATCACCAAGCAGTCGTGTTTGCACTGCTGGCTCTTTAGTGGTACTTGTGCTGACGTCTGTGCTGGATGTGTCCTGCTCCTGACGACATGCATAATTAGATGTAGCAACTTCATGGGCATTTTAATCTCTTAAAGACTCCTTGACTAATATTTATGTTAGTTAAAGTTGTAATTTAATCACATCTTATGCAAGTCCATGCACATTTTTATGCACGCAGCGGGTCAAGTTCTTTCCCGTAGGCAAGGTCTGCTGGTGACAGGTATTTGGAGAGCTGGCTGTAACTGTAGCTACCTACACAGCACCCTGCACATTGTCCTTACCTGCTATATCTGGACAATTCAGACAGTGCCGAAAAATTGCTGTGCTGTGACCATATCTTCTTCCATACCTTTGGCTCCTGGCTGGCTTGTTGCCCCCAGAGCTGGAAGGGTGGTGCAGGGGGACTGATGCCATGTCTCTGCAGCCTGGTCACTCGTGCTGCAGCAAGGAGATTCCCACTTGGTGTGGAAAGGGAATTCCTCTCCATTACCCTGCTGGCTAGATGAAAAGGGAGGATTTGGCCAACCCCTTAGGCTGTTGGCTGATGCTTCCACCCAGCCAAGGGCCATCTCCCCATTGCAGCCACAGCAGCACGACTCCAGGGACATGCAGACCCTTTACTAAATAAAAAGGGGCAGAAAAGGCTCCTTGGCATCTATTTGGTGATTTTGCAGGTCAGTTTTTGTACTTGAGGTAGATTAACAGCAGCACATGTGAGTTCCTCTGCATTATGCAGTTTATTTCAGCTCCCGATTGGGTTACATGGTGTGCACTATTCCTCCCGTGACACTTGACACAGCAGCTGCCAAGGTTGGTTTCTGGACAGGCCTGTCCTGGGAACAGAGCGTGCCGTGATCTCGATAAACGGTGCTCAGCCTGCGTGTGTGTCTCTGCTTGCCCCTTCCATTGCAGCTTTGTTGTGGGAACTTTCATGAAACCCAGGCCAGCTGCTTCCTAGCTTAACACAAAGCACGTTAATTGGGGCTGCTGCCTTTGGAGAAGCGGCTAGCTCCTACAAGTACTTGTTGTCTACATACGGTGCTTGTCTCCACAAATTGCAGAAGTTTACCTCATCCCAGAATTTGATACAGAGAATATTAAACATCGGTAAATGGAAACGTAAAAAACTTTGCAGCGAGTCCTTCGTGGTCCTGTACATATTAAAAATAGATGTTGACAGATCTGATTTCCACTTGTCAGGGCAAAAAAAGGCTGCCAGGAGGTTCATCTGTGTCTGTCACTGACTATATTTTCTGGTTGCCCTTTTCGTCAGCTCCTTGCATGAGTTCTCCTCAAAAGCTGTGTACTGTGTAGAACATAGTGTGTAGTGTATAGCGAAGCTACTATAGTGAAGCATCCTGTATCAGCTCCTCTAGAAGGTTTTCAGCTACTAAAAACCAAACAATTCCCAGCTACAAATGTAGCAGGAGTGGAAATCTTTGCATCTTCTTACTATGTTAAACTTGATCATATTTCTGTCGATGTATTTAAGATGGTTCTTAGTGCCCTTCTAAAAGATTCTTACAAATTACAATTTCTGTGAACCTTTTAAAACACATTAATGTTTCAGAATTATGTAAGACATGTTGGCAGGCAGAGTTTGCATCTCGTTATGGCACTTTTTAGTTTTAGGATAACCACCCCCATGCTATGAGTTCCCCCAGCCACTTATGCGCCAGCACCGACCAGTGAGCACAGTCGGTTTTGTGTCGAGAGTCACTGTGCAAACCCTTCCAACCCATCCTTGCCCTGCTGCGACCTCCTGAGCCCCTCAGATCAAGGGCAGAGCTCTCCTGACGTTAACAGCAGGGATGAGCTCCTGATCCCTGTAAGAACCTTTTCTTGATGACCCCTTGGTGCCCGTGGTTTGCTGCTGACTGTCAGTGTGCTCAGGGCAGTGTGGCTCTCCCAGTATCACCGGCACCCACGGGTGACCTGGGCGAGTGGTGAGGAGGGACCGAGGCTGGGGCCAGAGGTGCCCTTTGGAGGCAGCCAGCGGGGTGGTCCGGGGTGCCAGGAGCACACATGCAAGGCTAAAGCAGAAGGACTCGATGCTCACAAGCTACAGATGTCTAACATATCTAATATGGTAAGCTCCAGTCCCGCTGCCTGGTGCCTGGGTCACATTAGTTTCGGCAGTCAAGTGGCTGATTGTACTGCCAACTATTTTAGCTCATTGACCTTCTGGAGAAATGAAATAGGGACTGGGCGGTTTTGTGGTTCAGAAGCACCAGTTTGTTTCCTAGCATGACAACGCTGCTGCTCTTCTCCAGGAAGGTTGCTTTCTTGGCTAGTACCCTGGCGGCAGCAGCCAGAATAATATCAGCAGCCTCATGCCTCGGTTAACTCAGCTGTACATGACATTAAAAAGCATGCCAAGGCAGTGAAAACGGGAACCTGAGCAGTGGTGGGCGGTAGCCATTCATCTGCTCCTTGATGCTTTCCCTGCTGTAGAGCCCCTGTCCTAGTCTGCTTGCCCCTTGCAGTGTCAGGGTAGATAAGGCCAAGTAGGAATTGCACATGAGGAGGAATGGCCTCTTGTCCTGAGGGTGTTGTGTTTGTGGCTTGTGAAGTCATGCAGTGAAATTGTCGGGGTTTGGACAGGGTATGGAGAGACCACCCTGCATTGCTGGCTTCGTGGAGTGCTTGGGATGGCAGCTAGGCTGGCTTCTCTGGGTGACTGTGTGTCTGGTCCATGCTGATCGTGGCTTAGCTGTGGTATGACTTAGCCACAGCCCGGGGAGGGATCCTCAGTGCATGAGAGAAAATGCTGACCCCTGTGCTTGGCCCATCCCTCTGCTCTGTTCCCATGCAGCCAGCTGTGCATCCCAGTCCTGCACGGCGTGGGGAGGAGGAGAGGGCAGGGATTGCCCCTGTGCCTCTCACAGAACCCTGTGTGTGTGCCATGAGCCAGTGCAGGGGCAAGCAGCGGGGAGCAGGGGAAGCACCGTGCCAGCTCAGCGCTCCCCTTCCTCAGCTTACAGCCTGACAACTTGTAGGCAATGAGACCCAGAGCCATGAAGATGCTTAATCCTACCTGAGCAGTGGGGTGCACTGGAAACCAAATTCTTCCAGAGGAACTGCCACCGTGCCTGTGGGTACTCCAGTTTTCACTGGAAATGTCCTGGAGGTGTTTTAATTTGGTGATGCTGTGTTGTCTGATGCTGGGTCCCTGCAAGTTGCTTCCCCAGCTGAGACCGTGAGTGGTTCAGCATCATGTGCTCAGATTTATCTTCCCAGCTGTGTGCTTGTCATCCCAGGCTCCCTTCCTAAGCCAGGAAGGGAATCAAGCATGTATGGACTTATATTAAAGTAGCTGTTTGCCATCATTCTTCCAGCAGCTCCATGCCTGGAGACCTGCTCGGGGTGTGTGAGACAGGGACTGGGGTCCCCTCTCTGCCCGAGCCCCTGCCTCACTGGGTATAAACCACCCTGCAGGAGAGGTTTCACAGCAATGCCTCCTTGCCTTGTGATGCATCTAGGCTTTTTAAAAGGCATATTTCCTAGGCCAGTGCTTCTGTGACCCCTGTGCCCACCTTGTGTGTGCCTGCTGTGTGCCCACGAGGCACCTCTCCTGTGGGGCTGGGCACCCCATGGGGCTCCCTGAACCTCTGCCCTGAGCAGTGCAGGGCACGGCCTCATCAGCCACCTGCTCCCTACGGGGATCACCTTTACTGTTATTGGCACGGTCGGTTAAGACTCAAAAGAGGGGCTGTCAGCAGCTGATCTTCCCCAGTTTTTTGTCTCTGTGTGGAACACCAGCAGCTGCCCTGGGCTGCCTCACACCTATGTTAGCACCTTCGCACACACAGGAAATAAAACCCACAGTTTTATTTCTCCAGGATACTTTTATCACCTGCAGAGAGATGCTGTGTTGTGGCCTCTGCCATGATCTGACCGAAAGCAGAGGCTGTGCTCCTGCAAGCAGCCTCCCAGTGCGGACAGCACAGGGGATGCTCAGGAGGCGCAGCCACCCAGAGCACAGTGCTGCCCAGTGCCTCTCCCCAGGGCCCTGATGCTATTTTCTGGTTTTACTCACTTTCCTCATGCAGAGATCAAGACCCCAGAATGGAAAACAGAGAGCAGCCTCCAGCTTTCTTTTTTTTTCCCCTGTTAGCGTTCAGGGAAAACAGAACTGAAACCAAGTGCTTGGGGACAAACTAAAATTAGAATTCCTCATGAATGATGACATTCCCACCAGAGAGGAAATTAGTTAAAATATACTTCTTTCCCCCTGGGGCCTGATTCTTCCCTGTGGCACATAGAGCTTTTCTGTGCAGCAGGGAGGGAGATGCCCAAGTCTGCTGCTTCTACAACAGAGAGCTGGCTGCTGCTTTGTTAGAGCAATTAAAAGCGGAGTTGGTAACATGATAAACACATTTATCAAACGAGTTTGCTCTTTAATTCCCTGGAATTTTCTGTGAACATGATGCTGGAAGGAGGTCCCACTGGGGCCACGAGCATCTGATTCATATCCCCACTGCCCATGGGGCTGGGGTCCGGCTGCCCCACTTGGCTGAAGCCCTGCAGCCCATGCAGGGATGCTGGGACACATGCTGGTGCCAGATAAAACCTCAGGCAGGAACTGCTGCTGGTGGTGACCCCTTGTTTCATGAGCCTTAAAAAAATGGGTGGGTTGAGGGGAGAAAGATGCCCTTTGGAGGCTGTGAAGGGCCATGTATCTGTTGCATAAATCAAGTTTGAGAGAACTGTTCTACTGTGTCCTCAAGAAAAGAGCTGCTGTGGAGCAAAGGAGCTGAAGTGTCTGCTGAAGCATCATCTATCATGACACCAAGTCTCTCGGCTTTAAATAAAGGAACTGTGCGGCTGAATGAAGTAGGCTGACTGAAGCCAATCAGCTGCTTGTACTTTAAACAAAGAAAATAGATTAAAGTGTCTATCAGCCACGTGGCTGGGAATAATGGTGCTGCACTACACTCACTGAACCTGACCTGGGATACGCTGATTTATCTGCCTCAGCCAGGCTGGGCTCAATGGCCCTGCCTGACTGCAGGGAGGCTGTAAATATGTACATTCTGAAAAATGCAGCCCTTGCTGGCACTGAGGTGGGAAATGACTACTTTTTTTTGGACAGCATCAATGCCAATCAAATCCTAAAGATCAATAAATACGTGCCATAAAAAATCCCCACAAAACTACCGGTCCAGTCTGTTAAGAAAACGGCTCTGGGTGTTTTTAAAGTGGTGCTTTCCATACCTGTAGAGTGAGAAATATTGATATGGGCTGCATTTCTTCACTTTAACACATATTAACAATAGAAGACATATTTTCAGATCTGGAATTCAGATGCTGAGGTAGGTCTGTGTGGCCAGGGCCTGATTCCTTGCAAGTGTGGTCAGCCTAGGGTTTGGGGGCCCAGCACAAAGCTGTGCGAGAAGGCCTTCTAATGCTCTGTTTTCCATCAAAAGAATAGAAAAGCCCTTAAAATATGCTCTTCAGTTCACAGATGAGAAGTTGGGTGTGGGGAGGGGTAAGTACATCACACCTTTTCTTCCTATCAGTAGTGTGCTTGTTAAAACAGAGATGTCCAGAACATGCCTACTACAGATGTCAAAGCTCAAATGAAGCGGTGAATAGATGGAGAATAGCTCCTCTGGAGATAGCTTCGGGTGTTAAGTCTGTCCTTTACATTAGGCAGGACCCTGTGCAGAACTTCTGATGGGCTGCAAAATACATATGTGTTTCTTTCATGACCCTACTCCTATAGACATACCCTTCCTTTTCTGTTTCTGCAGGATGTTTTCCAAGCAATAACTCCTGTTTCCATTGCAAGGTGATACATCTATGGAAGATGAAATGTTTTTCCACTGGTATTTGTCAAATTAATGTAAAAGTTCTCTTTAAGCATGCATATGTTTAATACAGTTGTAGAGCCTTATTTTAAAACATGTCTGTTTTTGTTTAGGTAAGCGTAGCAAACTTGGTGGTTAGGAAGTAATGCTCATTACTACTGCTATTATGGTGGTAGTTAAGCCAAAGCTTTTCAGCATGAGTGGGTGAAAATAGAAAAAATGTCATGTAGCAGCATGTCTTCATCT
>NC_048893.1:32540263-32651198 GCF_011077185.1 Oxyura jamaicensis
TGCTGGGCCTGAGAGCCTCCCATGCCCAGCTGGCTCTGCTTGCCTTTTTTTTTTTTTTTCCTACAGGGTCTAGAAGCTGGTGCTCATGGCATGCAAAGATGCTCACATATAAAATAGGACAGGGGTTTCTGTCCTGAAGGGGGGACAGGGCAAGGAAGAAGTCTCTGGGGGAAGACCAGTGGGGATTTAGAAATTGGGATTCTGCTGAACAGTCACTTTGAATGATATAAATTGAAGTCTGTTTCTTTGCAAAGCTTTTTTTTATGGTCTGAAACCCTTCTCCAAAGTAATTATAGTATTTATTAAAAATTTTTACAAGGCTACGTGATATGGAGGGGAACACATACATAGCAGGGACAAACCGGGAGAGGTTCCTTGGCAGGAGCTCAGAGGGGAAGAGACTGTCAGAAAAAGGAAGTTCTCTGGCACGGCAGAATGGCAGGTAATTCATAATTGCTGCAATTATAGTAGGTAATAACTAGCATATATTCCAACTGCTCATCAGCGGCTTCATCGCTTGCAGATTCTTTCTGGTAAAAAAAATAATATAAAAAAATAACCAAGCAAATCTCATCAAGTTTTGGTGTGAGTGCAGCTCTTTATGAAATCTGCTGTTTGATATCAAGCCAGAGCAGCTCTGCTCTCTTAATGAAGGCAGAGGAGTCCTGAAGGCTTCTGCAGGATGCCCAGGGCTGGCACCGGGGCTGCCAAAAACCCGGGCTCCTTCCGCCGAGCCTGCAGGCAGCGCTGCTGGGGCGCGGGAGCGTGGCTTCTCCTCACACCCGTCCTGCCAGCACCCAGCACACTCTGGCTGTCCTAAAGGACCACATGGCTCAGTTCTTTGGGGGCCAACACAATGCTACAGCCTCAGGAGATGGAGCTGGAAGAAAGTGAGTTGCATTCCTGAGGCATTAGGATAAGGGAAAAATTGGGAGGTGAAGTCTGCCTGTGGAGGAGAGTTGTGTCTTGTGGCAAAAAGAGTTTCAAAGTGAGGCATTTTGTTAATGCTGCTGTCAGAAAAGGTCACATTTCCAGGAGTGTTTGCATCATATCCAGGTTGCATGAGTGGTTCTTGGCAAAAGAAGTCCCTGTTGCTTACATGGGGACGTCAGAGCTGGTCAGAGAAAATAACAGGGAAGTGGATTTCTTTGTGCTGAGAGGCAAAAGCACAGGAAAGCACCTCTGCAGGAAGACCTCAGCTTAAAAAAAAAAAAAAAAAAAGTGGAATAAGGGTACAGGGATTAAGAAATAAGGGTTTGGGGTATGTTAAAAATAGGAGGCTGAAGATGTTCTCGGCAAAATACATGCTCTTTTAGACCACTGATCTCTGATAGCCATTAAAATTGAGTAGGGAGAATGATTTATTTATGTACATTCATGCAAAACTATCAGCTCTTGTATGTTGTGATCTGTCAGTATGGGTGAGAACTGTTCAACCACTTGGCTTTTGTGGAAATCCAATGAAAAAGTGGCTGCAAACTTCTTAGCTAACATGGGACATGCCTAAAAGAAATTATGTATTTTCTTGACTGGGGAAAGGTCAGCTACATTTCCACAGCCACTGTGAAATGAGCTGGGAAGCTGCACGGGGACAGTGTGCACTGAGGAGGAGTGTGCAGCTCTAGCAGCTTAAATGTTCCGGGTGGGTACCTCGGAAAGGTTTGTTTGACTGATGGGGAATATCCCCAGTGCTGAGAGCTGCCTGCCTTTTATCCTGCTGCGTACAGCTACTGGCGTACCGAGGAAGATGCCGTTTGCAGTGACCATGCTGTTGAGCCACGGCTGTGTCAGGGTGTGCCATTTTCAGGTAGCAGCCCTGGCGACCCAGGACAGAAATGATTGCCTCGTCCGTTGTACAAAGGATATGTCTGATGTACAAAGGCTTCTGAATACAAGAAGAAATGTGGCATGTCTAGTGGACAATTTAAGGTTGAAGAAGTGCTTTAGACTATGGGACACACGTGGTATTGTTTGTAGCACACACGGCAGAGGTACAAACATTATTACTCATCAGTGGATGTTGGAAAGGAAGGAAGGGGTGCAGAATTTACCAGTAAGGTGGCAAACCTCGAGGGGGATGCAAAGCTTTGGGCAGAATTTGTAACCTTGCTCAGCTTCCTCCCTAGGAGGTTTGGGTTTGTGTCCTGAGAGGGCTCCAGAGGGCTGCAGACTAGAGCAGGCCAGCAATGCCCAGCAGGCTCCTAGGTAGGAGTTTCAAGAGCCAGGCTGTTTTGTAAACAATTTTACAGCTGTTGATGATAAACCCAGAGTTTCTGAATGTGAGGGATGCCTTTCCCATGAGCTTGATGTGGTGAAAAGGTGCACAGCCCCATGGAGAAGCATCTAGTCATTGTTATTACCAGATTTTTCTCAGAAAAGAAAGATCTGTAATGACGCCTGTGTGGTACCAGGAATTTGGAAAAACAGATTAAGACCCACAGGTTTTCAGAAAACCAAGCTATCTCAGTGAGGTTGTCCAAGACACTAACAGAACTCCCCCACTTAGCACCTGAAGGAAGAAGAATAGACTGCCCATCCTGAAAGTGCATATAAACAACATCATCAAATGTGTTCCCAGATTCCCCAAATCCATCAAGGTGCTTCTTGAAGGGCTTTGGGGTTGTAAACAAACTGAAGGGGAGTGCTTCCTTCGGAGAAAGATGTCTGCCTGTTCCTCAGTGCCTTGTGTATCCCAGATCGTAACAGCCCTGCTGCACGTGTAACAAGAAGAGGTGCAATGCTGGCATTTTGTCTGTGGACAATTTCTGTGTGCGTTTGAAGGAGTGGCTTGTATTTGCCAAAATCATGGCATTTGTGTGGTGTTTTTCTCAGAGGGCCAGACAAGTTCCCTTACTCAAAGAACCCGTTCAATGCAAGCAAGTGGTACCAGGATTTCTGCTATGACTTGAAATGGGAAGGACAAATGCAGCACATTCTTGGTTGTTAACCAAGAAAGAGAGATGACACATCTGAGAGGATGTGAGGAAGCAGAGCTCTTTCCAAGCCTGGAGAAACAAAACTGAAAGCTGCAAGCTCACTGGCACAGGAATTGAAGGAAAACAGAGGGATGGCTTTAATACAGTGAGAAACAAAGGTCATCTTTGGAAGGTCTCCTGAAGGGTTGTGACCTTTTTTTTTTTTTTTTTTTTTGAGGGTTTTAGGTGTCACAGGAGTAGGGTGCACTGATGAGACACAAGCTAAAGGGTATTACATTTGTACATAGCAAAGCAAGATGTCTCTTCTCTGACTCTCCTGGACACTGTCAGATTTCCCCATGCACTACAAAAGGTGAATGGCTCATAAAGCCCTCAGAAAACATACGGGGTTTCTGGTCCTAACTGGTGACCTGATGGTTGCTGAATTCCTCATCAGCCACTGAAATGATACCAGACTCCAAGGACCACTTGAAAAGCCTCTGCAAGAACATATCTACCAGCTGTTTGGAGGAAGGAGATTAATTCTTAAAGTTGAAAGCATTGCTAAACCTATTGCTTGTGAAGACACCGAGGAGCAGCAGCAAAGTGCTGCAGAGGTGAGATGCAGGGGGCAATTGTGGCTTCAGGTGACTTTATTGCTGCTGAGCCCTGGAAGGTGCTGTTTCACTAGGCCATCCCTCAGGCATCAGAAACCCTGTGAGCCACAAGTTAAAATACTCCAGAATTAAAAGTTACATAAACTGGGCTGTACTTCCTGTGGGAAACCCTTGGAGCAACATTATTTGGTATAATAATTCTTATTGTTCCTTTTTTCTTTTGTGGTGTACAAACTAAGCACTATGGTGTTGAAAGGCTCCCTCCAGCAGCTCATTTTACTGGGCCATCCCAACCACTTCACCCCAGTCTGTCTCCTTCCTTCCTCAGGGGAAGCTTTATCAGCACAGCACAATGTTGTCATATTTGCCTTTACCTACTCTTTTTACATTAAATAGGATTTTTCTTTTTTTCTTTCTTTTTTTTCTTCCTTTTTCTTCTATTCTGTCTTCTAAACTCCACGGTAATTCTCTCCCCCTTTTACCTTTCAAGCTGCATGTAGGCCTCTGCATCTCAATGATGGCTATATGCAGAAGGTTTATACTGTTTTAATAAATGGTTTACAAGCCTGCTTAAAATTCTTTCCTCTGTTTAATCTGCAATTTTTCAAAACAGTTTAAAAGGCCTTAGGGATTTCATTGCCCGTCTTGTCTTTTTAGGCTTAAGGCCCAGGCACTTTTTGATAGACTGCCTGCCTCACTGCAGATGTACTTTTAACCACAGTTTTGTTTGGAGAGGTAATGCATACCTTCACCCTGGAATCTCCCAATGTGAATCTGCAGTTGATCCCTCCCATTGCTTCTTATAAAACTTAGTTTTGGGGGGTTTAGGGAAAATATAAACAGTCTGTAGTTAGAAAGGTATGTTTTTACCTGCCTCTGAGTTATGATTTCTGGCTGCTGCAGAGGGGTTAGGTCCTTTCAATCTCAGAACCTCTCTGGGCTGCAGTAAATCCTGAAGACCCCCTTCACTGTAGATATGTCTGATAGCTGCAGTGTCACCTGCTAAGGTGAGGATGCAGGACTTGCTTGTACCACAAACACTGGCATCAAGGCAAAGCCCATATTTATTAAGCAGTTGGTGAAAGATAACATTTCAAAGCAGTCTGAGAACAGAAGGCACCTATGCTGTTAGAAAGTGAGGGTCAATTAAAGCTATGTTTATATAACAACCCATCTTAAACATCTGTGCCAAGGACAGGGACAAAAAAAGCAGCTAAAGTCTGCAGCCAGCCCCAGCTCTCCATGATCCAGCACGCTCCCGAGAGCTGCCATCAGTCTCCCAGTTTAGAGCTGGAGGGTGGGCTTGAGTCCCATGGGAGAACTTCTGCAGAGGATCAGCCACAGGAGGCATTATGGCAAGATGGGCATACATGGCCTGTGCCATACTTCTAGTGCAGGCTAGTTAACATTGGGTTAGGATCTGTACAATCTGCTCAGATGTTTATATGTATCAGACCAAACATTTATTAGGATGAGTCCCAGCTTTCTACTCCCGAAGCTGAGCTCAGCTGCAAGCTGATACACATCTGAGGATGCCTGTAATAGATACTGCTGGGGCTGAGTCTCCTGAGATGCAGGAGGCTCTCTTGGGCATCCAAGGGCTGTAACCTTGGAGTTATTGATCCCTGCTAGAAAAAGTTTCCAATATGATCTGAGAAGGGATTAGGAAGACCTGGCTGGTGGCTGAATTTATGTTGCTGTCAATGTTACAAGAGTACAGCTATGGTGAGCTTTTATTTCTACATGCAAGTTCCCCTTAGAACGAAGCAAAAAATACAGATTTTTGTTTTCTGCATTTAAATGTTTTGGCATGTTTAGGAAAGCATTAAACACCTAAACCTCAGCTCTTTCAAACAGCTGTCTGTTTCTTTGCCTTTGGAGCTATGACAATTTACACCAGCTGAAGCCTGCTATGCTCCAGCACACTGATGTTCCCAAATGGTGCAGCCCAGTCAGAGAGGCAGCCCCCTCTAAGGAGGCTGGCTGTCAAAGATTGAATTACTTATTTGCAATCAGAGCCACCACTCAAGTCTCTTCTCCACAACGTACTTCTTCAAAAAATAATTTAAAAAAATGTTTGAGACTTTTATGTTACCTTTAACATACACCCAAATGATATGTCTGCTATTCCTGTCTGAAAGCTTTGCGATAAACTCACTGGGGCAGGGATTTTCGTGGCTCTTTTCATTAACATCAGTTCTGGGACAAGCAAAGAATGAATAATGCTCCTAATTTCAAGCTGGTATTTTTGATTACAAAAACTCATCCCATAATTGAAGTGTATACTTCTTGATATTTCTTAAAATCTGCTGTTCAGAGCTTCTGAATATGCATGTAACTGAGATCATAATTGTGCTGCGGCATCTTAAAACTGTTCAATCTGGGACTCTTTGAAGTCTTGTACATCTCTATCTTCTGCAACAAAAATGAAATCAGAACAAGACATTAAGATTTATTTCTCCCATGAAAATAGCTCATTCCATCTAGCATACTTTTAAACAAGAATTGGAATATGATAACACATGCTAGTGCTATTTGAAACTGCCTGTATTTGCTTTTCTGTTGTGTTCTTACAATAATTGAAATTAGGTGGAGGGTGAATACCAGCAGGTGTCCTAATTTCAATTCATTTTTTTTTTTAAGAGTAAGCCAGAAATGAGTACTAAAAAATGTGTACACATTTGATTCTAGGAAGATATCTGATATATTTGAGGCAACTGTCACCTTTTACAAGTTGCAAAACTTATTTTTGGCTGCCCGTTATCCCTATTTCAGTTCTGTGAATAACAGCAGAAAATTAAGAAGTGTTTTGATAGAGCAAAACTTCCTTTATATGTTAATGTCAATTCCAGAAGGTTTGTGCAGTCTAAATGTAATGCTTACTGGGCAACTGCTGTTACTGAAAGGGGCTGCAATAACAAGAGCCTAGCAGTTAGTTTTGGTACAGGGAGACTTGCAGGAGCCAGGAACTTCCTGAGAGCACAAGTCAAAGGGGCAACTTTTTAGATTTTTCTCCTAAATATAGCTATTTCGAGCAATCCCAGGAGTTAAATAAGCATTAAATGTTGTTGTTAGGGTTGCTGGAGTGAGGCTGTGAGGTATGAGGGAGGCTCCACCTTGAGCTCCCCTGGACTCGGGGCCAGGGAGCAGAGGTGAGGGATGGGTGAGGCGGGGGTGCACCCGCTCCAGGGAGTAATTCAGAATTTGGATAACCTAGCAGGAGTCTGTCTTGATATCATCCTGAGGGATGGGGCTGGAGAGGTGAAAGAAGTATGAGTTACATCAATAAGGGATTTGCCTAGACTCCCTGCAGGCTCTTGATTTTGGCTGTGTGTGACAAGGATGTGCAGCCCCTCCTGTCTCATGCTGTGATTTAGAGCTGTAGTCTTGCCTCTTGGTGGCTGCGGGGATTTTGACATGGACAAACTTTCCAGAAAATTATTTCTTAATTTTTTCCTCTTTGTCTGTGTTTGAAAAAATAAATCACTGTTGCTTGTATTGAAATCCAACTGGATATTAAAACAAACAGTTTTTTTTTTTTTAGTTATTTTTTAAATCTCATCAAGTAATTGGTGCTTTGCAAATGCAGTTTAGCAGTGGGTGCCTATAGATTGGGTTTGAATGAGCAGAATGTGGAAGAACTATTCAGAATTATCTGAATGGTTTGGTTTGATGTTTCAGATATAAAACAAATATGGTGAACAGAAACATTCATAAAAGAAGCCAAGGGCTTAGGAGGTAAGTGGTGAAGCCAGCCTCTTTATTTCTCTCTCCCAACAAATATCCTATAGTCTCCTGCTTGAGGTGATTCCTGAGACAAGGGTTTGTAAGCCTACTCTGAATTGTACCCGCTCTCCACCTCTGAACCTGTTCTACATGTCAGGAAATGGAATTTGGAGGAGAGCCTCTATCAGCTTCTGCAGTGACAGTGTGCTGTCTGGTGCTGTGGGAGATAAAATAACTGAAAAAGGTTAATGTTAGGCAGCAATTTTAAATATATATGTAAAAAACTCCAAACAAATATTTTTTTTTCCTGTTTCCAGTGTACCTCCTGTGCATTGGGAAAGAGGTTGTGTGTGTGTGATCGCTGGGGACAGTCCCGCCCTTCCCTTCTCTGCTGCAGATTTTACTAGCTGGAGATGTTTACCAGCAGCAATGTTTGGTGCAAAGACTGCTATTCTGTGCTTAATGGTGAAGAACAGAAATCAGCTCTGTCCTAATGTATTTGTTCAAAGAAGGAGGAGGCTCAGAGGTGTCATAAAGGAGTTTGTATTTCCAAACTCAGCTTGGAGGCACTCTGTGCCCAGCATGGTCCTTTGAATCCTCCCACAGACTCAGCACAGCTTTCCAGACGCAGACCTGCTGGGGTGTGAAAGGTGCCAACGGTACGTTCCTCCCTCTGACCGGCAGCACTGCCAGCACAGCTGCACACTGTGTTGCTGAGGTGCCCCCTGCACACACAAACCCTAACCCTCCCCACTGGCATAGGGCCTTGTCATCCTTCTGATGGAGAACCTTTCTGTTCTCCTCTCCTGGAGGTGGCAGTGGTGCCTTGGAATCACTCACGCAGCATTTGATTTTGGTGCTGGGTCTCAGCAGGCTCCTCCTCAGGTGCCTTTGGACTTGATGATCCTTGTGGGTCCCTTCCAACTTGGATATTCTATGTTACTATGATTTTGGAAAACCAGCATTGCAAGTACAGTAGGGAAAGGCAAGGGTGCCTGCTGTTGGGAGGATCATGGCTCATTGCAATGTTGGTGCCCAATTTACCTTCTTTTGCTATCAGCAAGTACACTGGCTACCCTGAGAGAGGCCAAGCCACAAGAGAACCATGTCCCTTTTGCTCTCCTAAAGTAGTGTGCTGCCTACTCTTCCCATACCTGAAGCCAGGCCTGCCTCTGATGTACCCTAGTGCTGGTGCTGCCATGTGTGTAGCCCCTTCCAGCCAGCGACCAACCCAAGGAGCTCCCTGGATCCAGCTCCTCACTGATGGAGGATGATACCTGTCCCAGTCCAACAGCTTGTCCTTCCTGGCACACTTGTGGATAGTTATGGCTTGCTGTATACCATTAAAGAGCTTCTTCATAACAAAGAATGACTTTTGTGTCCAAAGCACTTGGATTTCCAAGCCACTGATTTAAAACAGCAGAAGTGTGCTTACTTAAATGCTGCCATCCTGTACTCAGCTCTCATGTCCAGGAGGAGATGAGGCTCTGTTCTCTGGGAGACCAAGCCACAGCCTGCCCGGGGCAGACTTCATGACTCTGTCAGTCTGGGTGAGCCTCAAAGAGCTTTTGCAGCCCTCTGTCCCTGCTCCTCCTGCAGGCTTGATCTTGACCCTTTGATCTCCGGATCCACAGCCTTAGGAAAACAAGAGTTTTGCTGGGGCTGGGGCAGAGCCGTCACATCTCCCAGGCTGTAAATCTAACTATTGTGTTTGAGCCCTGCCTGTGATGCTTCTTATCGAGGTCATTGTTCTACCCTTTCCTGTTTGGTTTCTTTCACAATTTCTTTTGAATGGGCTCCCTAGTAAGGAGCCCATCATAAACAAACACATCAAGCTTTGCACAATGCAAAATAACACTGATTTCCCAGTTCTCATCCCCTGCAGTATAAGAAGCGCACCCCAAATATAAAAAGAAAGAATCCCTGAGGGATGAAAAACATCTAAGAAAGTCATAGCCTCGAGGGGCAGCCACCACGAGTAGCTCGGTACCCCACAAACCAGTTTCCAGCTTTCCCGGGGTTTTGGTAAGTGGGAGAAAATATTGGTGTGGGGACGTGGAGTGCCCCCCAGCCCCCCTGCGGCACTCCTGCTCCAGCCCTCCACAAGGTCTCGTGTTGATTCAGTGTCCTCTAGTGGCAAATCCGTGGCACAAGCATGGCAACGGTGGAAAATGGGGACCCCTCCTTGCCTGGCTTCATGACAATCAGCTGAATGCAGTTTTGGATTAAGTATCTTGGGGGAAGGAGGGGTGTTGCACACCTTGTCCAAGCCATGTTCATTATGTGTAGCACCTGTGTGGGTTTTCCCTGTCACAGGTCACTGCGGTCTGCTTTGGCCTTTGGTGTTAGGCGTGCCAAGGAGGCTTCTGCAGGGTGTTGCCATTGCAACACTACGAGACATTCTTACAGCCGAGAAAACTGTCCACAGTTTTTCAGGGTTGTTCACTATGAAAGACCAAGATACTTTCTTCAGAGTAAATAAACAAAAAAACACAACAACAACAAAAAACCTGCTTCACCTGGATTAAAGATAAAAATTGAAGCTGAAACAGGAAGACCAACCTGGCTCTGCTCCTGCAGCTGGCAGGGAGCCCCGTGGGGCATTTCTCAGCAGCAGCATTACTCAGGAGGGCTGATGGACCCATCCCCAAGTCCTTCCCCTGCACGCACTGGGAGTAACACACTCATTCTTGATGTCCTCAGCATATTGGCACAAATTCTTGACACATTCAGTAGGCTTTGATTACTTAAAGAAGAATAGCAACCAGACTACATTTAAAGTTCTTCCCTGGATCTTCTTCTCAAAGTTAACGCCATTTCTTGCTCTTCCCCCCTGCACTTTTATTCCCGTCCTCCCAAATTCTTCCTAACTCTGCTGTTGGATGCTGTTTCCCGACTCATGATTTAGTGATTTCAAATCCCTTCAGACTCTGGGTATGTTTTCTGTCTGGAGATGAACTCTGGCTAAGCTCATTTCTAGCAGTGACATGAAGGCATGACTTGTTCTTTTGGCATGCGGCACAAAGTTGATAGAGAAATCAAAAGATCAAATGGATCTCTGCATTAGGCTGGCTTCCTGGAAAAGATGATGCACTTTTGGTTGTTATCAACACAAGCTCCCAATTAAAAATATGTCCTAACACTACTATTGAGGCATAGTGATTCAATCTCTCAGATAATGGAGTATTTATCCACACTAGAAACACAGCGTTTTAGTGGCTGCAAACACCTCTCCCCTTCCCCTCCCAATGTCTTTCTGTGTTACAAAAAAACATATCAAAACTTTGGCTGTATTAATTCTCCCACAAATGCGACGTTGAGTACTATCTAGTGTTTTCCTTAAGCAGATGTGGAAAATTCCTTATTTATTTATTTATTTATTTATTATGCCATTTGTCCTATTTCTGCTGTCCCAGAGGGCAAGGAAAACTCTTCAAAATGTCTGAGGCTTTTCAGATGATGCTGGCTGGCTGACTGCATTTACTGTATTGGGAGAAATCGAGACTGCAAAATTATTTTATTTCTACTTTTGTTTGAACAATGTTTTGCATCAGACAGACTAGTTTTGAATATTGCCAACAGATTTTTTTCTTCAACACTCCCAGCTGAATGGATAAAATGCAGAACTGGTTCTTGGAGGTGGTACAGGAGCCAGGCCTTCCACCTGCCTTGCTGTGTTGAGAAGCTGCAGAGGTCATCAAACACGCCTCTGGTCTCAGTGATGCCTCGTTGTAAAGTTTAAGAACTTGTTTCACATTTAAAGACTTCTGAGTTGATGCAGGTAGAAGGGAAGCTGCTGTCTTCTGGGAGGAACCCAGACCTGGCTCTGCACCTGGCTGAGGCCGGCACCAGCTGAGGACAGCAGATCCCTGGGATGTTAAAAACAGCCCTGGACTTATGACCTGCATGGACCAAGCCAGTGCCCTGGAAAGCCAGATTTGCTGCTTTCTTACACTTGAAGATGTGCAGAGGTAGATGAGGAGCTATGCCTCTGCTCTGCACTATCCCTTTCTTCCTCCCCAGGCAGGACCATCCTCTTCCCTTGAATACAGCACGGCAAAACCCACTGCTGGCCTTGAGGCTAAGAAGCCTGGAGCTGGCTCAGATGGAATCCACTGTTAGTCATGGCTGGGGAATGGGTAGAAAAGGCAGGACTCACAATGGGGAAAGGCATTGAGGCTGGGCTAGGGCTCAGCTGGAGCTTTTGTCTGATTGGAAGTATTTTGCCTCAGATGCTCCTAATTCCTGCTGGATGTGGAAGCCCAGGGGAGCTGGGAGCAGCTGCTTCTGTACTAACTGAGCCAGGATGCTCCATGATGTCTGCAGAAATAATGTCCCTTGTAGCTCTTGGCAATATTTCCATTTTCCCACCATGTTCCTTGAACCTATGTATAGAACCCTGCCCTTTTCCCTAGCTGCTGGCTGGGCAAGAGGTAATGCATTTTGTGTCTGGCTAGAGGCACAGCCAGAAGGCCAAACAGGCCAGAGGAAGCAAGATCATTCTCCAGCCTTTCCCCTGGTATAGGCCCTGATTTACATCCCTATTCTCTCTCTAGATGCTCAATTTCATGCAACTCTTAGAAATGTAACTTCTTGAAGGCTGCTATGTTCTGTCAGATTGTGCTGAAATGGGCTAAAAATTGGTGCAGAAATGAGCAGAAAGATCGGACAGACAGAGAGACAAAGAGAAATTTCACGATCTTCATTCCTGTGGGAACCCAGGCTGATGTGATATGCTTTATCCTAGCAGCTCACTCTGAGCACTGAGACTAGATGAATGATGATATGGTTTGTGGAACCGGAGGCTGTAGCTTCCAGCATGGCTTCATGCCACCACACTTCTCTGCCATCTGCTGCTCGTTACCACCCGCATGGACCTGTCGCCCATACCAGCAAGGCTGTCCCCATGGCTTTGCACTGAGCAGCCTGCACAGGGGTGGTTCCCTGGCCATCTCTCACACCCACTCACTTCGTGCACTGCAGCAGAGGTGGAAGCTCAACAGAGATTTGAAGATTTATTTATTTATTTATTTATTTACTTATTGACTGGAGTGTCTAGATCATACTTTTAAGTGCCCAAATCCTTTTGTTGTGGACGAGATCACTGTGATACAAAAGCTACTGGGAAACTTTCTGATGGATCTTATGTGAGAAATTCTCTCTGAGTTGAGGCAGCCTCCTGCGAACAGTACTGATGGACCATGCTTTGCATTTGATGTGATCTTTTGCTTCAGATTATGCAAAATGTTTTTAGGTGCTTATTTGCTCTAAATAGTTATGTAAGACAATTTAGAATCATACAAATATCTAGGTCAGAAAAGACCTTCAAGATCATCAAATCCAACTGTCAACCTGACCTACTGAGTTAGGGACACTAAACTATGTCACTTAGTGCCATGTCCACACATCTCTTAAATACCTCCAGGGATGGGGACTCCACCACTTCCCTGGGCAGCCCTCCATTATCTTACTTAATCCTTCCCTATTTTATCCTTTCAACTACCCCATTCTTCTGTACTCTGGGGAAGATGAACAGCAATTTGATACCAAGAAGAAATGGGAAGTTTCTACACTATTCTACTTGTGCCGTGTCACCTTTCTTCTTAGACAAGGTGATGCAGTGATAGTGCATATCCCTTCCTTTAAACAGGGTTTGGACAAAAGTCCCCACAATTAGCTATGCAGTGAACAAGTGGATCAAGGTCAGGCCTGATCTTGTAACTGGTTAAAAAACAGGAGAAAATCATCCGATAACACAGGGATCTGTTTTGACTGATGTTTTGAAAACTGTTTCTTCTTAAGCTGGTGGAAGATGGAATAACGATGGCCAGATATAAAGCTTGCTGATAACATTTTATCTAGGTAAATAAAAATAATGTGTGACTTAGTTATCAGAGGGACCAAACTAAGCCAACCAACACAATGATACAGTAGTATATTAAATGCTGCATATGCATTTGGGAAGAGTAATTTGAGTTGGAAATGATTTGTAGTCACTCAGGAAATCAGATGTCATTGTGGATAGCTCAGTGAAAACATCTGGTACAGAGGATCAAAGGCAAATGCTATTTTGGGTTGGAGTACAGAGCTATTGAAAGTAATATGATAAGATAATGTTTCAATCAATAGTGCTTGGTAGGTTGTGTTCAGTTTCAAATGTAGATATACAGCCAAAGAAGCACAGTGGAAAGGACTAGATTGTCAAAGGTGGTGGTGTTGAAGAGATAGGTGGTCGCTGGGGCCATGAGATGGCTGGGCTCTCTTCCTGATACCACTATTGGATTGTAAGACACTTACATCACGATAATATGTATTTATCTGCAGTAATGCAGGCATCCTTGGAATTGCTTGCTTATGGCAGTGGTAAATACTGCAGCACTAGAAATCCTTCCCTCAGGTGTTGATTATTTTCCCCATGAGATTTCAGGGAGTCTTCTTGTCTGTGTTCTCATAAAGATAGGTGGTAGTCCCTAGCCTTCAAGCATATCAGTAGGGAAGGAATAAGAGGGGAAGTAAAACTTAAGAAGAAGTTGAGTCACAGTTTACAGATGATATAAAAGATTCTATGAACACATCTGAAGTAGAGGAAGAAATGTAGAGTAATTTTTTAATGAGGAAGACTAGTGAGTCATAGACACAACAGAATACCTTTGTTGCTAGTTCATCCACTTTTATGTGGCTGGGTTTCCCAGTTCTGAAGTCCCCAGATGTAAAATCTTTTGATCAAATGAGAAAAAATTTCCATATCCTACGATGAAATACTTCTTATGTGCCAAACCAACACCTAATGTTCTTCTGTTGGCAAGCCTGTAAAAGAAAACAGGTGGCTGAAGTATTTCATGCATTGTTTTTTCCAAACTCCTGATTTTGATATGATTTTACCCATGAGGGGCTCAGAACATGGATTAAAACTGTAAATATTTTGATAAATATTTATCAGGGGCTCATGAACGTTAACAGGAGGGAGTGGAGAAATGCAAGGCCTAAGAAGTCTAAGAGGGATGGGGATTACCATGGTGAATTTCAAATTAAATCAATTCAGGAAACATCACTATGTAAAACATCACTATTAAACTTTATCTGACTAATTTCATGACTCTGCCTAGAGAGGCAAAATCAAATGCAGCATTACTAATAAGGTGCGAGTGCTTATGCAGCAGCAAAGCTAAAGATCTGGGTGTTATATAAGATCACAAGCCAAACAGCAGTCAGCCATCTATAGTCAGAATAGGAAGCATGGGAAGGCATTGTCCTTCGTCCCTGCCCTCCAAAAACCAAATTGAATGCGAAGATAGACTAACCTCTTCTCCCGTTCTGTAGATTTGCCATACAAAGCTTGTTCTGCTATTTCAAAGGCTGCACATGTAACTGGGGAGCATGTGAGCAAGAATGCTGTGGGGTCTGGAACAGAAAAAAGCAGACAAATTAGATGGAGAACAAGAGGTGAGCAAGAGAAACTCCTGAAGGTTTAGAAAACAGACCCTGTGAAAAACACTGAGAATATGTGATTCTTGGGATTGGATATTCTGTTTAAGAAGGGTGAGAGAGAAAAAAAACTAGAGTAGAAAGTGGCCATTTTAATGAGCTACTCTGAATATTTAGCTTTGATAGCACAGGCCCCAGAATTTCTTATGGTAATATGTCCTTCATAGATGATGTCATGCAGCCACCTAGGGGGTGTGTTTCAGAAGGGCATGCCATTTTGAAATAAAAACTTAGAAGGACTGCCCTGCTGGTGTTGATGACATGAGCTCTGCATTTTCTCCCAGAGAACTGTTTGGAGGTTCTGGATTTTTGTTCTGCATTTTGGCCCTTAGATGGGGGTGGGCAGGGCAGGCCCCATGACCCCTGGCAGCATGTGGCACCTACTACCCATGACAAGGAAATACAAAAGTGGATTTCATAGTGTTGTGCTGTTTTGGTGCATCAGGAAGTGGAAGCTCTTTAGCAATGGGTTCCTCCCAGGGCAGTGTCATTAGAGAGCTGGCAAGCAGCGGCCACTGCTAAACATGTGGCGTATTATCTTCAAAGACTCTTCTTAGACTCCTTTGTGCAGTAAAGTTTAATAACTCACAAGAAGGGTATGTAAAATATAGAAGGGTTGATTTGGCAATTACTTGCTCTTTGAAGACTGTTTAGCCTGCTCTGGAGTGGCCAACCTTTCATAGCCTGGGAGACAGGAAACAACAAATATAAATGGCATTAAAGGGCCATGGGTCTTAAAGCACTCAATTTATTTTTTCGTTGATGTTATGAATATAACACATGCTATTCACTCAATCTTTGCTTTCTTTGACTCTTTTAAAAGTATAGTTATTATTTATATATATTCAAAAATATTTATATATTTTTAAATACTTATATATTTATATATATTCAAAAAATCCTGTTCTTGACAGTAAACTCATCAGTTCTATTCATCTGGAGGCAGAACAAAGAAACCATCTAGGATTAGTCTGTGACTGTTTCATGCTACCCTGCAGAACCTGTAAGGCTGAAGTTCAGTACCCTGACATACACTGCTAACTTATCCCCAGGTGTAGTAACCTCTCCTTAAAGTTCTTGGACCCTATATCTTTGCTTTCAAGTACATGCACAGAAAAAGGATCATTTTAGCAGTTCTCAGCTGCTGTAAAACATAGTTTCCTCTGCTTTCCAGGCTGAAAGAATAATCCCCAGCTGCTGAGCCAAATGCAAATGTAGTGGAGAGCAGTGCAAGCTCAGATGCTTTTCTGGAAGGCTGACCATTGCCAAGATGCAACATAGCCTCAGGGCACAGCAGAGATGACAGTGGCTGAAGAGCAGTAGCAGCACACTTTCCTTCAGGACTCTGCCAGGTAATTTTGGTGAGAGGGATACAACAGCCAAGCAAAGCCAACTCTAGGTGTAAAACATGGTCAAAGCAGACATAGTAGGCATAGGTGGTACCATGGAGGGGATGCATAACTTTTTTCCTGTCACACCGAGGATGTGTCAGTTCAAGCATCTGAGGAACGTGATTCAATGTGTTCAATATGGGGGCAATGGTCACCAATTAAAAAAAGCCCCATGTGTTGCAACGGTTGAATTTACAACATTATTACCCACAGTGACCAAAGCCAGTGTGAGACCACAGACTCAGTGAGCTGTTATCAGGATTTTTTTAAGGCAATTGCTTCTGTACTGAGGAGTATCTCAAAGTTGAGGGGTTGAAATTTCCCACTATTCTGCAGATTTTCATTTATACATGAGGAATGATGGACCCTTGTATTCAGAAACATGGCATACAGCTCTGAAGAGTCAGATGTGAAAGTCTGAAGACACTTTGGGTTATTTTTCTCAAATTTGGTGCCAATTTCTGAGCCAAGGTTTTTTCAGCTAGCATTAGCCATGTTAGCTGTAGGCACAGCCCTTACCTGGGAACCTCTACTTCTCTTCCCAAGTTTCCTGGGGTAAAAGACCAGTGGGTTACCTCTTAGCTGGGTGAAGTATCAGTGATCTATGGCTATGGGCTGAACTTGAGCCCTGAGCTGCAGATAAAGTCATCAGTGTGGCACTTAGCTTAGTGGAGCCCAAGCTAGCTGGAGCCTTTTAGCACAGCAGCAGTAAGAATGTTAATAATAAATCAGTGAATGGCTGAGGGATTTGCCCTAAAAGGAAATCTCTCCAGCTCTATTCTTTCCAGCTATGTTGTTTCTGGGAGGTTGGTGTGCTGTTTTCCTACGAAAAAAGCCCTTTTTTTAATGCTTGATACAAGATGCCAAGTCTTGAGGTCCCACTGCTCTGAATAATTGAGAACACAAAGTCCTTTCCTGCAAAGTGATTTAAGTCTTGTGATCCACTATGGTCTTCTCATATCTGATTCTGACTTTAAGTGAGCAGATTTTGAATTCTATATGAGGGTGAATAAGTAGTTACTCATGCAACCTGATTTCATTGAATGGAGCTAGCTGAGCATGACTGCTTAGCTGCTGGCATAAAGAGCTCATGACCTGCCTGAAGTGACAGTACAGTCATTTTTAGCAACAGTACATTTTCCTTCCTTTTCAGACTTGAGGCAAATATGTTCCTGGATGCAGGAAAAAAAAAAAACAAAACACAGTACCCAAGGTCCCTTGCGAAACAGAGGAACTGACTAACTGAACAAAAAAGGGGGAGAGTCCTCAGCTGAGCATGTCAAACCCATGAATCAACTTGTGAAGTTGTTACTACTTTTTTTTTTTTTTTTTTTTTTTTTTTTTTAAGCCAGCTTGCTAACACAGTGATTCAAGTACAAGGCTGGGGAGGGCAACCTGACCTCTTCTAGCCCCAGAGGGATTCCATTGCACTTTTTCCAAAGTAGCAGGTGTTAATTCCAGAGCCCTGGCATAAGTGAGCTTGAGATTATAGTTGCTGTCCTTGGGCAGTGATTACTGAATTGGTAAAAGTTTTCCTTCAGTAGGAGCTGGATGTGTACCAAAGACTGTCTCAGGACGTGACCGTAGAGATCTTACCTGAAATCCTTGTTGTTTTCCATTGACGAATCTATTTTGTGGCTGTTTTCCTTCCTGTAGTTTTGCTGTTGTGTAGTTCTGTGTTTCAGCCCAGAAATGGTAACATTTACTAAGCTGAAGTACCTCATCTGTTATGTCATTGGCTAAAGACGTATTAGATAACGATACTTCGTCAGTTAAAGAGCAATCCAGGACACTTTGGATTTCATGGGAAGATATATTTGTAGTTGTTAAGCCTGTTGATCAGATTTACTTTTGTGGTCCTAATTTGATGATAAAAGTAAATTATGCATACTCAGAAGGAATGTAAAATAATATAATTATTGTGCAGACCCCTGTGAGAGACTGGGAAGCAACCTGAAAGAGACAAAGCTGGGAGTAGAGGTATCTGGGAACTTCTCTGTATAAATCCCCCATATTATCAAATTTCCTTGTTGGCCCCCACAACCAGCAGAAATCTCTCTATCTATAGAAAAGCTTATGGACAGCTGCCAGTAGATGATGCCTGGAAAACAAGAATGGGACAGCTGGTGTGGAATGCTTGACCTTGCTTTACATGATCCCGATTTATAAAAGATGCTGGAAATCTCAGGGCTCCCATGACTCCGGTGGGAATCACCCTTTCCAGCCCTGTGGAGCAGCCTTCTCAACAAGATCTAGAAGCCACAAGCAAAGTTTTCCGTGTGCCCTGGAATCTTCCTAGTCATTGATTCACACCCCCAATGGGAATTTCAAAGATGCTCATTGGTGGTGATTTCATTCTGTGCAAACCATTTGCAGGAAACATGGAATAAATCATGTCATTGCAGCTTGAGAAAATCTACCTAATAATCATGTAAAAGATTCAGCAAATTGCATGCACAGCGAGACTTAAAAAGTCTCAGCAATATAACCTGAGTGGCACGAGGGTTTTCAGAGGTGCATTAATAATGAAAATAATAAAACATGGAGGAAGAACGGTGAGATGTATAGGAGCTGTCCAACGCTTTAAAACAGGGCTATTAACCAAACAAAACGTTCCTTTCTTTCTTCTTCTTTGTGCTCTGCTACTGTGGTCTATCTTCTCAATCAAACAAAAATAGCTCAGAAAAACTGAACACTTCAGAGTGATTTTTAGAATTCCTGGGCCTTCCAGTAGAGGGAAGTATTGTTTCATTTCCTTTGGCTTTGAAAGGTTTTGTCAGTGAAATAAGGTAAAGTACTAAGATGATCAATATTATACAAACACAGAGACAGAAACAGTCACTTGGACCTTAGTCCTTCAGGAACATGTATGTCTTGTTGTCTTGCAGAAACAGATGTTCAAAATAAGTGAATGCATTAAGCCCTTGGGATTAGGCCCTATTGTGGCTTCCCGAGGTGGCTCTGCATAAAGCCAGCTGAATTTCTGCATCACACCACTAGGAATGCTTGTTTGGGAATGGCTTCCCAGCTGTCTTGTGGGTGCCTGGAAGTTGGCTCACATAGGACCAGAGGCATCAGGCCTGATCCAATCATACATACATACATATACACATGTACATGTATATATGTATGCCCTCCTGCCTGAGGGAGCAGGGTGCAGCAGAGCGGAGCCAGCTCAGGTTCACCAGCACCTGGGGCTGCGGGTGTGCAGCTTCCAGCTGGCTCAACCCCCATGAACCTAATTTGGGAACCTCAGTTGTACTGAAAATATTAGGGCCAGAATATAGACCTGGATGGCTGCCCTTAATTGTTCACATACTCCTTGGCAGGATTTTCCCCTCTGCCAATTATCAGCCCTGCAGACTGAAGTGGACTGGGACAGTTTGGATGTGGGCTGGTGACTGTTTCTGGGGGAAGTGAGGACGTGGCCATCTTGCCAAGGGGTTGGAGCAAATTTGACACAGAATCACGGAATGGTGGAGGTAGGAAGGGACCTCTGGGGGTCATATGGTCCAATGCACTCCTCAAGCAGGGGCATCTAGAGAAGGTGACCCATTATAGACATGAGCTGTGCAGTCCGGTTTGTCCTTGGGGTGAAGCTCAGAGCCATTTTGTGTGCGAGTGTAGCCACAGCCACGTTGCCCTGAGAAGAGCTGTGCTGTGTATTTCTGTCCTTGGACGTGCTGTCTGCAGAGGGGACAATCTACAGTCTGCTAACTGAGAGCTGACCAAACTGATGTTGCTGCTGGAAATAAGCCTGGCCACAGAGCCACTTGGTCCCCCAGCATGACTGCACCCCATTTGGCTTTACCTGTTCAGCCACAGATATGGTGTGAGGCCCTCCATGGGCTGCAAAACTGGCCTGCCACCCTGGATGAGCACTGGGATGCCTTCTTCAGCTGCTCCATCTATATGGCTATGGCTATCATTACCCCATCCAAACACCCTACTGTGCAGCTCATGGAGGGCCTCAGTGGTGTTTTGGTGAATTCCTCAGCCTCCGCTCCCCCCCCCCTTTTAAAAAACAAACAAAGAAAGAAAAAAAACTTGACAGATATATAAAACACCATTAATTTATTGGAGTAAAAAAAAACCATCTCTGAATCTCTCTCTTCTTCTCCTTTACTCCTACTCACAGCTATTGAGGGAAATTTGTTATTTTAAATTTAGCTTTGTTTGTGCCACCCCACCTGTGCTGATGACCTGGTGCCTCAGGAATGGTGTGAAATTATCTTTGCCACATGAAGCAGCATCTCATAGCGTCTTCCTCAAAACGTGAGTCAAAGGGTTGGACAGACAACAGCCGCTGCTCTCTGTGAGGCAGTATAGAGCAGCAGTGACTGTGTATGACCTGTCACTGTGCCATTCAATCAGTTGGCAGGCGGCGCTTTTAGGGTCAGCATTGGGTATGGCAGAAATTCCTCCTCAGCTTGTTTGTAGTAGTTTTGAGGATTAGTATGTCATGCTCTGCAGGAACTCAAGAACTTGTCATGCTGTTTACACAGGCATAAGCAATCAGGAAAGACCAATATGAAGATTACTCAAAAATGCTCATTTCTCTTGGACACATTGTGTGTTATTGACTGCAGAGCTGTTTGATCTTACCAGAAATGCAGAGAGAATTTTTCTTTCCTCAAACAAAGAATTATTTTGTTGGTTACAATAGATAGATTAACTCAGAAAACAGATATTAGTCCATTTGTTTTAGTACCAACTCGATTCTATTCATATCCCAATGTCAGGACAAGAGGCAGTGGGCACAACCTGGAGCATAGAAGGCTCCCCCTGAACACCAGGCAGAACTTCTGTGCTGTGAGGCTACCTGAGCATTGGCACCAGCTGCCCAGAGAGGCTGTGGGGTCTCCTCCTTGGGGATCTCCAAAGGCCACCAGGACATGGCCCTGGGCAGCCTGCTCTGGGTGTCCCTGCTTGGACAGGGGCTGGGGCAGGTGGGCTCCTGCCAGCCTCGGCCATCCTGGGGTTCTGTTCAGGCACAGAGATGCCTGCAAGTTTAGGGGTATCAGCTGGCTGCTGTCAGTAACCCTGCTCATGATGATGGACAGGCATGCATTTGCAGAAGAAAGGGTTTTGGCACTGGAAACGCTGCTTTTCCTTTACAATTTACTACTCCCCTTTGCTGGAAATTCAGTCCCTGCAGCAAAGCCCCTGGGATGGACACACGTGCTTGTCACTTGTTTTGGATCCTACACATCCTACGGTGTTCATGCTGCTGCTGGCAGCCCCAGCAGGAGATACCTGAGCACTTCTGGGTGCCCACGTGGAGGTGGGATGGTAAGCACTGCCAGTCTGGAAAGTGAATTTAACATACAAAAAAATCTAATTGGTGCATAATAAACAAAGACATCATGCCTTGTGTCAACAGTACTCTGTGCACATGGCTAAAGCTTCCTCCCAACCCATGACTACTCTCGTATGTAACTTTGCCCAACGTTTAAAATAATCACCTCCAAAGGCTGGTTGTCTTAAAAATGATACTGTTCTGGTCTGTGACTCATCACTATGACGAGAGGCATGGAAGAAATTGCAAGATGCAATTCCTAATATTGCATAAAATTCAGCACTGCTGTCAGGTTGCACCCCTGTCTCCCCTTTCATAAGGATGTAACTATGGACAGAGGTAAAAAATGAGGTTATATCTTCTTTCTGAAGATGGGACAAAAATCACATAGTAATAACAATATTTTTGGTTTCTGATTAGGATGTTACCACATTCAAATCTGTTTGAACTTTGGATGTAACTGAGCTGAATACTTTTAAAGGACACATTGATAATATCAGTAGATCAGTGGAAACTCAGTCTAAATCATCTGACATTCAGCTCAATTCTCTTTATTCAGCATAAATATAAATATAAAGCAATTTTAACTCAGAAGTTAGAAACATTGTGCATTTTGTTCCATATAGCTCATCATATTTTAGTTTCACAATTTCAATGAATACCAGAGAACAATGACACCCCAGAAAAAAAAAAATAAAAAAAATAGCCCAGAGGATTATGCTGTAACTGATAGTTTATACAGGGGTGATGGGCTTGATGGAATAAAGCATATGCTTAGTGTCAGTCTGGGTTAGTGCTTGCATGATTTCCTTCCATTAAAAGATAACATATGGGGGTCCTCAGAAGAAGAGAAGTTATTTCAGGAACATGTTTAATGTGTTCCTTCTTGTGGTTTCATTGCCGCTTGTCTTTGGATGCATGTGAATTTGTCTGCTTGCTTATTTTGGAGTAACTCCACGCCAGCCAGTATTGGATATATGGTGCATCAAGTCTGCATACCTCAGCAGAGATGATCTAATGGTTCAAGGCAAACAGTTAACTCCATATTTACTGATTCCTGTGCATTGCCATAGGAAGACTTGGATTTTAATGAATACATTTGCTATTTAGTTAGTTCTGGACAGTTTTAGCCAGACACTGGATTTCCCAGAGATTACGTCCTGTCACTTGATTCAACCCCGAGCAACGAGTAATTCACACAATATACGGTGCATTGGCCGTCGTCAGTCTCATGGGATTATGCCTGCTCTCTTATTGGTGAGCTGAAACTTTTCATGAAGGTTTGAATGAGTCCATCGGGACTCAGACCTTTGTACAAACATATATCAGTGTGAGTGTTGCCATGGCAAAGTGTGTTTGTGTATTATCCATCACAGATTGCATGTCTGCCTGAAGCAGCAGTGACCACTCTGGTGAATTTGTTTGCACATCAGTGCTCTCCAGGCCATCTCCTTGCACAAACTTTCATCAGCAAAGTATTTCTGTGTCTGGGAATGAAAAGAACAGACAGTGCATGGGTGATATTTAAGCAGATGTTGAAGAAAAGTTAGTATTCTCCTAGTTGTCTGCCTCATGCACGCCAGCTGAAAGAGAGGGGTTTTCATATCTCACCTCCAAAGTTAGGGCCAGGTAGGGGAATCTGTCATTCTGCTGAACCTCTGTCCCTTGTCTTTTCTTCACCAACTTCAGTATAATTATATACCAATGTGAATGTACTACTGAGTTTACCAGAGCAAGTAATTTTTTTTATTTGCTGTTCCTTAAAGGAACAGATATTGATGACACTTTTTCTTCTTTTCTTTTCTTTTCTTTTCTTTTCTTTTCTTTTCTTTTCTTTTCTTTTCTTTTCTTTTCTTTTCTTTTCTTTTCTTTTCTTTTCTTTTCTTTTCTTTTCTTTTCTTTTCTCTTCTCTTCTCTTCTCTTCTCTTCTCTTCTCTTCTCTTCTCTTCTCTTCTCTTCTCTTCTCTTCTCTTCTTTTCTTTTCTTTCCTTTCCTTTCCTTTCCTTTCCTTTCCTTTCCTTTCCTTTCCTTTCCTTTCCTTTCCTTTCCTTTCCTTTCCTTTCCTTTCCCTTTCTTTTCCTCCTGGTGATTTTTATGATAGATTCTGTGAAGCGCAGGATGGGCTTGGATATTTGACATGCCCTGCGGGCCCTTTTCTCCTAGAATTCACATTTTATTGTATTACCAATACTGCTTAGTTTATATTATTCAGTGATTATCGAGCCTAAGGTAATATGATAGGAAACTGAAAGGGAAACTGAAATACCTCTATGGTGAATAGAAACAATCCAGTTTGACTTCAGGACTGTTTTCTTATTCTTGTTCTAGTAGTTTCTTTCCTAGAATTTATAGTGATAATCCATCAAAGTATGCACTAAATATTGTAAAAAAGTTTTTCACATGTGTGCATAGCCGTGAGGCCTTTCTCTGATTTGGCTTTGAATCTGGAAGATGTTAGCTAAAGGCTTTGGACTTAACTCCAGTGTTTAAGCAACACAGCCTTTATGGCTATTGTGCTTCTAAGCAGCTAGAGAACAGATTTAACTGGTATTAGCTGCACACTCCCAGCTCCTGAAGTTCAGGAGTTGAGCTCTTTGCTGCTGGTGGCATGATGTCCATAACAGGGAAACAGTTTTCAGTCTCATCCAGAGAATGCTGGTGATGCCCTCTTCTTTTGCAGGAATATTGAACTTGTCCTTATCTTGCTTTTGCACCTGAAGACAAGTAAAAGGTTCCCATGTAACCAAAAAATCTGTTGATGACTCTGGCAGTGCGTATGATTTTATATGAGACAATTAGCTGCCTTGATGACGTTGCCTGACTCACCCCACCATAACTGCAATTAGACTGAATGCAACTTGTTTTATTTACGTGGTACTGTGTGGTCTTGGGTATTGAAGACAGTTTCAGGGAAACTTTAAATTTCTGAGTAATCTCATCTTTCATTTCCCAATAGCTTTTAGGAACATGGTTGCTTTAATTTCCTGTTGCTGCTTTAGCTGCATGTTGTGAGGGTGTTTGCACAGCTCACTGTGGGTGAAGTTAGCAGCAGTACTCAGTGTCCAGCACATTCTTAATGAGCAATGTAAGGAGCCACATTCCCTGCAGCAGCCTAGGGTTTGATGTATGATTTCCTGGAGAGGATAATGGGGAATGCATTATTTCTATTGCGTCCAGTTACTCACAGATATAAAAGCAGGGTACTTCAAATGTTTGCTTTTAGGGTGGATTGAAACAGGTCTGAACTGTATTTTGTAGAAAGTTTATGAAATTATTTGTAGAATGAAAAAAACATTTTAAGGGCAGCGGGTGTTTAAGACAGCTTAGGCAACCTGGGTATATTTATATTGGTTCTCTGCAGGTTCCAGATATATGTAGCTGATGGAGGGAAACAGGTGGCTCCTAACCCCTGCAACAAGGTTCTGAGGACATAAGTAGGGCACCTATTTCTGTCTACTAGCAATGCATTAAGCTGAAGAGTCTCTGAATGGTGAGGAGGTGTTTTTGCAAGCAAAGGGGAGAGCACCAAGTGACCTGTAGAAAATAAATAATGTGGGGTGTCTGAAAAGGTGTCTGCCTCGGCAGCTGCTGCTTCCTGGGGAAATCCCCAGATAATAAGAGCTGGTGGCTTTTTTTAATTCTAAGGCTCTAATTTATTTGGGATGGACCAATTTAAAGGTGGGGATTCAAAGGACAAGTGTCAAATTTCAGTGTCTGCACTCACATTAACTCATAGACGTGAAGCTGTTGGGTCAGTTTGACCATGGCAGTATGGAAGCTGGGTCAATTGCTTAAAGTCCTTGTATGAAAGCTGAATCCACCAAACTCAGACGGAGAAGATGGGATGAATCAGGTGTTCTGTGATGGAAGAGGCAGAGGTTTCACGTCCGTCAAAGAGGGAAATTGAGGCTGCCACCAGGCTTCCCTGGAGAGGAGTCTGGACCCTATTTTTGGGAATAAAGAGCTAAGTAATAAATTATACGTGGACAGCCTGTTGTTTAGGACAGGGTAAATTTCCCAAGCCTTAAGACACACGTGCCAGGAGAGGTGCATGCTGTACGTAAACATGAATGGATGCTGTGAACAGTTTCCATTTGAGCACGTGGAATTTGAAGCATCTGTCTCAGTGTCCCGGAGAGCTCTGGCCAAGCAAATGTCCCATTATATTTAGTTTTGCTTCTGCTGGGAGATAAACACCTTCTGGTTTATTGTTAGTAACAGAACAAGGTCTCCAGGACGCTATATTTGTTTCCAAGCTATTTGCCGCTTTACGATGCGTTGGGTTTAGCACTTAGCTCACCACATCAGCAGGGGGATTTAGGCTCCGTCTGACGCAGCTCCTCGTGGTGCCTTGCTGACGAAGACAGCCGCCCTGCAGCCCTCCGAGTGCCACCGGGCTGAGCAGTGGCAGCTGGCCGTGTTTGTGGGCTTGCCACAGGGCCTCAGCACATGGCGGGTGCGTGCTGGTGGCGGCTATGTTGTCATTGCCCTCCTCTGAGCCACTGGAGGCAACAGCTTTTTGCAGTTTTATTGAGAGCTTTTCCAACTGCTTTTTTTTTTTTTTTTTTTTTTTTTTTAGGTCTGAAATGACAATATTTTTCCCTGCAAACACCAGCCCAGGAAGGCTGCTTAATCCAGCTGTGGAATAGATTACTTGAGACCCCTTCCAGCTTCATGTCTTTTATGAAAACAGTCTTTGTCATCCAGGTTCAGACCAAGCTTGTAAAGTATTTGTAATAAGTGATGATTTAATTAACTAAAAGCGGCTTCTGTTCTTTCTGTTCTCCAGCTTTTTTTTTTTTTTTTTTTTTCCAGGATGCTACTGGACACCACCACATACTGAGGATATGTTGAAGGGATCACTGGAGCAGCACTGAGGCCAAGCTCCATGGCAGGAATGCTGAGCTGACACCCAGAGCTCACCCTGGACCCCCAGCCAAAGCACCCGGGCTGGGAACTGCTACCCTCAATGGAAAACTTGGCAGGTTTCCACTTGGGTTTGCCTGGGCTGCACCACAATTTTGTTGCAATAGCACATTTTCGGGAAAACTTCCATTGAAATTTTAAGCCAAACGAATGGAAAATTTCCATCTCTACCACTGACTAGACCTCTTAGTGTGTAGTTGCTGACTAGGTCTAATGACTATTATGTCAGCCATTGAGAACTAGCCAAGCATGCCAAGGTTTACTGAAAATTAACACCAGAGCCAGCTGCTTTGTCGCTTATCTAGTTCTGCTGACCTTCTTTCAGATAGATGTTGTTTAACATCATCTTTGATTACTTATGGACTAGAGAGGACTTTGCCCTCTAATGAGTGTCCCTTGTTCTGCTTCTTTCCAAATCCCAAACTGATATATTTATTGATTTTTTTTCTATATCATTCCTGACATTCTTATCATGTCCATTGAATTGAATGACACAGCTTCTGTGTCTGCTAGAACCCCTAATACATTTTCGTTGCTTTATTTTTTCTCCTTGAAGACATGCTTTTTTCCTTTTCTCTAACTCCCCTCATTCACTTACCTTAACTTTATTGTGTTTAATTACACAAACTCCTGACACAAGGAATTTTCAGCTCACAAAACATTAAGACAAGCAGAATTAAATGATGTGTAACCACAAGGAGAAGATCCAGGAGGGCTTTGTGTTCCGGACCAGCAACTGGGCAGGCAAAGGTGGCAGCATGGACTCCAGGCTGATGGTGCAGGAGGGGAGGTGACAGGATGCTGAGGGCAGCCCTTGGACGCAATGTGGTACCATTCATGCTGTGGGAATTTTACAAGTTTTTGGGTCTACAGTGCCCCCTGGCTAGTGTGCAGGCCGTGAGTGAGGGCTAGTTGGTGTGGGGAATGCTGTTCTCACATGAGCTCATCGGTGCTGGCTAGACCCATATATTCTGGGCTACGATTATACACCAGACAAATATGTAGTGGCAGGAAAACCTACAGCTGCAGAGATAGGAAGCATTAATACAGAGCGGTACCATCTGGTGTGCGCTCCCAGCAGCGGCTATACTTAGCTGCTGTGCTGCGTATCCCAGTTAATCCCCTGCTCCGAAGAACGACACATTCAGTGTCATGCAGCTAACCTCACTTTTAATGCCAGCCATTCTCTGCCCGGTGATGTCTGTGCAGCTCCATGAATAGACACAAAACAGGGTACGTTTACTGTACGTTTACAGGTTACTATATGAAGGGTCTGCCATATCTGCTTTCTTGCTCATCTGCAGATTGGTGGATACACACCTTTCTCTCCTAAAAGGGAACACAGGTTTAGTGATGCTCATGTTCAGACTACCAGATTGTCTCTGCTTGATTTTCCAAATATTCCTTCTCTTGCTACCCTAAAACAGAAGGAAAAAGATCTGCAGTCCTTGAAAAAAATCATTTATTGTACATTAGTGGATGGTTTTGTAATAAAAGTCCTCATTGTCAACATGACAGAACAAACAAGAAACTCCAACATCCACCATTCCCAGCAGCGCTAACAAGTTACTGTGCAACGCCAGCCTTACTCCCACCATGAGCAGCAGCTGCATATTGCTGTGAGCAACACACATTAACTGCAATATCTGACGTTTTGCAGACTCTTTACCATTAATCTGGACACCGATAGCTTTGTACCATGGAAAGGTAGTGACTTGTGCCATTGTCCCATAGTCTTTCTATTACTTTTCTTGAGGTCATATATATTTCAGGTGAGCTACATGAATTGCTGTTTCCATGTGCAGCTGCAGACTACACTTTACTTTTGCTCTGAAATGATAATGCAGTTACAATTCAGTCCTTCCATACGCATAACTCAGTAACTCCACCAGGAAGAGAGGTGTGCGGGTGTATTGCTATTAACTCTAGTCCACAGTAAAAGTCTCCTCAAAAATAAAGCAACATTACTGGTATTAGCCTTCTTAAAATAAAGTGTTATTGGAATCTTTTTCTTTCAAAAATGCAAAACCAGACAGCATTCCCAAGGAAGCTTGCCCCAGTGTATTAAGGATAGAGTACTCAAGTGAACATAAAATAGCGCTCAGAAAGACGGCAGTTGGCATGGAACACATCTCTGATACGCTTTTCCAGTCAACCTATATGTGTACCCACATTTAGGTACACGCACACACAGACACACAGAGTGGATTTTGTGCAAAACTGACAAGTGTGCAGAGACAATTTTTGTGCGCTCTTTGGTTTTCGAGTTCACACGTGCATGCAACAGATTTCTAAGTTGGAAAATGAAAACTCCAGTAACAGGAGCCCGGATTTAAGTAAGCATTTTAGACCCAAGTCGCACCTTCCCACTTGTTCCCTCTGCTTTGGAGCTTGTGTCACCTCTGTGGCTATTATTCCTCGGAGAAAAATAGTACAAAGTGTATATGTAGAGTGGATACCCCACAGCACAGACAAAAATGCAGTCTGGAGGGTACTGAGTGCTAATTAAGCATCCTTATAACATGGAACTTCACATTTTTTTTTCTCTCTTGCACAGCTGCATAGCATGATACACTTGAGATTATCAGTAATATCACTCCTTCGCATGCTGGTGCTTAATTATGCATGCTGTTGGATGCTGGCATGTGCATAGCCAAGCTGAGATACAGCAACAGAGTTACCCAAATTTGTGGTTTACAGTGGTAATACAGAACTTTGATGCACATATTAAAAATTCTTGAGAGGAAAACATCTTGCAATTTATTGTAACATAAGTAGTAAACATCTGAATTTGTTTTTACACAGGTAATGGCTAGGGTTTGTGACAGGTATATTTGAAACACTGCTGAATAAAGATGAACCTTTTACAAACCCACCAATCTAGAATGTTTTCTTCAAAATGATATTAAGTGTGTGGCTATGAAAACAGTGACATGTAAAAAAATCAAAAATCATGTACCATAGAGTAACATTTTTATAACTGGAGGAAAATAAAGGATTATATACATAAATACATATATATAGCGAATTACAGTTTCCTGCACTGAATGTTTATCAAATAGACAAGTACTGAACAACACTGGGTAGGGTGCTTTGCCACACCTTGTGGTCTCCTTAAATTCTCGTAAGAATGGAAGACAAGTTTCTATGGACGATGCAACTTGTTCAGTGATGCGATCTCATACAAGAATAAAAAAATAATAATAAAGAAAACCAAAAAATCCACTCCAGAGTGCCTGACATTTCCAGCACAGGCATCTTTCACAGAAAAATATGAATGCTCAGCTGTTCTCCAAGCACTTGCCCCAGCACAGGGGCTCCTGTGCAAGAGAACTTTATCATCATGTGCAGCCATCACGTGCCAAGGGCAATAAATTTGGGCAACATATCTGATGCTCAGCTTTGTCCACGGTGCTTTGGCAAGCCATGCCAAAGCTGTTACCTTTCTGATAGACTGATCAGTGGGGAGCAGTCACATTTCTGATCCCCTACAGAAACTGTACCCTTTCTCTTGGAGCTGGGCAGCTGCTCCTATGTGCTTCAGGTACAAAACAAGGCACCAGCTGGTTTTCTGGCTAATTGCCTTTTCAGTGCTATAGGAACTGTGGTTATTAATGTACTGGGAGAGGTCAAAAAAAGCAGGACCAAACTACTGTTGAGGACTATATACACAGTTACTCTTATTTGGGTTTTGAAAATAGAAAGCATCCACACCACACATTTCATTTAACCTGGCCAGAAATGCCAAGCTCAGGTTCTTAAGGCATAAATAAGTCCTTAGTGACAAGGATGACACAGACTCCATTGGGTTCTAGTGACCTTACCAGAAACTGTCTTCAAAATATTGCAGTTACTAGCTAGGAATAACAGTCCCATTCAGGTGTCCTTTGGAGCACACAATACAAACATTGAGGGTATAAAAAGCACTTGGTTGTCTCCACAGGTTAGTGGTGTCTGGAACTCGGTGGGTTGTAAATCCAGTCCATTACAATGAGAGTCATACTCACAATCATGAAGATTATGCCAACTATAAGGAAAATTAGAGCCTGTAATTGGAAAATAAAATTGTATTAGTGAAGAAAGTGACTAAGCAGATGATGGTTCACAGACTTTTCCATTGGAATCACATTTATATAACACCTAGGGCCTGAATTTGGGTCGTTCTCTGGGACTAAACATAAGTAATACCATACAGGGCTAAGTGCATCAAGTTAATTATATGTAGAATTTCAGTCTAAAAAGGCAACCCCCACAGTTTTGTTAATATGAATAATAATACAAAATATAACTGATTAACATTGTTTTCCTTTAAAAAATTACTAATTTTCAGTGAATGTTCATTGTTTCTACCATCAAGAACAGCTTCAGAGTTAATATTTTTCATCCTTATTAGACAAACAGGTAAGCCCATTTCTCTTCTCTGAAAGCATTTCTGTGTATATTAAAATGATCCAGATGCTTACTTTTCCCCTTTGCTTCAGTGGGGCTTTAGCTTACCCTAACCTGTCCACAACTTAACTTATTCTGCCTCACAACACAAAGATGAATATTGTGTGTGGTCTTAGTGCAGGGTATGAAATTCTAGATGTGCCTAGCACAGAAACACAAAGAATGAGCAAAGTGGCATGAACAAATATTCAAAGTCTCTCTCTAATGATAGTTGCTCCAAAAGTCGTCTTCAGAAATCATTTTATGACAATAAACCTTTCCTTTATACTTTCATAATGTACCAATAGAAATTCTTCCATCCCAATTAATTTGCTTTCTGTGGATGTATATACAGATGTACATATGTACTGTTTACATGATGTGCCTGCATATATATTTCACCAATATCTTTTCTGATTAATTTTTCAAAGGACATGTCCTCAGTAATATTGTTAAATGTGCAGATGGCTATTAATGTGAGCATTAATGCAAGTATAAAAGGTACTGCTGCAGCAGTCCAGCGTGACATAAACTCACGCTGTGTATGATAGACCTTCATATGTATCTCCTCTAGGTACATGAATCTTTCCCAGTGGTGAGCTCACATCTCTTTATCTCTGCATTATCTCTGCAGTACAACCTCCTTCTTAACCTTGACCTCAGATCTGCCTGTTAATCCACTTCTGGCCTTCCAGCATCGACCAGCAGCTCCTTATGCACTGTTTAGGTATTATTTATACAAGTGCAGGTGTTAACTAGAGCTTAGACTGGATTAGCTAAAAGCCTTTTTCTAGTGATAAAAGACACACTTTAACCTAGACCCTTACTACTGTTTATTTATCACTAGCAGTAGGGCCCTAAACCCTGGTTTGTGCAGCCTGGCTCTCCCTGCTACTGTGAATAACGCTGCCTGGCCTGTGTTTGGTGTGAGCCCCAGACATTTGTGATCAACTGCCAGATGTTGCAGGTCAAAGCCCTAGGATTTGTGGCCAGAGAAAAGCACACACCCTCCCATTATCCTTCCCTTGCAATTGCTGCCAGCATCCTTACCCCAATCTTCTGGGGAGACCTCAGGGACTCCTTCTTAACAAGCCGCAGGTAGAAGGCCGAGGGGAGGATGAAAATCAGCATGGTGGCAGAAGAAGCACCTGGAAGAGAAAGTGGGGCTGAGTACCATGCTGTGTGATGCACAGCTGGCATGGTGCACCTGCAAGGTGCAACAGGATGTGGGGCATTTGTACAGAGCTCTCCCGTGGCCACCCACAACCACCAGGGCTCCGATTCCAGTCTGCAAAAGAGTTTGCTCTCTGGTTAGGGAATAATTTCAGTGGGTCTGATCTGGGACATTTTCTTTGGAGTCCTGTGGTCCCCTTCTTCTGCTGAGGCCCAGCCTCAAGGGCAGCATAGAGATGTCCAAGCACTTATTTGAGTGCTCAGGGCTGAAGAAGTAGGCACTCACTGCCTGTGATGCAGATGTCCACATATGAGCTGGCCAAGTGGGGACAAACCAATTTTTACATGTTTTTATACCGGGTTTATTGAATTCCTTGATCTTCATGCAAGTTAGCAACAAAGGTGGATAGCATTCAGCTTTGCCTGTCAGCTGCTTGGGAATTCCTATGTCCCTTTTAACTGATACAAAATCAAATCTGCATTTATATTATTCCACTCTAAGACCCTAATGGAGACTGTCATTCAGTCCACAAATGTAAATATGTTGTGGAAAGGATAAGCACAGTAAACAAAAAGTATTTATGAAACCTACCAATAAATCCAAAGATGTCTTTAATAGTTGGGACAAAAATCACCAGCAGGTTATTAAAAGCAAGAATTACTGCTGCAATCAGGAAATGTCTTATCCAGCTGAATGGCCTTTTGGGAAACAGCAATGCACTGATAGATGAACGGATCTGTAAGATGAAAACCATCAGGGAAAGTATCGGTTAATTTATCTTTGCTCTTCACTGTTTTAATGACCTATGCTGGTTACTTTTGCTGTGAGAAATTCTGACCAAAGAAATGTGTTTGGAGTCTTTGACTCCCTTTATGTAAATCTCACTCTGGCTTAGGTCTTTGAGAACTGGGTTCACAATCTAGTGCAGAAACTCAAATATTTGCAGTGTAGAAGAAAGACAAGTAAATAGGGTGTAAACTCATGGAGATTAAATCTGTTCAACTGAAAGATGCTGGTATCAGCAAAAAAAAAAAAAAAAAAAAAAAAAAAAAAAAGAAGTCCCCACTATGAATACTAATCAGCAGGCAAAAAATATGAGTAGCTGTATTCCAGAACCTGATCCCTCTGAAAATCCCACAAGAGTTTTGAAATTTACTTTTGTGAAAGAGGAAGGTTTTGTTTTACTTACATTAAAAATACACATATTGAATATATACATATGAATATATACATATGTAAAAGCATCTCTTGAAATGCATTGGAAATTATATATATAAAGTTATATATATATATATAAAAGCTGTTGCACAGAATGCTTTTTGCTTCACTTTCTCACACAGGAAAGAGGTTTTTCTTTTCCATCAACAGAGATGGAAAGTAGGAAAAAGTCAGCTGCAAATCCCTTTGGTGTCAGGAGATAGTCTTACTCTGAAGTACTCTGATAAGCTTAGAAGACTTGGAAGGTAGAAGATGCAAAAAAAAGTGTTCTTACACTGGAAAAATCTCAAACCAAACTTCTTTTTAGTTGTTCTAAAACAAAGCAGTTCCTGGATGAGTTTGGCAACTCAGTTATTGTATGGAATTCTGTCAGATTTGGAGCCTGTCATTTGGAAATACAGAATGAATTTTGCATGTTATGCTTTTCAGGTTGATGTGACAACATGCTATGAAGAAGAAGGCAGATTACAAAACTTTTGTCTTGTTGCTCAGTTGGTATAAAACCACGTCATCCTACTGAAGAGCCACTGCCTGCATTCTGCTTCACTTGCTGTCAGCATCCTGTGCATTATTCCTGCTGTGATGTTATCCCTAAAATGAAGCTATCAGACTGAAATCTTACAGTCACTAATGTTTTTTACAGTGACTGATGGTACATAGACCTTTATTTATTTATTTATTTATTTTTGATAGCAATACAATGATTTCTTTTTGGGGGGGAAGAGGGGGGTTGGGGGAAAAGAATAAACTCTGACCACGTTAACAAAATACAAATCTAGTAGTTCATAAAAAAAAGTAGTTGGTACAACTATACTGCTTATTTGGACTAGTTAGATGACCAATAATGCTGAGCTGGCTGTCCTGATGGGTCATACAAAGTTGTTTAATATACTAGTTTTAAAGAAAATGATATTTTCCCTGGGCTTTTTTTTTTTTTAAATTATTTTTTTTTAATAGAACAATTAGTTCTGTGTTATGTAACTGCTAAGACTTTGTACACTATATGGATATAAAAATAATTATGCAGAAATCCAAAAATGCAAAATGCTACATCTGACAGATAGAGGCTTTTGCAATGCTTAGCTTGTTTTCCCATGAATAGTGCTCAAGCTAGCTAAGGCAAATTTAAGCACTTAAGTCATTGGCTTAAACTGACATCTGGGGCAGAGCATCAGAGCACTCTAAGCTAGATGGACTGATCTCTATGGGTTCTTTAGACCAGGACATGCTTTTTCTTGAATGATGATGACTGCTCTTAAGTATTTGCCAATGAGCCTGGAAGCAGTACGTACGCAGAGTTTGTGTTTGCATCCAGGACACTGGATTATCTCTTAGCAGACAGAAACACTAGGCCATGATGCAGATCAGCAGGAACCTGCCTGTGGCGTGGTGCTGGGCTGGTGTCTGCCCCACCAATTGGGGTGCCAGCCCCCCAAAACTCTCTGGCCAGCACCAACTATTTTCTCCCCAGCAGCAGGGGGAAGGTACGAAGGAGAGTCATGGTCTGAGCCATGTGCACTCTTGTGAGTTTGGATGCTGTAATAGGTGCATATGTCTGTATTAGGAAATCTTGTAGGCGGTTTGACTACATCCCTAGTCCTCAGTATGCACGCTGCTGCTCTGTTAAATATAGCACAGGGAGAGCCAGGGAGGTCGTTGCTGATTTATATGTGATTTATTTATAAAGACTGATTTATTTCAGTCTTTCAAAGTTTGCAACCCTAGCTGCCTAGGGTTCTTGCTCTGGACAAGCTGCGTGTGAGAAAACTGACCCTCCCAAATCAACACTCAGGCCTGCTTTTCTTTAATGTTAGTTAACCTATCCTAAGTAACCACAGTTAGTGTATACGAGCTAGGCCTGGTTTCAGCTCCAGCAGCTCTATTACTCACAGGGAAAAGGACAAGGGGCACAGTCAGGGTGACAGCCACCAGCACTGCGAGGCGAACAGACAGAAGGAGGGTGTCGAAGGTGTACACCTTGGTGTACGTATGAAGTAGCTCATCTTCGACTTCTCCTACAAAAAGGAAACAGAGAAGAGTTAAGTGCCTTAAGCAGTATCTGCATGTGCAAAAGGGAAATCTTTATCTTGCAGCCCGACAAGATTAGCTCTGACCCAGCTGTTGCCATCAGATCCACGTTATGGGCTGGGCATGAAAGAGGAATTTTCCCAGCATGACTGATGCAAGTCCATCATTCACAGACGAAGAGGGTAACACAGCTGTGAGGTGATGCTTTTGTACTCCAGCATCTCAAATGATTTTCTCAAACTCATTAGGCTGGTGTGGAACCTGAGGCAAAAATAATTTCTCTGTTCAAAAACAGAAAATAACCAAGGGAACTGGGAACAGATCCCTGGACCTCCACCCAAGTGTCCCAGCCCTCTCACCACAGCAGTGTAGTGCAGATTGTGCTGTGTCATTCACTTCTGTGCCGTAACAGAGGAACTAACAAGGTAAAAGGAGGTGCTGTTTGCATAAACTGGTGTGCTAATATAGGGGCTACTCTGTTTACTTACCGGTTAGTCCTGCTCATCCTTATTTTCTTTACACTAGAATGGTTTGCACCTGTTTTTCAGCACAGGTGAGGCTGAATTAGTGGCGTCAGAGCCAGGGTGGGTAGCTTTTAATAGTGTAGTGTAAAGCTGTTGAACATTAGAGTATTTTTGGTTTTGCTACTCCTGGACTTTGCAAGAGCCAGGTTTAAAGCAGCTTGCTATTTGAGTTCACAAAACCAACTGCTCCCACTGTGGGTAGCCCTGAGACTCAGGGTGGGTGAGGAGCTTGTGGTCTGACAGCTGGATAAGTCTCACTAGGTATGCAGGAGGTTACAAACAGCACATTATTTCTGGATAAGGCTTGTGCATGAATCCAGGCCCACAGAAAACACATGAACACTTGAGCCTACATCTGGTAAATCTATCTTGCCATATTCAAAATGAGAGGGAAAATTCTGGAAAGAACAGGGTTTTGACCTACCATAGAAGGTAAGGTATCCAAAGAGACCAGCCAGAAGATACATGATGAGCATGCCGGTGATGGAGATGTTTGAGACATTCTGCATCCGCTTTCGGGAGCGACTGAAGTAGGAGAGAAAAAGTAACAGTGCTGTTCTTACAAAGCCTCTATTTGCACAGGAAGTCTTCTGAGGAGGAGTAAGTTCATAGCAACTATGTGAGTTATACAGATCTCCTGAAGCTTCACAGCTCTGTGCAGAACAGCACAAAAATGAAATTTTCAATAGAAAGTTTCAATAGAAACTTCACTTCTGCTATTTACTTGGTGACAACATGTAGATGAGCCTTGTTCTATACATCATTATTTCTATGTCAATCTCAAATGTTGTATTTTAAATAAAAAATGGAGTGGCTAAAATTACAGAGCTGGTAACAATATTGAGACAAGGACTTTCAGCCAGCTTTGTATGAACATGCCCTTATATCTATAGAGAGCTGTTCTGCAGGTTCAAGAACCTCCTGCAGGTCAAATCCTTTCATTAGAGATCCCTTGGTTTAAGATTTTCTGTAAGAAAATCTTCAGCTTATGGTGCCTGAGAACAAATTCCAAGTCATCAGAGAATTTTTACTTCTGAGGTTAAACATAATAAAATAAGTGGCAATGGGTCTTGGTCTCCTTCAGTTTTGCAGCACAACCTCTTGTAAGGTAATTCTTGTTGCTGGACAAGTGCATTTTCTTAGCCCTTCCCAACTGTCAGCTCTGTGCTAGTTTAAGCAAATGTATTTGATTTTTGATATGTGATTACCAAAACGGGCCAGGTTAAGAGTCTATATAAGACACCCACACCAATGAAACTTCCAGGAAACTTTAAAAGTAAGCAACAGCTGATCTGGGTGCAGAACTGATTAAGATATTTTTAGAACCCAGAATTCTCTGTTTCAGTGCTGTCTGTTGTGCCGCCAAATTCCCCAGTATATTTCATGTCATTCAAAGGACTGTCGAGACCTCTTCTTTCCTAAGTAAGTATTGATCAATGTGTCTCTCTGAACAGCGGCTCTTTGTCACCAGTATCTGACTATTAGGTGAAAGCAAAGCCGATATCTGCTTACTACAGCACACAATAAATCATTATTGGGTGGGTGTCTACACACCAGCAATCAAGGCAGAACAGGTAGAAAGTGATCTCTGCTATGGGTAACTGGAAGTACGGGACAAAATTTAAGAACCTTACTCTTTCAGTTCACTGTATATTGGTAGCACCTCAGGGTGGCATACGAATGCAAATGCCAGGATGGGTATTGCATAGGCAGTCTGTAAAATAAAGGTCCCATTAGTAAGAACGGTCACTGCTGTATCTCTGACTTTTGGCAGGCAGCAGTTTAACTGTGGTACGAATGGCAAGAGACAATTCTACAGGATCTCTCTTACCCGTGAGTTGAAGACAAAATATTTGGGCTGACACAAGTCACTACTGTCGCTGTGTGCTTCATATTCTACACCACTTCTGGGGGAGGTATCTCTTGGCTCCTCAAGGCCTGGCATGTGCCCAGCTGTGTTGTCCATCATGAAATTCACACCAGAGCTGAATGACTCATTTGGTAACATGACCAGGTGCATTGGCACTGTGTGATTGGTGACTGTCCAGTTTTCAAGTCCATGCTCCATGATGGGGAGAGGACAGGGTATTTGGGATTTCTTGAAGATTACCTACAGAAGAGTAGACAATGTCACCAGAAGAGTACTACCATAAGAGATTACATTTATACCCATGATAAACCAACAGGAATAAAAATAGACACACACAAGTGAGAGGAGAGAGGGGCCAAGAAACAAAGAGCTATCACTTCTGCTTCTCCTGTGAGTATTTGTTGTTCTGTCTTTGCCCTGCTTTGTATTTTGTCCTTTCAAGTGTTGCTTTTTTTTTTTTTTTTTAATCTGGTTTTGTTCAGCACTAGGCTTGTTGATCTGATTCACTTGCAGGTGCTATTCTAACATCCACAATAAATTGTTATGGTTAGAGATTTAGCAGTGTTGCACAGTTTACAAGCTCTGTATTTGCTTAGAGACAAGTCCTGAACAGTAACCTACCACACTGACAAAGAAAACCATACAGGTCAGCGAAAAACCACTCGTATAACCAAGATAACCTGTGAAGCAAGAAAAAATATACAATTCAGCAACATATAAATTCACAATCCTAACAGAAATAAAAAAAAGAGTTTCAGTGGAATATTAACTTACCTAAGGTTTTTAGAAGGGAGAGGGGAAGAATAACCCCAACTGTTACAAGTATAACGAGGTAGTTCCCATTTAGGTACCATTCTCTGAAGAGGGTGAATTAGGAAAAACAAAAACAAAAACAAAAAAAAACACCACCATAATTATCATTGACATCAAAGTGAAAAAATTTCATCTAAAGTTCTGGTTGTACAAAGGTACCTACCCAGAATTCTCCTCGAGTTTCATAAATGCTCTGATCACTTCAGGAAGTTCATATTTAATAATAAAGAGGTAGCTTGACATTGCTGAAAAACAAACAAACACCTTCAGGGAAAACAGTATAATTCCAATAAAATAATTTGTTTTAAAAAACATTGCTGTTATATGAAAAGCATACAGTTTCAATAAATCAGTTTTTGCTAAAATGGAGAAGTGAGTTTTGTTCAAATAGCAGTGCAAATGAAGAAAAGTTATGTTCTCTTTATATTGTTCTTTTATAAACATGTCCTGGATGACATCTAGCTTTTAGCCTTAGAATACAATAGTCATTACTGAAATAAAAAACATACTTTAGTCACTGTTATGAAATTTATACTTTCAAAGTTTTCTTTTGCTTTTCTGCTCTGTTTTTCCAGCGGACACTATCCATCTACTTTTTTGTAGTGACTTTGGCTGTCACTTCCTCAAAACTTCTTTGTCTCTATTTCTTTCTTCCAGTACTCTACTCCACATATCTAAAAACTAGTTGTCAAGATTCATGGTGGAAGGGTCAACTTCTATATATCTCATTGAAATCTACTTGCAGATGGCATGCTTTTTAAAGTTATCTTACATTGGTCATAGAGAGTTCCTTGGACACCTATAGATCAACCTAGACAGTAGGCTGAAAACCACTGGACAACAGGAACATCTATTCCTTCCTCTCAGGGAAACATTCTTCCCTCAGTTCAACTGCATTTGATATCCAGGCTTGGGGAATGAAAGGAAGACCATGGAATAAGACCTTTTATGAACACAATCAAAAAGTGTTTCAGTAGAGAGATATGAACCACCTTTGTCTGGGTAGCAAATTTGCTCCAAAACGACAGTAAAAATTTGTTACTAGAGCTTTGCAAAAGATTCCAAGTTCCATGACAGAGACCAGAAAAACATATATGTTTAATTGACAAATAATGCATTATTAATCAATGATAATATATATAATGATAATAATGCAACTTATGTCAACTACCTCTCCTGAAGAAATCTGGAAAAAATGTACAGACTCCCCTAAGCTTTCTAACACAGTGTTCTCCAGTGTCCTAAAAGGTTTCTCCCTGGGTAGTAAAAGGAAATAAGATTTAGTGCTTGAACATGCAGTCCTACACCCGCTACTTCTGCCTGCAAGTAAATGGTCTCCATTCTGAGAGGATGGAGATTACTTGACAGATATTTCACAGGAAGTATCCTTGTGGATGAATACTTTCACTGGTCTTTCTCAACCACTCAACATCTTGGAGAGATCACAGTCTAGATGTGTTTTCAAGCAGAGAATTTAGTTGGCAAATTAATTACTGAAGAGCTTTTCTTCTCTGGAGAAGTCAGAACCATGGGCTTCTCCTTTTAGGTGAGATTTGTCTTTCCTGACTTGGGGAAGATGTGTTGTCTGAGCCATGGTCAATGAAGAGAAATGGCCATCCAGCTTAGTCATCACTGAAGTCTCTGCATTGCTCATGCAGAGATCTCAGGCAACTAGCTTTCACCAACCACTGAAGTGTCAGATAGCTGAAACAAAGCAAGAAGAATTCCTCCTGCCTTTCCTTATTAAAAGGATGTTGTATATTGTACCCTTCTCATCTCTGATGCTGTTTAGTCAGAGAGAGGAGAGAAAGTACTTGTGTTCTATAGAAAAGCATTGGAGGGTAGAAAACGTTTTTCTAAATACTTTTTACCCTTACCTCCAATATTCTGCATTGTAACTGAAATGAAAACACCACACTTCCCAGGCCATCCAAATGCCTTTTCCCCCAGTTTTTCATATATTAATGAGCCTGAAAAAATAATAAAAAATAAAAATAAACATGGACCACTACATTGGGTACTCTTGATGAATTGCATTCCAAGGTAAAAAATGTGGATGTAGTAGGGACTTCTGGTCAGTCACAACCTGATCCTCATACCTCCTTCTTTTGATGTCTTCAGTAAGAGGTGGATGGAGTAGAGTGACAGTATTGCTACGCTGAGCAGCAGAATTCTGCAAGGCAAAGCAGAAATTGGAAGACATCAGAAACACTCAGTTAATTTGAATGTATGCTGGTTCTCAAATTTTTACATCTTAGTAAGACTCAACTAAAGTAAACAGATCTCTGTGCATGAGTCAGGTCTTTGGTCTTTTACCAACTCATCGACCTCTCCTTTAAATCTCTCTTCTAATACAGATTTAATCAATCAATCAATCAATCAAACAAACAAACAAAAAACCCACAAGCAAACAACAAACCAACCAACCAACCAAAAAAATCCAACAAATCCAGAACTGTGTGACAACTTCACTGTCAACATATGCCTAGACTTCTGCCATTTTACCAAGTAATCATGAAGTTGTAGAGCTTAGCTTTAAATGTATACTTTGCAAATTACATAAGACATCTTCCATGATGCTAAAAAGTGTCATGACACTGGAAAACCTGCTTTTGGATAGTTCGTAGCATTCTCTTCCAGCCTAGTCTACTTAAAGGTACTGGTGCCTCCCTTCATCAATTCTGATTACTGACATATTCCTTCTACACAACATTTGCACACTATGTGATTTCAGCTATCACCCTCTCACAAAATACTGGCAAAAATTGTACCTTGTATGACATTTTCAGGGCACAATAATGTGGGCAGCATATCTTATTACCACAACCATCTTGTTGTCAGCCTGCGCAAATGTTGGGCAGAAGGGGACGTGATGACAACATGACAGAGCTAGGAAATATCTACCCTACTGATGTCTCTTACTCCATGGCTGAACAGGAGATTGTGCCTATATCTTCTATTCCACTGAATGCAAGGTTTGGTATAAATGTGGGAGACACTGATAGCTAAGTTTGTAAATGAGTTATAGTCTAAGAGGAGACATAGGTGTAGGGGTCAGGTGATGGTCTACAGACCATGTTTCCTTCTCCAAGAGAGACAGTCAATGCTAGAGACTTCATGTGAGTGGGGTTGTCTCTCATGCTGTGGGTTCATGCTATACAGAAAGGGTTGATCATGTCTGAGGCTGCAGTGTATCCTTCCAAGATGGCATCTTTCTCAACGGCACCATGCAGCTGCTATGCAGAGACATGGTCTCCAAGTCCTGATACATGGGGTGCAGCTATAGTAAACTAAAGCCTATCTGGTGACACTTGCTGAACATTGCCAGGCAGCAGAGACGTTCTGGTGTGTGGCCAATGCCAGTGGAAACCTTCCCCATGGAAGAGAAGGATGTAATGGGAGCTGCTGGGGAGCTTCTGAGTTTTAGAAGCACTCTTCTTGGCTTTACTGTGTAGAAAATCTTCCAGCATGAGAGTAGTTGGGCAATATGAGAACCATAAATTAACTGCTGCCAGCATAGTCTAAATTAGAATTAATGTACGTCAGCTTCTATTTAGTAGATGGAATTTTTCTGTCCCACTGACACGAACATCATGATCCGATGGAGGAACCTCTGGCAAGTGGATGCATGCCATGGGGGTAACAATATCCCTACAGAGTTCTGCAATTTAAATGAAACTCCTTCCATCACCAGAAGGGAGAATGTTCTCATGCACAAAGTATGGAAGTAGAATAGAAAAGAAAATGAGCTGCAGGGTGGAGACATCCTTTGTTTTTACTATATAAGACTCCATAGGGTTGCTGCAGCCTTTTTGCTGGCTTGCCAGCAGAGCACTTCTTTAGCACTGCCTGCAGAGATAATGTCATTAGGTTCACATCTGACTTACTTTTTTTCAGCCACTCTTGTGAATGAACAGAGCAAAAAGAATAAAAATATTACAAAGTGTTTTTTTTTTTTTTGTTGTTTTGTTTTGTTTTGTTTCTCCACAACAAGGTTTGATATATCACAGTTTTTCTTCCAGTTGTAATTTATGGTATATTGGTTAGCACAGGTGCTCAGAGAAAGTTGGGGGGAAAAATCCTACATTTTCCAGGCTCTAGTGCAGTCACTTGTAGAAGTAGGTTCCATTTTTGTATCTGTAAATCCTATATCTAAATCATTCAAATGCAGGTGCTTGGAAGTACTTACTCAGGAGAGTGGCAGCATTTGCATCTACAATTAATTTTCAGTTATAGATTCTACTGGAAAAAAACAGGAGGTGTTTCTTAGCAACTGGAAGCAATGTGTAGCATTTCAAATGCTGTTGCTGTTCTAGTTAAACAACCTCCAGAAGAAAGAAGCCACACAGAGTTAGCCATACAACCTGATTTAAAGGTTTGTTAAGAGTTCAGTAATGTACAACAATGGCCTATTGTCATATGGTACTGTCATACTGCATTCCAGCCTAAAAGGGGGATTAAAATTAAAGGCCCCAGTTAAGATTAAAAATTATCATTAAAACCAAACCAAACCCACAAACCTTTTGTACAGTCTCATTTGACAGGTTTAGCCATAGATTAAAGAACTTCACAAGACTATCTGTTACTGTCTATCAAAACCCATTCTGTATAGACACTGCGTATCAGCCACATACCTCTGAAGTCATCTGTGCACGCCAAGTACAAATAGACCAGAGGAGCAGCACCAAATCCAAATAAATCTGTGCATGCTTTTACATTCAAAGCCTACTGCCATTTCAGACTTGTATCAAATATTCTTCTCCCATTTCTACATAGTGATTGGATAGTTAGGATGGTGTAATATATACTTCATGTGTGATTTATTGCCCATGTAGAATTCCCATACTGAACCAGGAAGATTGTTGTTGTTATTTTGGGGTATATATACTGTATATACTGTTTTTTTTATATCCTCTTTTTTTTTTATTTTTTTATTTTTTTGGACTACACAGCATCAATGGACAGTTGTGTTCCTGAAACAAAACAGGGCTAAAGAAAAACAAAAAAACAGGGGATGGCTCCTTGAAGGGCAGCTAAAATGTTTTCATTATAGAAGGCCTTACAAAACATTTCAGCTAACAAAACATGGCTCTTAAGCTCAACTTACCTCTCTAACCAATCTTTGCCCCCCCCGCCCCCACCCCCCCCCAAAAAAAAAGCTCTAGATTATTGCTTAAATTCTATTCACTTTTCTAGCTATGTACTTACACAAAAAGGATAATTCCTGTGTTGGCCATGGCATAGGACAGCCCTAAGATGCCGCTGCCCATAATGGCATTGCTGAGGTTGAACGAGGACATGCCAAAGGAAGCTCTGCCCCGGTGCTGTAGGGAGCAAGAACAGACATGACAACTAGCTTGCATTTTACTGAGTGCAGTGGGCTAATTGTCCTCACCTCTGTTTTTCCCTCTATTGCTCTCTTGATCCTTAGAGGTAGAGCCTTGTGAAGCCAACAGCATGCTGATAGCCACAGCTGGCTGACTGCTGGCCAGCCTCTACAGAAACACATGCTGCTGTCTAATAGATTTCCCAGTTAATGGTTTGACAAGTTCAGATGCTACATGGATGCTGAAAACAAGCAGTACAAAAGCTAAGGCCCACCTCTACCTTGAAATGGACAGCGCTAACCCATGCTGGACATCTTGGGTGGGACAATACGGGTGTCCTACTCAGTCTGAGCATGATCTGAGGAATTTTTCTGATAGCTTGGGAAGAGAAGACCCAGTTTTAGTTGCAAGACAACAGAAAGAGTTTGCTGCACTAACTGTTAGAAAATGTGTTTACTCTTCCAAAGCCAAGATTATGCTGATCAAGCTCCAGAGTAACTTCATTTATTGAAACTTTTGGAAAATGATTCAGGTCAATATGATTTAATTGTATTTACCCCTAAAAATGAATAAAACTTACATATTCTTCATTATAGTCTTCCAATTTCTTTTTACCCAGATATCCATTTGTAAGGAACTTCTGACTTTCTGCGTCATCACTAGCAAATGGACTGAACACAAAGAAAAATATGAAAACATTAGATAAGGCTTATGACACGTACTCTATTCAAGCAGTGCCTTTTGTCATTAGGGGAAACTTTCCTTTGGCATTGCAATGTATATATCCTTCAGAAAAAAAAAAAACAAAACAAACAAAAAAAAAACACTTTATTATTATTATTATTATTATTTTTTTTTTTTTCCCATGTTACCCTCTATCCCATGCCCTGGCCAGGGCTGCCCCTCTCCCGAATGGCTGCAGCACAGTGGGAATGTGCTCAGCTCGCAGTGCATTGCGTGTATATCAATTTACACCTCAGTTTGTGTGGCTGGGGTGGTTGGGAGTTGCCAAGTGAGTGCTCAGGGCTGGGAGCCTGCAAAGGTCACTCCAGGCAGTGGCCAGCACAGGGCACCCTGGGCTGCCCCTGCTCTGCTGGGCACCACATCCATTGAGAGCAGAGCAGGGAGGCTTGGTGCGGTGGGAAAATGCTAGCTAAACAATCACACTAATTTCAGCATATTACCTAGGAAACATTTTGAGTCCCAGATGCCATTAGTGAAGCTCGTTTTTCGATTACTGCTTTTTAGCCTTAACAGAAGAGCCTTCCCATTTAAATGCTTACCTCTTAATTGCAGCCTTTTCTGAATCAACCAGCTCCGTGTAGTTGTCTTCAAGGCTTTCCCCGCTGTTGCTCTGATCATCGAGCTCGATGTTGACTTTTTGCAGCTCCATGCGATCCATTAGAGTGGTCAGCGCTTTCCAGCACACGCACTCGCTCCTTCAGGGTAAACAGCACTGCAGCGCCTGCCTGCTGGTTCTCCCTACCATGGGGGGGCTGCCAGAACACTCTGTTCTGCAAACAACACACAACAGGACTCATTAGAGTTTTCCTCAAATTAGATAAACGAGTGTGAAGCATTGGGCTTGTGTTTGTTCTCTGTAATAGCATTAGGAGTGGAGGCTGTTGCAGGCTGGGAAAATTCTGGGCAAGCATAATGTTCCTTTATGTGCCAGCACTTGGCCCCTCTGTCTCCCTTGAAATTGTGGAGAGGGCAGTGGCCAATAGATGCACAGTGGATGCCCAGCATCTGGCAACATTACAAAACCAGAAGAAAATAGTTACTGGAATTGCTGTTTTTGCATTGCCAGTGATGGCTATGCAGAAGCTCTCACTGTTAGAAATGAAGGGAGTATATCAGAGTTTCACTATCTTTGCTTCAATACATACATACACTTAAGGTAAATCCTTAGTGTTTTGAACCATTTGTTATAAGATGAATATTGTCGGTTTTAAATTTCTTGAGGATTTGTCCCCTTTGCTGGGTTCTGTCTGAGAAGGCGACAATGTCTGCATGATCTACTTTGATAACGAAGAGGTGCAGTTCTGATACAGCAGTTTCTGTTCTTCAGGATTTCTGTGTCTAATCCTTACCTGTCCCACAGCTGGGAGATCTGCTTCACACAGGGTTTTTAAACAGATATAAGATTCATGATCTTTACCTTTGTCATAAAAATTCCTGCTTTTAAAATCCATATGAATAAATGCTCAGCTCTCTCTGTGAATTGAGGGAAAATGTCCAAATCAAAGTTACAAAGAGGACTTCACCCCCAGGATTTCAGCTCTTTCTTGTTAGTCTCATCTTCTGAGACATTTACATTCATTTGCTCATTCCCACATTCAGGAGGAATACATTCTGCAAGAAACTTTGCAGTTTTACAATACTCTTCCCTTCCCCAAGATACTTCGAGGCACCTTACATCTCCATTTCACAGCTGGGGAGACAATGGAACACAGCAGGGAGGGGAGCGAGCAGAGATCACATAGCACTGTAATTGCTGGCACACGTGGGGCCAGCTCTGCAGCCTCCCGGCACTTCACCTTCTGCCTCACAGTCAGACACACTGGCTGGATCCATTACCTTTTTCACAAATGTCGCATGCTAAGTATAGAACAATGCTTCATAACAACAATATCAGAAAACATTGCAACTAATAATTTCCATGTCTGGCCCTCTGTAACATGGAACCTGCAATTATTGAATAGCCTTTTTCTTGGTTTTGCGTTTGTAGATGTATATGTCCTCTCATGATGACCAGACCTTCACTAGCCTCTGCTGCTGATCACATGCTGTCCTTAAGAGCATCTACAAATGTATTTGTAGTGACAAAATGTTAGAATGCATGGGCTTAAAATGTAAACACAAACTTTAAATACCAGTCCTGGAGGCTAAAACCAACCCGGGGCCAGAAATTAAAGTCAGCTTCCTTAATTCTCACCAAAACCATCCACCCAGACCAGACAACTGAAAAGGAAAAGCAATATCAGAGTGCATTAGGAGATCTCCTACCAGAGGACGCGGCTCTGTTTACTCCTTTCTGCTGCCACTCGGGGAGTGCGAGTGAGGGCGACGAGTGCCTGCGGCAGCAGGGCAGGCTCACGTTCCAGCGACCCAGGGATTCTGCCCAGTTGGGGTATGAATAACACCAGGAGACTAACAAAATGAAAAAAAAAAAAATCCAGACCCTCCCAGCTGTGGCTTCATTCACTGAACTGTCTTCAAATGCAGACACTGCCCTGTCCAGGGAACAGAGTCCTTCCAGCTCCTGAGGCTTATTTTTAATCTAATGCGTAAAAGTCAAGCAGGCACATCTGCCTGCTCTTAGCCCTGCTCTGACGAAAGGCACACTACCAAGAGCTTGTTGGAGAAATGTCTTTTCCAGGAGTGGCAGTCCAAAATATACACATCTTCAAAGAGTTGGGAAACAGAAAAAATAAGCCAAAAAAGTTTCCAGGAGTTAAGTTACACAGAGGTTAGACTGAGCAAGAAATTCTGTACAGCAGAGCAAACACAGTTTGGAAAGGGGAGCAAAAATTGACCAGAAATATGCGTTACAGCATAAGAATCGTTTGGACATTGTCCTGTCAAACATTTACACAAGTGAGTAATCTGATTTATGGGCGTCATCACAAGAGGCTGTGGAATTACTGCTTAAAGCAGTGATTTTCAATACACATTTTCTTAAATTTGTGAATTCCTAAAAGTCTTCCAGTGAAGGTACAAACTCTTGGGTGGCAAAATTAAGTCCATTGAGAACACAGCCACTAGCAGTTGTCACTTTTTAGAGAGCAGTTGGTAGAGCTCCAGGGGCCTGCACAACTCTGAGCTGAAAGCCATTGGCATAAATGTGGGCAGGATGAGACCCATCAAACGGACTCAGTGTTAGGTTTGAATCCTGCTAATAACTTTGACATTAACTACAACCAATAGTGTCTTTGATCTTCAGCAGGACTTGGCAGAGTTGTCTCTTAGTCAGTAGAAATCCATTTCCTGATGCTCCCAGCATTGCAAAAGACCCACAAAACTGAAGGGTTTGGGAGGATGTTAAGGACTAGTGTGTCAGTAACACATGCTCCCTACGTACTTAGAAGGGGCAAGCAAAGCAAAGGGGGACCACTGCCACCCCTTTATATGAGCACACAGCCCTTGGGTCACTGTTCTACCTGTGAGACATTATTTAGGAGCAGGGGGATGTGCTAGATGGCTATATTGAGAAGAAAATCCTGGCTGTGGCAGCATGCTGCTCCCAGCCCAAGCTCCCTGTAAGGGCTGGTAGATGGGCATAAGCCAGGGCCAGGGCCAGGGCCAGCACAGCAGGGCATAGCCACCAAGGCCAGTCAGGCCTGTGCCCTGCCAGAACACAACTCCTCCCATGAGGTGATTTTCAGGTAAGCCAAAGGTCATCTGCCTTATCTCCCCCCATGATTTAATGCTATCTGCTTCAGAATTGTGAATTTGGCACCTAAAACCCATCGCAGGAACCCAAACCCATCAAAATCTACCCAGCTTTGTCTCACTACAGAGTAATTTTGTAAGTTTGAAAGAAAGCAAAAATCTCTCCACTTCTTTTTCTTTCAGTTAAAATTGATACGTTTTCCCTCTTTGGTTACATGCAAGAAAAATCTCTTAGCTCTATGGCATTCCTTAAACTTGGCTTTCAATATGGTGATGCATTTGCTGCTTCCTGTGGCATTCTTCTGAACAGAAATATTTTTCTGAAAGTATTGCATTAAAATGGAAATACTGGTTGCAAAAAAGATTAGCCTATTATTAGAGGAAAGTTATTCCTTCCTATACAACTATTTTTCTGTTCAAATACAGGGTACAATTCTGCTTTGTTATTAAATAATGGTTTGCAGAAATGACTCAGAAAATGATGATTTTATTATTGTTATTATTATTTTTTGGCATCTGATATCACAATGTTATTGATTTCCATCTGGTCTGCTGTTAGAACATTTAGAGAAGGGACAACAACCAGGCAAGTTGTGCCAGGTCACAGATATGAGTAATGGCATTTTTGTGGGTTTTGCAGTATCAAGATTTGTAAGCTCCACCACGGTATCTGATTTAGCAGACTTTGCCATCTTCTTCATCTTCATGACAGTGAGTTTACAATGTTATTGTCTGCACAGCTATTTAAAAATGAAATAAGTGTTATCACTGTGAAATAGACAATTAAAATGCAAGGCCCATTTGCACAAATTCATTTATTTACTGGAATGTTAGCCAAGTAAATCAAGAGCCTTGAAGTCAGCCAAAGGCTCCAAAGGAAAGTGAGCATTTGTTTCTTAATTGTCTGGTCAATTTCAAAAAATGCCTGCAACTTCTCTGGTTGCTTACATTTGTTTGTCCATATAAAAAAGGAAAAAAAAACAACAAAAAGACTACATTTAATTCCTGAAGAAATACCAAACATACTTGCCAACATAAACTGCTATGTCAGTAAATCTTAAGGAGTCCATTCTTCAAATTACACTTAAATTTACATATTAATTGCATTTCTAATTCTCAGTTTTTGAAGATGTGGACAGTGTCTAAAATACATTGATCATGCATTGTAAAGGAAAAAAGTTTTAGGTTTACCTCTGAGCCAAGCTGGTTTTCTTGCTTGCTTGCTAAGCAGGTTCTGTCTTTTAGAATTTGCACCTGTAATGAAAAGTTTGCTCATGTGCAACCTAGAGCAGTTGGACAGTGATTTAAAGACAAATGGGAGTGTATCAGATGAGCCAATCAACATCTGCTACACCCCAACAACTCCCTTTGACAAATTTGCGTCAGCTCTTTTTAAAAAAAAAGGGAAAAAAAAGAAGAAAGGTAAATCAGTTTATTGGAGCACACTGAGGGCAAACATCTCCCTTACCAGAGCTATTTACAATAGAGCTTAGCATTATTACAAAATGCATCTCTGCAGAATGCTTCACCCAGGCTTGATCATGCTTTCACTTGATAATCTTGAGTTTTGAACCACTCATGCACATTAAGCTTGCAGCAGCACAGTAGCAATAAGCCTTGAAAACGGCATTTGGGAGAAGTGGCTGAGGGCTCCCACATGGCTCTCATCTCTGCAACTGCAGAGACACATCTTGAAATGTGGTGAGTTGTACGGTGGTGCTCAGTCAGAAGCAAGTGCTTTCAGTCAGGCTGGCTGACCTATGACTTAGTTTCTCAGTTGAAATATTTACCATAAGAGCAATTGTGGAGGTGTGTGTCAAGTGACAAATGCTATTCATTTAACTGCAATATAGGCCTGTGGAGAACTACTTCATTATCTGCAATGTGACTGCTATGCTTCAGAATTTAAAACCTTTTATCCAATTATATAATAACCATAATTAAAAAAAAAAAAAAAAAAGAAACAAAACCAAAAGCCCACCTGCCTCATTCATTACCTCCCTTCCTCCCTCCCATGTAGGCTTTGTGATTAAAACCCTGTAATTTTTAATTCCTATGAGTCCCCGTGGAGCCCTTCAGACTGTGTTAGCTCAGTCTGGGTGACAGCCTGCAGGGACCCAAGCACACACTGCTGTAGGTAGTTGGGCATTTTTCCGTGCTGTGTTCTCCTCTGAGCTGGTGCTGACTCATCAGAGTTTCAGCCACCCTGGGGGCCGTGTCTGTGCCCATGAGATGTGTTGGGGACCTTCTGGGTGTCCCATCCCAGGTGCCTCCATCTCAGGCAAAGCACGGAGCTCCTGCTGGCTTGCTACAGCCACAGAGTGGTGTGCCATTTCACGATCTCCCCCTAAAAAAATCTGACTTCCAATATAGCCCCAGACAAATAATGTAACAAAAATATTTTTTGCCCCCTTCAGCTCTGCATTAACATGAAAATGCAGTTGATAATGAAGACTGTTAGGCCAGAAGATTCCAAAAGCAACACAAGGCAAATCACAGGAAATGAAAGCTTTGCAGCTGGTCCTGTCTTGCTTAAACCTGTTAGAAAAATGGACAAAATTCTGGGATAAGACTTGTTGAATGGACTTTGAATCTCAAAACTGTCTATATTTTCCATTGCATCAACCGGCCTAATAAAGGAAACAGGCTCTCCCTCTAAAGCATATGGCACAAAATAGGTGTCCTTAATAAATTAAAGCCATTCTCAGTTGCCTGAAAAAAATCACGTTTTGACACCAAAATGCTGATACCTTTGGGTAGATGTGCAGCATTCTAAGAGGGGCTGGGAGGGGAGCCCTGTTTGCTTTGCACACTGACAGCACTGTGGGTATGGGCGGTTTCCTCCCTGCGCTGTTGTTCATGTGGGTGTCTCATGTATCGACAGGGGACAGAAAAACATTTCTTTAAACAAATGAAAATAGGATTGTAAACTATAAAACAAACAGCAGGGAGATTTGGGTACAGATGTACTAACAAATCAGCAACAGCTGTGAAAATTACTTTGGATACATTTTTTGAACCTGATTAAAAAAATAATAATCAAGATGAGAGTTCATTTCCTTTTCAAATCCCACAGATATCAGTACCTATGTCTAACACCCAACAGTGGGGCATAAATTTCTCCAGGGCCACATCAGGGTGCTTTGGTGGATCTTTCCTCTACACGTGGAGGGATGGGGGCATCAAGGCTGATGGTGCACAGGGTTTTCTGGGAGTGCTGCTCCAGCACCTGGTGGCCCAGAGATGCAAAGCACCGTGAGCCATATGAGCAGGTGGGCCTGACATAAACCATCCTTATGCTTGTAAGATTTTTAATTTTTACTTTTTTTCTACAGAATAGGAGCCAGCTGTGTTAACATGGGGTTTCTTGATGTTGCCAGTTCTTTCTGCCTACCCCTAAGTAGAAAATACCGGTCAGTTTTTGCTGGGAAAAAAACCACAGCAGAGCAAATGTTGATGTGCAATCTTCAGCCAGAAGGAAGACACACTGCAACCCTTAGAACTGCAGAGCCTTTTCTATATCGTGTCTTCAATGTGCCTGCATTTGATTTCACTGTTTCTGAAAAATAAAACTATGCATTTGCTAGGATTACTTGAGATTGTGCATAAGTTAAAAAACAAAAGTATATTTTCTTGTTTCTAGCAAAGAATAGGATTAAATTATTGATTATAATGTTGAAAACAGTGAACAAAAGAAAGGACAACCCTGGGATATAAGTGCCACCCATGCCTGGTTGTAGCTGGTGCTAACTCTCTGTGAGATGTGTCTTTGCTACTGACACTTTGCTATCAGAGGAGCTTCCCATAATTTAAAAGAAAAGCCAAGTGCACTACATTTGATCAAAACTCAAGAAAGCTGCTAAATAAAATCTCTTCTTTCTCAGTTAATTAGTGGTACGGCAGCACAAGCTCTAACAGTCACCTCAGTGTCTGTGGAGTCCCTCACCAGGGAGGGCTTCCCTGCTGTGCACAGACCTATGTTTGCCCTTTCTCCTAGGATGTTAAGTCAACTGCAGCTAGTACTTGGTGGGCAGTATATGTTCTTTCCTCTGGCTTCTTTGGCTAGCTACCATCTCCCAGAGACAGCATGTGATGCTTTAACGTGTTATCATTTACAGAAAAACATTCCAGACATGACAGGTCTGAGGACTGAGGGCAGATTTTTTTTGTCCAGAGTAGCCTCCCTGAAAAACATGCTATAGTGAGAAGGTGTTTCCAGATCAAAGGTTTGCAGGTGGGACTGGCACTAGTGGTGGTGGTAGTGGCATTACACAGAGTTTGTCAGTGTGAGGCAAAAAGCAACCAAGATCTGGCTGTGTGAACTGGAGGCATTGGCTTAAGGCACAGTCCTTAAGGTCCCTCAAACTTGGGGAACACTGGGGCAATGAGGGGGGCCTGGTGCTTTCTGCCACCTACCTCTGCCCCAGCCACTGTCCCACATGGAACACCTATTTTTTTTTTTTTTTTTTTTAGAATGTGAGTTTGCGTTAAATGTTTTATTAGCATTTTCTGTTTTTCAAAAATATACAGGAAATCCCACTTTCACCTATTAACTAAATATAATAGTGGTAATGTGAGTGTTATTAAGTAACTGCTGCTCTCTGAATCATACTGCCTTCCTCTTGCTACAAGAGCCTTGTGGCTGTGCTTGCTTTCAGCTCAAATACTATTCTCTGAAAGAGCAGGAGATTTTATTGGAGCTCTGAATTTAGTTTTTTTCTCTACTGATCACCATTGTCATGGAAGCACACAGCCTATAAAGAAAAGCAAAGTCACAGAATCACAGAATAGTCTAGGTTGGAAGAGACCTCCAAGATCACTGAGTCCAACCTCTGACTTAACGCTAACAAATCTTCCACTGAACCATATCCCTAAGCTCTACATCTAAACGTCTTTTAAAGACCTCCAGGGATGGAGACTCAACCACTTCCCTGGGCAGCCTATTCCAGTGACTAACAACCCGTTCAGTACAGAAGTTCTTCCTAATATCCAACCTAAACCTCCCCTGGTGCAACTTTAGCCCATTCCCCCTCATCCTGTCACCAGGCACGTGGGAGAACAGACCAACCCCCACCTCGCTACAGCCTCCCTTGAGGTACCTGTAGAGTGCTATAAGATCACCCCTGAGCCTCCTCTTCTCCACGCTAAACAGTCCCAGCTCCCTCAGCCGCTCCTCGTAAGACTTGTTCTCCAGGCCCCTCACCAGCTTCGTAGCCCTTCTCTGGACTCGCTCGAGCACCTCCATGGCCTTCTTGTAGCGAGGGGCCCAAAACTGAACACACTACTCGAGGTGTGGCCTCACCAGAGCCGAGTACAGGGGGACAATCACCTCCCTGGCCCTGCTGGCCACACTGTTTCTTATGCAAGCCAGGATGCTGCTGGCCTTCCTGGCCACCTGAGCACACTGCTGGCTCATATTCAGCCGACTGTCAGCCACTACTCCCAGGTCCTTCTCTGCCAGGCAGCTTTCTAACCACTCATCTCCCAGCCTGTAGCTCTGCTTGGGGTTATTGTGCCCCAGGTGCAGGACCCGGCACTTGGCCTTGTTGAACTTCATACCGTTGGCCTCGGCCCATCGGTCCAGCCTATAGAGATCCTCCTGCAGAGCCTTCCTACTCTCGAGCAGATCGACACACGCACCTAACTTGGTGTCGTCTGCAAACTTGCTGAGGGTGCACTTGATTCCCTCGTCCAGATCATCGATGAAGATGTTAAAGAGGACTGGTCCCAGTACTGAGCCCTGGGTGTATTGAAAGTGTGTATTGATACCTTGCTGTGGCTGTCTGCTCTTCACCAGTACACTAGAAGTCAAAGTGATCCTGGTTTAGCATCACGCAGCATCATTTAGCCCCCTGGTTTTGAAACCAGATGTATTCAAGATACCTACCGTATACACACATGTACATACGAGTCCAAATTCACACTGTAGAAGGTTAGTACACCTTATACAGGGATCATTTCAGCAATAGCTGACACTTGATACTCTTTATACTTAGCAACACACAGGAATCAAACAAACACAAACAAACAAACACTCCCCCTCCCTCAACTGTTTATTTCACAGTTTCTTTTTAAGTTTAAGACCAAGAGGGGTAATGTGATCTCCTGCCACTCAAACACCCTGAATTCTCTCCCAGATCCTGCAGATCCAAGAAGCCACATGATTCAGCTGCACTAAAACATTTGGATTTTTGGAATTAAAAAAAAAATAGGGAAAAAAAGGCTTATTAAAGCTAGCAAAGGGGAAACTTTGGGTACATGACAGAAAGTTATAGCTATTTAAAGGGTAGTTATGTTACAAAGATGACAGAGCAGGACTCTTCTCAGCAGTGCCATACTGGCCAGAAGTGGGGCAACAGCCACAGGAGGTTCTGGATGGATATTAGGAAAAAGTTTTTCTGTAGACAGGTAGTGCAATTTGGGAATATGTTGCTCAGGGATATTGTGGAGTTGCCATTGTTGGAGGTTTTCAAGACTTAGCAAGTCAAAGCCATGTCTGGGCTGAGCTGGTGTTCATGACAGCCCTGCTTGGTGGAGGCAGATGGACCAGCTGTCCTCCACAGGTTGGTTTCAGCTGGTGTTTTGGTGAGTCTGTGAAGCTACTTAGAGACACAAACAGAAATGCAAAGATATTAAAGATGCCTTCAAAATTACTGATGTCAGGAATGTGATTAGGTGAGGCATGGCCAGACATTAGGCAAACAACACTCCATGCATCAGAAGCAGGTTTAAAAAAAGGACAGCAAGCAACTCAATGGTCCATTGATTTCTTGAAGAGATTTACTAAGTTCTAAGTTTTAAGTTTACTAAAACTTAGTAAAGTTTAAGTTCTAAGTTCTAAGTTTACTAAATTCTTGAAGAGAAAGTACTACAGGTTTTGGCTTAAGAAAACTTTTCTTCTTTACACATACACTGTAAATATGTAACTACCAACACACAGCTGAAAGTGTTCTTTTAAAATATTAATATTTACATATTTTGCAAAACAAAGTTGAGGATAGTTAGCAAATGTATAAATTCTTTGTAGCAGAATAACTGGTATGTTCTGAAAATAATAATAAAAAAAGGCTGTTTTTCATTTCCAAAAACATAGATCCGTCTTATCCCCAAGTTTATTCCAGTCTCTCTGAAACTAATGAGCTTCACGGGACAAGTATGAAAAGCTGCATTTGCAATTGCCCACAGTAAACTGAGGAAGAGCTAAAATGGACTGTTTAATAAGACTCAGGTGATTCAGTTTAAGAAATAAGATTCCTCATAATAAACAGAAAATTCAGAACAGTGGCTACAATTTATAATATATTATTTGGTTTACTATTGTGCTTTGTGGCAATGTGCTTATCACATTCTGTATAACACAGGATATTTATTTGTGACATTACTGCATCTCCCTATTGTGATGATTCCTGTCAAGGCAGAGTGTAAGTATTTATTATTATCCAATATTTTTAAGCAGAAGGTAAAGACAGAGGTTCAGATTCATAACACCTAGCAAAAGGCACTTCCCTGCCATGGCTGACCAAGGACATAATTTGCCTTGGGGCCTGTATAACGGCAGTAGAGGGACACATGAGGCCACCTTGAGTGGGCTTACCTTCACCAGCCAGCTTCTTTGATGCACTTAGCAGGTGCATGAGGGTTGATGGTGTGAGTCTGGTATTTGGGAAGGGTATAGATATTATTTACACTATTTAAAAGAGGGATTAACCATAATATATATATATATATATATTAAAAAAAAAAAAAAAAAAAAAAAAAGACTTCTTTCTATTTGAATGATATCAGGAATGGACAAAACCATCCTCTCTACATTTTTGCACCAGGTCTTCTTGTTGTTCCACACCCTCACAGAAAAAAAGATTACTTCAGTGGTGTCAATCCCCCCTCCAATATTTTTGGAACATATTTGGGAACATATTGCACTGTCAGGACAATTATTTCTGGCTTTAAGCTTGTCTGAGTGGAGACAGGGGCTACCTGGAGATTTTTGCTGCCAGCCTGTGTCTCTTGTTTGCTCTGGAAGTGCCCACGTGTGCTAGAAAGAACATATTGTCCATGCTCTACATGGAAAGAAACTGAGCAAACAAAGCTGCAGGGCAGAGGAATGATGAATTCACTAGATAGTGAATAACCACTGCTGGATAATATGCAGGATAATACCACAATTTTATATACTTTTTAAATATAATAGCTCACAGAGAATTTTTGAAGTGTTAGTTCAGTTTAGCCTATCCTCTTGCCTTACAGGTATATATAAAAAGTGCTTACGTCCTGATCAATTTGAGCTACATATTACAATTTATCTTTGCACTGTGGCATTTGCTAAATGCAGAGAACCGCTTTTTAATGTGACTAAGAGAATGCCAGTGCTTTCTCATAGCTGCTGCACATTCTGCCCCAATGTGAGTGAGTGACTGCAGGCACTCAAATGTGCCATCAGACTGATAAATATGACTTGAATGAGTGGTGCTGAGACTCAGGCCCTAGGAGCATCCATAGATGAGTTCAGGAGCTATATTTCTGTTAGGATCTGGAAAATATGCAGGTCCAGATCTGCCAGGTGAAAAGGAGCTAAACCTAGTTTGATATTTTGGTATCTATGCTCATTTGAGGTGGCTAATTTTTGCAGCAACTGCAATGACCTCTGGATCCTGAGATACTCATTAGAAGCAGCCCAGCTCAGACATGACCTGCTGGAGTATTTAATCCAGCTGGCCCCCAGTCTCTGCTGACATGTGTTATGGAGGTCCTTCAGATCTGAGCACTTGTGAGCTAGTCTGCTGCCTGCCACCGCTTCCCTGGAGCCCAATAGGGCTTGTGCCATTGCATGAGCAGATGTCTGTAATAACCATGGTACCATGAGCTAAATACACTTACAGTCACACAGGACTGTGGAGAGCTCATCATTCGTCATTTAATAGTGAAAACATACATGCAGTTTTGCTCAAGCCTACTACTCCAGAATCGCCTATATTTATTTGGCAGTGCACCAATGCCTCCATATGTGTCAGCATGGTGTGCCACCACTGCTTCTCACCTCAGGGCCACAGACCGAAGGGCTGAAAGAGCTCTCATGAAGCCATCTGGATTGTATTAGCTAGAGTGCAGCAGGTCAAGGGAAAGGAAAAGATTATTCCCCTCTGGTGCTTTTTGTAGCTCCCATGGTGAAGGAAAAAAAGCAGGTAAGGGGACAGGGCACAGCTTTTATCAGACCAGTGACTTAACTGGAAAAACTGGGCAAGCCCTTCCCAACAAACAGTTGTCAAGACTATCCCTGAACATGTTTATGTTAACCATAATTTAGCTGTTTGTATTTTGATCATTGTTACATTAGGAGTCAAGAAGCTTTTATATGAAAAAACAAACAAACAAACAAACACTGATAACTTATTTTCACCAGTCATCTTTAGGATCCCATGACTACATTTCTGTTTATAAAAATAACATCATGTTCATATAAAGTAGATGAGATTAAAATCAGTCCATGAAAACAATCAGAATTCTCTTTCATTAGTAGACTCTTTGGGAGAGCAGTACTGTTATTTGTACTGTCTGAGCGGTGTGTAATACTTTGCAGCACTTAATAACATTATTTAGACCCTGGGAGCAGAGTCAGCTCTTTAGAGGGAATCGGGATGAGGTACCACTCTTAAAAAGGTTTTACATTCGCATGAGGGGAAAAGCATGCGTTCAGAGACCTGTGGATGTTGACAGCTTACAGGGATTTCCCATTTATTAAAATGAGTAAGAAAGAGGTGAAAATGATACATTACTTGTCTAACAGAGCAAGAGAACATTTTTCTCTTCTGGCAATGAGAGGAGATGTCATGTCCCCAGTCCTGCTCTCTCCAGTCTCTATGGGAAGGGTACCCTACATTTAGGTCAGGACATAAAACGGAATTCCTCATTCTGCTGCAGACTTTTCCTGCCTTCTTGAACACACCTCTAGAAGAGCTTAGGCAGTGAGAGTCTAGGAGAACAGGGTGGCAGTCAGAGCCCACAGTGATGTGTAGGGGAATGGTGCTCTCCTTGGGGAGGTCCCTGAGGTGTGCAGAGCCCTCAATGGCATGGCCACCACCCAGGCAGGGCTGGGCAGCTCAGGACCTGGGCAAATCAGGCTTCACAAAATCAAATGTTCTTCACTGTTTGGTCTGCCCAATTCAGATACACCAAGCATGCACATACTGGTGTGGGCTGGACTGGCTTTGTCAGTGCACGTCTGCTCATAACACACCTCACAGACAAACTTTCAGCAGCTCAGAATAAGATGTCTCAATATCCTTCATGGGTTTAATACATCCTCTGTTCCCCAGTCTTCCACCTGCAAAACAAGTGGTTTACTACTTACCTATTTCACTTGGACATCATAAAGATAAGTATGTTCAAGACTAAGCAGCAAAGGATCATGCCGATCCTCAAGGGAAATTGGCTGCCACTCCCACTTATCCTCTGCTGTTTAATGAATGAAGGATAGAGTACAGACATGAAAAAGGCAAAGTATAAAATGGGTTAAAGATCAAAAGTATCAAAAGCATGCTCTATGTTAAAAATTTTTTTTCTTAATTTTTTTTTTTTTTTTTTTTTTTCCTGTTGAAACTTCATATCTAGAAAGCTTTGTCTCTGTCAGTTCCACATACTTCTCTTGATAGTGTCCCTTACCCCATGGTAGTAACTTTTTGTAATGCTTTATTAGTTTCTAAAATAAAATAAAATAAAATAAAATCACCAGATGACTTACAACAATAATTCATGTTATTGTTATTGCTCATTATTATCATTTGTCATATGAGACAATGCCCGGCTGTGCATTTTTCCTCTTTTAAAAGAGAAATCTGGCTCAGCTCTGAAGGCCTCAAATTGTGTTTATTATACTAGCTGGAACATGTTTATTCCATTGTCATGTTTCTATATCCCTCCTGCTACCTTGTGAAGAAGATACTTTTGCTCTGACTAAACTGTGAAAACTCTGCAACGTTTTGCCCTCTCTGATCAAGCAATCGATCCACTGAGTTCAACAGTCTCCTGTGATGGTAACCAGTACCTGACCCAGCAGATTGTCCCCTACCTCTCAGTACTGCACCTAATCCTGAGAGGCACTCCGTGGGGAAGTCTTCTTCCAGACTTCCCATCCTAATTAATGAGATTTCCTGAGTTTTAGGCTCTACTCTTTCCTAAAAAAGTGAGTTAGAAATGGTCATGTATTGCTTGTCTGTATGGTTGTTACTATAATGGCATTTGATCAAGGGGAGAAGTTGCAGGAGACATACGTAATAGCTAAAAATAACAATGATAAAGCAGCAGTAATGAGAATCTTACTTTCATATTGCAGCTGCAGTGAATTTGTGCAGAACCTTGGCTGAGAGGCTTTCCAGGCATTTAGCTGAGCTTTTGGGCTCCTGAGCCTTGCTGATTCCACAGCATGATGGCAGAAACACTGCCTAGTGACTTCTGAATACAAACAGCAGTCAAGGAAATTCACCTTATGGGAGCTGCCTTCATTGTGGACCATATCTGAAAGTTTAATGAGCTCTGCCTTTTGGACCTTGTGCCTGGAGATGTGCATGTTCCCTCCTGAGTTCTGCGGCTTGGCCCGATGAATTTCATTGCCTTTCCTGACAAATCCTGTGCTGTCAGGATTGTCTATGGCTTGATAACCAGTGGGATGTTGCTAGAAATGCACTAAAAGTTCATTGTAGCATGAAAACCTCCCAAACGGTCTACATGGCTTTGCAGCGATGTCAATATTTATTGTCACTGAAACAGACCCAGGAAGATTACACAGACGTGGTCAGGACACTGCACTTGTGGTTCATGTAGGGTTACATAAAGCTTTCTCCCTCTACTTTTGAACTTAAGCACCAGAACTTGTGCCAGTGAGCTGGGTTTTTCAATCACTCCAAACACTGTTGGGAAAGAAAGAGAACCAGTGACAGGCATATCCTGTCTCCTGCTCCTTGCTCCACAGACCCAGGTTTGGTATGAAACCCAGAGGAGCCTTTCTCATGTTGTAGTCCCACAGCTCCCTTAAGTCAACATAGGCAAATGCTGATGCTAAAGGAGGCAGTGCCAACTTCCGGCTGACCCAATCACTATTTTTACTCACCTTGCTTCCTCAGTGACTGCAAATAGTCATAAATACATATGGAAGGAAGAAAAAGAGGCTAGTTTTAACTCAGAACATAGCCCTGTTCCCACTCAATATGTGGCTGCATGAACATCTGGCAGAAGAGGGAGATGTCAGGGGCAATAAGCAGGCAGAGGTGAGGACTGGAAGGTGAGCCAGGACTGCTCATCCCAGTTTAAACTGATTGTGGAGCTTGCAGGTAACTTACAGTCATTGTATTATGTTCCCTCAGGGTAGGTGTGTGAAAGTGGGAGGCAGTCTTACCTGGTCCATTACACCCCGATTAGGCAGACAGGATGAAACCAATTTTCTGTCTCCCAGAAAATGCCATCAGAAATGTTTAAGCTAGTCTAAACATAGACTAAAGTACCATTCACTTACAAAGTGCTTCACATTATCCGCGATGACATCTAAAATCAAATACGGATAATTTCAAGTGAAACATAACCTAGTCAAGTTTTCTTTTAAATCAAAATTGGTCTCATTTTTTTTTTTTAAATGAAAATTATTTGCCTCATAAAAAGTTTTTATGTTTCAGAAAATTTTATTGAGAATAATGTTTCTTAATAATGAATCTTATCATTACTTAAAACAATTAAATCAATTAGTTCAATAAAATTCTTCAACTGAACTGCAATATTTTGGCATTGTGACTGATTGAGTTTACTGACTTTCCAATTAATGAAAGATTGGTTCCTTTAGCAATTACACTCTGATTAGTCCACAGCAAGAACATTTTCCATTACTCATCCCCCACTGCTATCAAAGGGCCTTTACTGCTGTATTTTCATTCTGACTTTAATTCTAAATTAACAGAATTTATCATGATCCTTGCTCAGTAGAACTCTTTGAGAAAAATTTATTTTGAATTTTATCACTGCTAAAACTTCATCGACACAGGCAAATCCAGTAACTAACACTATTAGCCACTGAAGGATCATCCCAGCCAGTACCACCTCCTGTTTTTTGCCTTATTTTAAAAATTGTGGTTGTGGCTGTTCAAGGTCAAAGAAGAGTTAATGTCAAAAAGTGGGACAAAAATGTAGTTGTTTATCACAAGATATTACAAAATAGCCTGAAGAATCTTTTCATAGCCCAAGTAATCAAGATTCTGTCAAGGTGAGATAATTGTCAATCAAGCTTTCAATTCAAACACAGCTGCTAAAAATCAGAGACAAGTGAAGCCAGGCACTTCACTGCAGTTTGAGCACCTAGCTCAGAAACAGAGTATGTATGGAGTTTAGCAGTAGCTGAGAAACTGTTGTAACTCCATACGGTTATGAAAGTACTTAGAAGAGATGTCTGTGTTGTGAAGTTTTTTCTTGCTGATGCTGAAAAAAAATGCATTCACCATGCTAGTTAAACTGTTACTTAATGAGAAATTCTTTTAGCATATTAGTTTTTCCTGTATTAAAGGAAAAAGAGGTTCTTGATTTCCAATAGGCAATTAGCATTTCTTTTAATCAAATCATATTAGTAAATTTTATTTATTTATTTATTTATTTTTTCTGGCTCAGCAGACTGAGTGACCATACCAGAGAAGACTTTGAGCATACTGCAATGAACTGTTGCCATTCCTGCAAATACTCATGCTTCTTTATTTCATACTTGCCTATTGTTTATAATTTGGAATTACTTACACAAGTATTGCTAAATCAGAGATATATTTATATTTTGCTTTCGTAAGCTGTCACCAGTAGTTCGTGTTATTTTTTTTTCCCTATGTTAAAATGTATGTTGCATAATTTTTGTCACCTACTCTTCTTGACTGTTTTAAGTCGAGCTCAAATTAAAATCTAGAAACCAACACTTCTCACAGGAAATTAACTTTCTACTTTTATGTACAGCACGTTCATACACCACTATTGCTTATTATACTGTTGTGTAATTTTGCACAAACATTGATTAGTCATTTCGTAAATCTGGAAAACACAATTCCCAGGTGATGACCGTGACCCTAGAAAAAGTTTAGAGAAAACAACCTCATTACGAGACATACCTTGCAATAGATGTTTGTTTAACTGGAAATCCACAGGAGCAGCTGCCCAGTGCAACGGTACATATTTGCTTCTGAATCCTTTCTCAAAGGCACTATTTAAACATGTTGATGAACTGAACTGGATTTCTCCCCACCTCCATTCCAGCAAAACAAGGAGACTCAAGATAAAATTTGTTTTGATATTGCAAGTAGTGCTATGTGGTAAGTGAGAAATTTGCTTTCAATAACCCTATTTAAATAGGAATGTGAGAATTTTCCATATTGCTGTACAGATGCAATGTCTCTGCATACTGCTTCTCAGTCACATTTCTATTTGAAAATGAATTAACTTCTATTTCTAGAAGCGTTTGTGTATAGAGCTCCTACTTGTCCATATTTGGCTTGATATTAAAGATCTGGCTACTCTAGCTTCAACACTTCGGCAAGAAGGAAACAGAATTTTTCTGTAGAGAATGTCAGTCCAGTTCAGGTTATACAACGTATCTCAGATCTTGTTCTGATTTATGTTAAACTGTAAATCACTTACATTGGTAATGAGGGTTTTATGATGCGTACAGATGGACTAGCTATCGTTTAATTTCAAGCAGCGTGCTGAGCAGCAACTAGTGATAATTAGATTTTTCAGGTGCCCCTGTTCTGGGCTAAGTTCAGTGCTGTGACCTAGAGGGGAAAGTTTGTGTCCCCTGAGCCAGTCACACTTTACAGTTCCTTTTTGGGCTCTGTTTTAGCCTTTCTTCTGCCAATGATTGCATGGGAATCCCTTCAGCTTGTCAACACCTGGCTTTAATTAGCTGGAGAAATTTCTCAAAGTGCTCCTTCTCACTTACAGCTGCTTTCTGCAACAATTATAGCTCCAAAGGAATCGGGAGTGACAATAAGCAAATCATCAATGGACCATGGCTGAGTTGGTGTCACTCCTCCTTTCCTCCACCCTTAGCCAAAGATGTAAATCATCAGATGGAGCTTGATCCAATGTCCTTTCTACTCCTGTGGACAGCATTTATGCATGTGATCACCTTCACTCTTGCACAGAAGAAGATCTGAGCTAATTTAATGGTACACTAAGTGCCTCAAAAACAAACATTCTTAGAGCAAGAATGATGTTTTCCACAGTGAAATAGAAACAACAAAAAAAGCACAAAATGAATCATGTTGTAAAGATGTGTGAGAGTTCTGTCACAGCTATATCAAACAAAACTAAAAGTGTTCATCAGCCACTTATTCTTTCATTTGCTTTGTGTCTTTATCTGCACTTGTGTCTGTGGAGAGTAAACCATAAAGCAGAAAAACAGACTGAATCCAGAAATACTCATTCAGGCTAAACTCTTATTACTGGCAAAGGAAGGTCTATCTGAGTAACCTTATCATAACTTTTTTTTTTTGGTTCTTTTTTCTTTCTTTCTGTAAAAGGAAAACAATGCTAAAAAAAAAAAAATATTCCTGCTACATCCAGCAATTTTGCTCCTCTCAGTTTTTAATTAATCAGAACATTGCACATCAATCTGTTTTAAAGGCAAAGTGGTAAAACCATGCATCTGAACAGGACTTGTGCTGGGCTTTTTTTTTTTTTTTTTTTTTTTTTCACATTTAGTGTCATCTTCTGAGTTTTGTTAACTTACCATGCCTTTTTACCTTCTTTGCAATGCCTTTAACATATGAAATACGGTGCTTAAATTTTTAAATCTAATTGTATAAATTAAAGAAGAATCGCAGAAAACAAGCTATATTAGGAATAAAAAGTGTTCCATTAATTAAGATCATGAATAGCTAGAAAAACAGAAAGATAGTATATTTTTTGATGCAGTGTTAAGAATTTTTTTTTTTTCTTTAAATCAATAATTTGATGCAAAATGGGCTATAATAACGTATAGAAAAACCGTCCAAATCACCCAATGAATTATCAAAGCAAGCTGGTAATCTTGACTACTAGTGCCTGCAGATCTCATCAATGGCGATGACATTATACTTTTTTGAAAAAAAAGTTTTCAGGATTTTTAGTTCTGATGATAGAAAAAGTGGGATGATTTTCTCCCTATATCACAATAATTTTGTGAAAATCAGTTAGTGCTTGCAGAATGTTTTGGTTAGTTAAAATCCTGTATGAACATTCATCTTTTAATTAGTCATCTGACCTTCATGTAATATTCTTAAACATTCGTAATGTATTTCTTAATAATTTTTATATAGTCTATCGGCTGATATTGGCTGTGCCTAACATGATTTGAAAATGAAATTCAAAGTACTGACAAGGTGATGAATCTTCTTCTTCTCTGAACTTTACATACTCAGGTATACTATTGATTTTTCTAATGTGATTAAAAGTCTCAGATTGTGGTTCTGCATTTTTGCTTTCTTGTGATAGCAGTTTACAACAACAGACTACAATCATGTCAAATTATTTACCAAGGTTATCTGTTGCATGATTTTCAAGATATAGAATCTGTGGCCCAATGGTCGCCTGCAGGTCTTTTGGTAAAGAGGTAATATATGAGGCTGAATTTCTGGATTTATCTGATAAATTTTCTGTCATAAGAATAGAGAAGGTAACAACAAGCCTTACAAATCGCTACTGAAGTTCACTAAGAAGTGCTAGATTTCTCATAGAAGAAAAGTGATGAAAATTTATGGTTAACTTCAAAATGATCCATTGTGGCTCAGAAAAGTGGTACATAAAGTAAATGGTATTACACTAGTATGACTTTTTAAGCATGGAACTAGATTGTTTTTCCATCTCTTATAGGTTCTAGACATTATAATCCATACTTTCGTCATCTCAGAGTTATACCTTCTGGTTGGTACTGTCTATGAGGAAATAGGGAAGTGTCTATTGGTTCAACATGTAGCCACTGACTTCCTAAGGGATGATAGAGGTTGGAGCATATTTCCCTGATGCATCACACTGTTTTTTGCTTCCCTTTTTCAAGACAGATCAAAGGCTTCTTTCTGGGATCCACTTATGTGAAAAACTCATTCATGTCTTTATCATGAATGATAATAATGATATCATGAGATCTTAGAAGGATTTATTTGGACATTTTTGAATAAACCTAAAAGTAACTAGTATGGAAGTTATGAACACAGGATCTTCATGGAGAAAAAAGTAGATGAATAACAAGTGCTTCATGTTGATGATTTTTTTAATTGGATAGGCTCCCATTTTTGTCATATTTTGTCTACAGATGTCTCCTATAAAACCTGTAGAATTCATTGTGTTCTATTATTGCTTTATTTATAACTCTGGATAGTATTTTCTACATTTTAGTGTTGCAGATTTTGACCTTGAATGCTGCAAAGTTAGATACTGTCTTATATTTGGAAAGAAGGCCTTACAACAGAAGGCTCAAAGTACATGATCTATTTCTCATCTTCTTGTGCTGTAATACTTGATTTTGTGGACCTTGAGATTTGTCCTATTATAAGTTGCTGCAGAAACCAAGCAACTATTTAGGCAGTAAAATCTGAGTCCTATAGCAGTTCAAAGCAACCACATCCCCAAAACATTGTCAAAATTACTTCAAGGATAACTGACTCCATTTTATCATCAATGGCTTTGATTTATGTTGGGTAAAAACCCATTTTCTACAGTTTATGATAAGGCAACATCTGAAATGCATCCTATCTCTCTCTTTCTGACTGTGGGAGTAAATACTTAAAAAAATATCCTTCCCTTCTTATTACCAGCTAATGATGTATATTTATGCTCTGTTTGAGTTTCTCCATCCAACCGTGTTCTTCATGACTTACAGGAAAGATGTGTTTGTTCAGCCTCACTGTTCAGCCAATTCAGTAATGAGTATACACTCTTACTGGCTGACATGAAGCACAGAAGAAACAGTTCCACTTAAGCCTATAGTCTTCATAAGGTCAACATACAACTGCATATACAAATCCCTATATAATTATCTGATCTCACAGGCAAGTTGGAAAAGATTATTTTTTACCATAAATTTTGACTTTTCCATCCAAATCCTTAATACCTGCAATTTTGAGCAAAAATATGTGCATTTAAAAATACTTTTGTAGCAGTTTTTTTTTTTTTTTTTTTTTTTTTTTTCCTCAGAAATAGTATTTAGTATGATGAATTTTGATGAATATAGACATTTTCTATTCTAGTTAAAAAGAAAAAAAAATCATAAAATATAACATTCAGTCAGGTCAGCCTACAAATTTATACAAATGCATAATGCAAGAGTTATCCTGAAAGACATGGGGGATCTCATAGAGAAATATCTTCTCAGAAAGTTACTTACTCTTTTTCAAAGTAAATGATTAGAAAAATAAACAGATGACAAAAAGATAAACGTATTTGATTACTTCCAGCAAGGCACTTCTTTCTTATATGTTATCCTGGAGAATGACTTAAATAATTGCTCAAAAAGAATTCACTGGAGTCTACAAGTTACGTTTCTGATGCTGTTTAGTTAAATTGAGTCATTAAATACAAGAACTAAGAACCTGATTCTCCTTTACACAAAAGTCTCTTTATGCCCCTCTGGCAGTACAGAAATGCTGTAAAACAAGTAATGCAATTAATGCCTGAGTGAATGCCTACTGGCACAGACTGGAACAGTGAAATGAAAATTAACCCCCAATTTTTTCTAAGCATTTTTCTAAATGGAATGTGCTATAACTGTCATTAAAATCACTAGCTACAAAAGAATAAAAAACAAACTGAATTTTTATTTCATTTTTTTATGACAGGATTTCAGAAGCTAATTGAAGCTGTGAAAAATACACCAAAAGAGTGAAAAAAGTTCTGTGGATTTTGTTTAGGAACAGTTTTGTCTTTTGGACGAGTTGCAACATGAAAACAAGTATTTATGATAGAAATGCTGACATAACTTCACTAATAGCACCTCTAACAGAGATTGTTACAATGTGTATTTACTCAGTACAGCATTAAATAAGAGATGTGAACTCACCATAGCAACCCCTGCATCACATTGCAGATATGCTGCTTCTAAGATACGGCAAACGTTTCTGAAGGAATATACACGAATATTAGGTAAACATCTATCAATTGCAAATTGGGTTTCAAAAATACTTTGCTGAACAGTATTAGAAAAAGCAGTATAGCTTGATGCTATATAAATTAATAAATTATTGCTGGACTTTGCTTTTTATTTTCTCATGATTGTTACCTCAAAACATAATTTTAAGCAGCTCCTCAGCTGTCTATGAGAAAAATATTGGCAAGCACATTATTGAGCTCCTCCAAAATGTCACCATGATTCTTTACCCACCCAGCAGACTCATCTGTCCCTTTCAAGCCTTCTCTTTCTGTAATCCTGAGATCTTGCTAAAATACTGCTCTTCACCACAAGAGATCCAGAGGAATTATATGGATACAGTCAAGGCTGGAAGTAGGTTTTCTGCTAAACTGTCATAGTCCATTTTTAAACATATGACTACTTTCTCTTCATTATCACTCTACTCTTACTTTTCAGTTTGAATTTTATCCACTAATATGTATTCATTTATCTTGTCTTTGTTCAAATGGATTTCTATCTTTGGCATGAACAAAATGTCATTGTATTGACAACATTATTATTATTATTATTTTCCTTAACTTTTTCATCCTCTTAGAGAGTCTCCTATGAACGATATAAGCATTTTCTGTGTTGAGTTTAGTTTTGGCACTCTTCTTTTGGTGGCCTGATCCTTAAAGTTCCAGTATTATATCTTAATGAAAAGCTTTTAAGTTGATACTGAGGTACCATTAACTTCAGCTTGACTAAAATCCTTGGCAGGTTGCCTATTCATATACATCAACTTTAAATTGCTTCTGCAGCACCTAAAACAAGATCCTGATGATGTGCAGTGGACTGCCATGCCTGCTAAAATCAAGATTTTACTGTCAGAGCTTCCTTATACTCTATCTAACAATTCTTAACAGACTTTACTCCTGGAAGGTGAAGTAAGTGATCACACTTGCTTTGACCCTTTGACCTTTTCTTGATATTAAGCAACTGTACTTTCTCTTCCTATATCTCACTTGTACAAAGGGAACACCTATTATCTCACATTACCTGAGAAGACTGATAAAGAATATAAACAGCACTCCTTTTTTTTTTTTTTTTTTTTTTTTTTTTCCTTAGTTTGTAGGTTCTTTCATCACTGCTGGCCAGCTTTGTTGGGAGATGCATGCAATATCTTTAATTGCTTGGTTATGTGTCCAGGCACAGGATCTCATGTGAGCAGCTCAAGAACTGTATGCAGCTCAAGGGCTGCAGCCTTGCTTCCTCTCCATATCTAGTCTATGTTGACTATCAAGAAGAGAAGGAGATCGAGAAGGCTGCTAGTTCTACCAAATTGCTACTAATCTAAAGGCATGGTTATCATTTCTTGATCCTTCTCCCAAGTCTACTTTTGCCTACTTGCACTGATGAATTACCTGATTTGTCAGTGAACTGGATATTTGAAGATATCCTCTATTTTCTGAAGAAAGGAAGAGATTACACTGGGTGTTGTTCAAAATAGTGGTTCTCCGGGATGCAAACTGACATATACATTGCCGTTTTGATTGTTGAAGGCCAGTATACTAAGATGAACCATAATGTACCCGGATGTTCACTTTCTGTAGAAACATGGGGTGTTATACCTACAGCTTTCTTCTACAGAATATCACAAAAATAAGAAAAACATAATTTCATGATTCATCACAGAATTACCTATGGGCCTAAACCTCTGAAATGTTATCCAGTGTAATAATCAATAGCAATTAATTTCTACACTTCACATCAGAAAGCTCTGTAATTCACAGAAAAAATCTTGGTAGTTCTTCTATACTTCAGCATTGCCTCTGCCTCAACATCAATTGCAGGCCAACAGAGAGATGCTTCCCATAAGAACACTTTGCCACCCTCTAACATCTATTGTAGTATAAGAGAATAGGTATTGAATATGAGGCTAGCCAAATAGACCTGTGTCCATGACAATATCAAAGTAACACAATACAATATTGCTCTTTATCTAAAATAATGGGTCTGACAAGCATTATTTTTAGTCTTAGAGGAACTGTAAGAGTTCATGTGCCATTTTTACTTGATTTTTATTACATTTCAAGCATTCAACACTTCAGCAGAATAAGTTGCGTGAAGGACACAACCACCTGAACAAAGCAATAAATGAATGAAATCCTTGTTCTTGGACTAACAAGGAGAGAAAAGAAGCTGTTACTGAAAAATATTCAGGTATATTCAATGTATTGAAATTTCTGTGAAATGCCAAAGTCCAGAAAAGATGGAGAAATAAGATCCAACAGGTATTTTTCAGGTGCATTCTAAATCCATGTCCTTCTATTAAGTATTCTGAATTATGTGTTAGAGATACTATACATCTCAGACAAGAAGAGTGAAAAATCTTGAGCTATGTTAAAACAAATTAATCTGTTAAAGTGTTAGCTGAAAATTATCAAAATGTCAGTGTTTTCACCACAAAAAATAATGTGAAAATCAAGCAATCATTGTAGCACTCTAAAACAACATCAGTGGCACAGATATAAAGAAATCTCAAAAGAATTAATACAGCTATTAAAATGAAAAAATGTATGTTTGATAACAATTATTAAAATGAGTCCTATTAAGCAGTATAATTAAAATGAGTCCTATTAAGCAGTATATTAAGATCCTCAAAATCAATTAGTGCAGACCAGGGCAATGTCATGTGCACCCTTTTGCATTCATCAGTCAGAAGTCAGTTTTACGCACAGCTGTAGCAGAAGTAATCAGCAACTTTTAGAACAAAAATATATACTTGTTGACCTATTATGGTGATATTCTTTATGTTATAATTTGATTTGACTTGTTTTAACTTACACTATTTCTTCTTGAAGTTATATTGATGAGTTTTAACTTTTCTGCTGTACCTGGTTGTAGTCATATTTATCACTTCCTTATTTTAAGAACAACTTTCAATTATTTTGAATTTCCAGACGTCTAATCGCTTTTGAACAAACAGATTCTGTGCAGTGAATTTGGTCTTACTGTCAAAGGCCTTGCTTTTCTAAGATACCTCAGAAACTGCAAACTACAATCAAGTTAAAAGATTAAAACTGCTTCTGTATTCCACGAAGCCTCCGTTGCCATGCTGGAACTCCCAAATTCTTCCTCTTTGCTAAGCAGTGAACTATTTATTACCTTTGCATACTCCCTTCATCTATCCTAAGAATTCATGTTATTCCAAAATAAGACAGTCGGGAAGGTCTTCTCCCTGTGGTACAGAAATGTAAAAATCTTAACTGTATTGTGAATAGTTTTGGTAGCAAATTTAAAAATTTTGTTAAAGGCTCTGTTTTTTTTTTTTGTTTGTTTGTTTTTAATGAACTAACATTTCTTTACCAAAGATGTTTAAAAATCTTATGCAGAAATCTAGTGATGAAGTACCTCAAATGTAATTTATTTCAATTACAGCACTGTTTCCCCAGGGTATCTTCTGTCTCCTTGCTCTTGTGGAGGGTTAATTATGTCCGTGTAGTCCTCAGATGACTGAAATAATAATACAACCTAAATTTATTATAAAATAATAATAATAATCTAGATTATGTTTCAAAACCTAGATTTATACATTCACACAAGTTTAATACATGGAAGTAGCCTAGTCACATTGGCTTTGATTTTCTTATATTGGCTTGAGATCCTTGTGATTGACTGTCACAGGGGTATATCTGTGCCATCATTTGTTCTTGTCAATGCAAATGCAGGTAACTAAACCCTCTGAAACCTGTATAGAAGTGAGCCAAAGGACTTACTATGTGGCTGTCCAAACAAGTGTGACTGAAGTATACCATTTTCTGTAACTAGTGACAGCCAGGGGTGTGGCCAGCATCTCATTCAGCTGCCTTTGAATCACTGGCTTGAACAGTCAAGTTTCTATTTATAACTGGATTTACTGAAAAAGACCTTTGGCACCAGTACAGACCAGAGCTTGGACTTTGGTCTCTGATATGAGGGGGAGGTCCCACCCCCGACCTCTCCCCCACAAGAAACAACAACCACAATAGTGAACCAGGGAAATATCTCATCCTACTATTCATATTGCTGTAGATATTCACCACGTGCATCCATTCATTGAGAATCACATCACGACTCTTTGTCTTATTAACTTTGCTTCACAAGAATGTATTTCTTCTTTACTTTTCCTCTACCTGCTTTCTTCCTGAGGGAAACAGTCCATTCCACATATCATGAATTGATGCCATAAATTATCATTTTATAACATTTAATGTTTTATTTTCCTTAAAATCTCATTCCTTATTTTCTTTCTGAAAAAAAAAAGTTCATGTCAGCTTTGCAAAAATTAAACATCAGCATTCATGTGGCTCAGAGTAGTACCACAAATCTTACACTGTTGTCATAGATTTTCATATAATGTGACATTTTGTTTTTCTATATCGCTGTTTGTGTATGGTGCTTTCATTTACAACATTTGAAAAAGAATAGTTCTCTTTTGCAATAAATATTTCTGCATGACATCACATAGTAATTCCTCATCGATAGTGCTTCAAATCAGTGAGCCTTAGAGAGATAGTGCTTCAAATCAGTGAGCCTTAGAGACTGGTATAGTATTGTATATTTTACTGTTGAGTATGCACTGCACACCAGCCAAGAGAATTGGACAGCCTGAGTCTTGAACAGATTTAGAAAACAGCTAAGCTTCTCTCACAGACTTATTGGTACAAATGGTCCATTTTTAAAATTGCACTGCAAAGTCAAATCTGTCATTTCATATTTCTTCCCTTATGTCTTTTTCTTTGAAATTTGATTTTCAGCATTTTGTTTCAAAGGAACAAAGAGATCAAATAATCTTCAGTTATCTTTCTTACTGGTAGTATTTTGAGTATTTTTTTTTTCTCTGATATTCCCTGCCAGTGTAGTAATTTTTCCATTGAATATCATTGCAGATACATTTTACAATAAAGTAATGAGTAACACAACACAAGCACATTCATTCTTTTAATTAAATGAGCTACAGCTTTTTGGCTGAAACAAACGATAATATTATTTATAACTCAAATTACATTACATAAAGTGTGTTCTCATCTATAAAGAGACTATAAATGACATGGTAGGGTTCCATATTTGCTTTTTTATTTTTATTTTTTTTTTTTAAATTTTTTACCCCATGACTTTCCTGTTGACCTCTCTTTTAATTTACAAATAAAACCATGGCTTTCTTGACTGCAAACACTGAAAATTCACCCTGGGATCTGAGATCAAGCTGTGTTCTTTCTGGTTTATGCCAAAATAGACTCTGGTTCACCTCCCAGTGCTGAGGTGGATCTGCAGGGCTGGCAGGAATGGAAAGCAATAACTATGTTTTTGCCAGTAAAAAGATGAAGTGAACAAATTCTCTCAGAATTAGGAAGACACCAATTTTCAAGTCAGCTTTATAGAAAACAGCTGTTGTTTGAAACAAATGCTCACAGCAGAGCTGGGGTGGAAACGCTCATTGCTTGATGTTCTTCTGCAACTTTCCTTAATTTCTTTTCCTCTTTGGTCTTTCCAGCTCAGCTTGGGGCTTGCAGCACTTCCTGAAGCTGAGCTGCCTATGAGATGCTTTTTCTCTGTTGGAAGTGATGGACTTAGGTGTTTCTGCCCTCTTCTAGTTACTAGCATGCCTACACTTGTGTTGGTATGACTGTGTCCAGGACCGCTCCATGCATTGGATGGAGACGATTTTTATGGAAGTCCCCGGGCTCATTGTTTTGGAGCCAAGTACGAACCCAACTCTGCAAACTGTTGCACAGTCCTCCTGTTTCAGGATTTGTGGGACACCAGATGAAAACTAAAGAAAGCAGTTTCCTAATTATTTTTTTCCCAAATCCCAGCCAAAGATAAACATTTGCTGAGTTCTTTGCACTTAGGTGTAAAGCTGTGCTCTAAGGAAAATGATAAAGGTAAAGACAAGCGATGACAGGAATGTATTCAAAGGCACACATGAACTCTCCCCTTTCTGCACTGCACTGGGTCTTACCATGCTTTTGGCAGAATTTACCTCAGCTGCTTAATCCTGTAATTCGCTGTGTTGTATTTCTCATTTATTAAAGAGGATAGAGAAAAGGTAATGATGCCTGACAAAGACTAAGACTGTTGCCCCTGGAGCTCCTTCAAAATCTCAAATTCAAACTGTGGGAAATATTTGGCAAAGGTTAACATGGCTCTTAGGGAAACAAACAGAAGGCAAGATAACAAACATGTAAATATTTTTATCTGCCTTCGGTGGGGCACTGCTGATGACCAGACCATCAGTTCCTGTTGTGTCCAGGTGTCCTTCTCCCTGCAAGCCCATGTGCTACCCACTGCTCTGAGAGCACTGGGACTGGCCCCCATCGCCACAACACTCCTGGAGAGCCTGAGGAACACTGAGAAGCATAGATTTACAATTATTTGCATGGCATAACATGATACAGCTAACAAGAGAAGAGATGTTGAGCTATGGGCAATGTGTGCTGGCATTTACAATTCCCTCTGCTGACGTCCCCTGTGAAAAGTGATTCTCTGCACTGTCTCCTTGGGTTTAAGGAAACAAAAATTTAATGGAACCTGATTTTGATTTTATGTGTAATTCAGCGCATTGGTTATGTACTGACATGTAAACTAAGAGAAAAGGAAGATAATTACAAATGCAGATTAAAATAGCTTCTAAACAAAATGGAGATTTATGCAGAATATCTTTCAGAAGAAATAACTCTTGTGCTTGCTTTGGCTGGCACTGGTACAATGCCCTTAATTTCTTTTTCTTAATGCACTTTCATAAACTACTTTTGCAAAACTGTGGTTGAGACTTCATTTTAATAATCGCAGCATTTGAATATGCACTTGTTTCTGCCTGAGGGGTAAACATCTGCACGTGGTAGAAAATGGATCTGTGACACTGAACTCCTGCAAAGCTCTGCTTTCCCACCTGCCAAAATAAAATAACCAAACAGGTAATTCTTTTTTAGGAGTGAAACCAAATGCATGGAAGTAAAGACATTCACAGTTGAGACAGCAGCAATTTTTACCTCTTAGCTCAATGTAATTTATGTATTACGGCATCAGCTGTAGGTTACGTAAGATGTGTTGCAAGAAGTTATGATGTCTGATGAATAAAGGACAAAGTCTCAGCTTGGTTTTGAATATTCACAGTTCAGTGCATTCTGCTGTAACCCCCTCCCTGGTCTTACTGCTGTGGTTGCTACAATTGCAAATTATCTCTTTCTATGATTAATGGCAGAGGTATGGCCACTTAGCGCCTTTATGTTTCCACCAGGTGTTAGGGGCTGTACAAGCATAATCAAAGGGCATTCCTTATGTCAAAGTGCCAAAATTCAAATACTAGTTAATGGACCAATTGTACTGGGTCTGGCTGGGATGTTAACTTTCCCTGCAGCAGCCCATACAGTGCTGCACTCTGCACTTGTAGCTAGAACAGCAGTGGTATCACACCGGTGTTGTGTCTGCTGCTGAGAAGTGCTGGCACAGCATCAGGACTCTCTCTGATCCTCCTAGAGGTAGGCAAAAAAGTGAGAAAGAAACATCACCAGGGCAGTTGACCTAAACCAACCAAAGGGATATTCCATACCATATGATGTCACACTCAGCAATAAAAGGTGGAAAAAGGAAGAAGAGGGGAGGGGTGGGCTCTCGTTGCGAAAATGTCTGTCCTCCTCCCAAACACCGGCTACATGCATTGAGGCCCTGCTTCAAGGACGTGGTCAAGCATTGCTCATTTGTGGGAAGCAGAGAGTAATTTCTTTCCTCTGCACTTCCACATAGCCTTTACTTATTTTGTTTTGTTATTCCCTTTCCCCCTCCCTTTTCCCCTTTCACTTTCTTCCCTTTAGTAGAATTGTTTAATTAATAATAATATTTCCTTAATAATTTTTTTCCTTTAATTAAATTATCCTTATCTCAACCCGTGAGTTGTTCTTTCCTTTACTTATTCCCCTCCTCATCTGAGGAGGGGGAGTGAGAGAGCTGTTGTGGTGTTCAGCTGCCTAGCACAGTAAAACCACCACACCAATGTACTTTTGAATTGGATGAACGGCTACATTACATTATTTGAAGCAACCTTTGCATTTTATGAGTTGTAAGTCATCTAAATTATAAGAACAATCCTCAGAATCAAAATTCTCTCCTTCGATTACATCAATACCCATTTTGACATCACATAAACTAGTTAGCAATCAGAAAGCTTAAACCTATTAATTTAATTCAGACAAGTAATCTCCCTGGGGTTAACTGAAGCGCTCATAAGAATAATGCTCATTATTCCACTGATGTATAAGCTAGAGGAGGTGTTTTTTTTTTCTTTTTTTTTTTTTTTTTTTTTTTTTTTTAATCAGTATAAATATATATTATATCAAAAAGTGCTAAAATTTGTGGAGAGATCTCTTCACTCTGAAGACCATTTTTAGCAAGGATTGAACCTGGAAGCACGAACTCTCTGACAAACCCTACTAACAATCACATTGTGAGGGCTATTGGTAAACAAAGAATATGTATAGTCATCTATTCTATACTATATTCTATATTATGTATATTACAGGTTTTTCATTTCATAAACTCCTATTTTCTATTGCTTCAGTAATAGACTGGCATATTAGTAAATAAAATGTTGACCTGTCCCACAAATGAAGCTGGACAACTGTTCCAGGCAGCATGGAGGAATGGAGCCATCTCTGAATAGTCCTTCACTGTGGCTTCTGCTTGAACTGTGAAGCTAGCTAGGCAAACATGGAGTAGGGAACAGCATTGTTTATTTTGACCAAATGACCAATAGCTATGGTTAGAATAAAGATTCAGTGAATTAAGGTTAAGCATGAAACCTTTGACATTTTCTGCCTCTTGGGTAAATAACTATTACACTTTGCTCATTTGCTTAAGTAGTATTTCTAGGTCTGTTTATTTATTTATTTATCTCTTTAAAATACAACTTGACACCAAAAAAAGTCAACAGGGAAAGTTTAAGTCTTTTGATTCTTTAATTTATTTTTTTGCATGACTTCTTTACACTCCATATAAAAAGTTACCACTTTCTTTTGTTCAAACTTTCCAGGACATTTCACCTACAGTCAGAGCCCAAATGGAATTTTTTAGAAAGAGGAGATTTTTGAGGTTACTGATATGTGGTAACACAGCAGAAGCAGATAAGACATAGTTGCGGTATTCTGAGATAATATGTTCCACCCCTTTGCTTGGAAAATTGGCCTGTGTTTTTCTTTCAGAATCTCTTATCAAGATTTTTTATTTCCTTCTTCAATCCTTCCTTTCAGACATTCTGTGTTTTCTGTGTGAAAAGAAAATGTTTGCTACAGTATGAGTGAGAGGGTAGGATGACTTAGTAGACATAGGAAGAGAGGGATGGGTATATACAAAAAGGAAAATCATGTGATAAGAAAATGGTGGAGCAGGTTGTGGAAGACAGGCAGGCTGTAACTAAATTTAGGCTGATACTGGAATGAGACAAAAATAAAGTATTTAATGTATGCCTGTGGCAATTATCAATATTAATATGAATTTGTAATGGCTGCTAGAGACATAAAACTAGGTGAATAAAAATTGATCATAGAGTTTATACAACCATTATGGTGATTTAAATCTTTATGATCAGTGTTTAGTTATGTCTTAGGGTAGAATAAAGAACCTTTAATTGCAGGCAAGCAATTTTATGTCAGAATAAATCAGAACTTTGGTGCAGTGATTCCATTTATCCAACAATGCAGTTGATTTTGGCACTCATTCAGCATTCTTTATATTAAGTTTTAATGCAAAGCATCTGAAGCACACTTAATAAAGCCATTAGATACAACCCATACATGATGAAATGTTCCCCATCCTCTCCCCCTTTTCTCCTTTCGACCCACACAAGGCTTATTTTTACAGTACAGATCCACTTTTTGATCTCTAAACTAAAAGATACAATGAGCCAAACAAAACAAAACACATATGCAACAAACACAGTTGACTTCTGAGGCTCAAACGGTGAAATGCAGAATGAATTATTGTTCCAGGAATGATTTGTTAAGCATTCAGAAACATTGTTTTCTGAAGGAACCATAGAGATTAAATGGTCTGGAACAATATTTGGAAAGACAGATGACTGTGTTTTAAAAGCAGGAGATCTTAATCTTAGTCTAGAATGGAGAAAGAGAATTATCTTTTAAAATTTATTTATTCTAGTTTCAACATACAATAAACACGAGGTGACCTGTCCTGAACTTGAGACTCATTTAAGAAGTAATATAAAATGTTATTAAAGACCAGACATGCTAATAGGATAGCAAAAAATCCTTATGTCAATGCTCAGACTCCTGGATGTCTCAGGCAGCTCCCACCAGATGTCCAGAGCCAGCAGACTAGAAAATTGGGTTAAACACCTAAGCAGTCTGAGCTGTGGGTCTGAGAAGGTGGCCTTTCTTTATTATTTTAGTAATTTAAAGGCAGGTTTTGTGGCCTTTGACATGCAGCTGGAAGAGCAGTAGTGTGCTCATGGGAGATATCCAGGCCAGGGAGCGAGTGAGCTGCTGCTGGGGAGAACCTGGTATGTGGAGGTGGTGGTGAAAGCTGATGATGGCCATTGCTTTGGAGCTGGCCACCACATCTCAGTTATGAGTTCTGGGCAAGCTAGTGTTAGTGGGCAGGTCTTATGTGGCAGCTAACTCTAATGAAGAGGCAGGAGCACTTTTGTTCACATGAGCTGGGGTCACTGGAGTGGCAGCAGTCTTCATCCTGTTGAAGACTATGAGTTGCAGGGGACATGGCTGGAGATGCCACCAACATCAGCTGGCTGCCATGCCCTTGGCACAATTTCAGTTTTCTGTGCTGCAAAGCAGCCACCCTAGCAGCTACATCAGGAGTAGCTCAGCTCTGCAGTATCGGGCACAGAGTTGATGGTAGCATAAAGCTGAACATCCTCAGTCATATGTCCCTGTGCGTGAGACAGAGTCCTGACAGAAACTGCTTCATGCTCTTGGAAAAAATAACACATTTGAGCATTCCCTGGGAGGATGGGGCAGTTTTGATCAGCATGCTGGTTAAAAAAACACATGCTTTGTGGGTTTATTGTGCAGCTGTTAAAATCTCTCCCAGAATTACCAATGCATGAGCTAGAAAGTGGAAAACCATAAGACAAAAGACAAGGTTATCGAAGTTAAAATCAAGACAAGATAACTATAACAACCTTCCAGAAATTAGTAATCTAAAGGAAATGAAGTTCTATCTTTTTGTATGAATATTGAAAGTAAATCAGAGGAAATTAGGCAACAGTATCAAAAAAGACATTCTCATTTTCTGGTGGACGATATTTTATAATGGCAAAAACCACAACCACCCAGCACGCTAAAATGATGATGAATTTGCACATAAATTGCAAATATTTTGGCAAGAATGAGTATCAAGGCCATGACTAGGGTGTTTTTGCTTTTTTGTACTGCCTCATCTACTTACCACGTCATCTGCAATACCTTATGAGATATGTTTTTGTTTCTTTGTTTGTGTGTTTTAAATTAGACTTGTGAAACGTGTGCAAAATCAGAAAAAAAATCCTGAAGTAAAATAAAAAATCTAACATTTCTGTTTCAGTTTAAACAAGTGTTCACTGTATCACCAGGATATTGTCACTGGGAGGAACTTGAGGAGATAATTAGTCAGAATGAACTGTATGAATTTCTGAGCATTATCAGAGCATTATCCTACTTCATATATATATATATATATATATATATACATATGGTATTATATATATATGGTATTTTAAAATTTCAAATGCCTATAGCAATATCACCAAAGTTTATATTTTAACTGTCAATAGTTATCTTTAATTATAACACTATCCTACCAAGTGTAAGCAAAAATAAAATTTGAGTGCCTTATTTTTGGGGTAAATGCAGTACTGAACTCTGTAAGTTAAAAGCATTTCTTTATGAATTGAAATGGAATCTCAGCAGGACTTTGTGATTAAAATTGAAATAATTTGCCATGCCTTATATATAATTGGGCTAATTAACTGCTGGACACAAGTAAGTCAAGTTTTCCATGTAAGCAGCTGATGTACCATATTTTATCTAGTGACTTTCTAATTAATACTGAAAAACACATTACCCTCCCCTCCCCCAGCATCCTTTAACATCCTTAAGTGAGATTAAGCACTTAAAGGACAGAGAAATACAAGGCTCAAAGCTGTCAGTGCACTCTCAGGTCATATTCTGTTTACAAATGTTCATAACCTTCAATGATGTGATCTTTCCCTGTTCACTGTTGCTGTGCCCACAAATAGAGGGGTGTTCAGGTGGTAAGAAACTTCTGCAAAGTCGTAGTCAGCTTGTGTCACACAAATTTGGAACCTTTGATTGCCAAACATTAGGAAGTATTTCTTCAGTATACGTGAACTAATTTATTTTATTTTATTTTTTTTCCCAGAGGTTTTTTTTTTGGTCAACTCTGTAAAGTAGCAGCTCTGTCTTAAGACAGAGCACTGTCAGAGCTGTTTTTTTTTTTCTTTTTTTTTTCTTTTTTTTTCTTTTTCCAAAACCTGAAGAGACTTACAAAAAGTCCAGTTCCTCCTTAATATCATTCACTCATTAACATCTGAAGCATGAAAATTACTCGTAGGCAAACAAAGTATTGGTCTTAAGTTGTTATTATCCATCATAGAAAAATCTAGTGTGGATTTTTATAACTGTATGAGGTTAAAAGCACTTAGATCACAGGTTGATTGTGGGAATTATTGAATAGGCTGATGTTAGTGGGGGCTAAGACTGACCATTTCTGCCTGGACGGAAACCCATAACAAATGTAAGAAAATAAGACCCAAAACCCTTATTGGTTTGGTATGCTTTTCATTTTTTTCTTATAAAAAATAAATTTTCAGCAGCATGGTATGTCCATGTTCTCCTCTGTCTTGGACAGCTCTGGGAATATGACTTAAAGGATAAAACATAGGAAGAGGCAAGGCTTGATATGAGCACTGGGGTGACATCTTAGCTGTTTTCACTTCTGGAAAGCAGCTTGCAGCTGCTTGTAATCCTCTGAGCTCACAGACAAGTTAGTCTTTGATCCAGAATAATTAGAAAATGCCATATGAGATGGGCTGAAAGTAACCATAACTTCACAAAATGTTTGATCCTAAAAATACCCTGAGAATTTGTAAACCTTGAAATATTTATTCTGAAAATTTTAAAACTGAAAGATTGCAACTTTCTATTTTGAAACAATTGCTTTTTTTCAAAATTGACCAAGGTGTTACAGCAATGTCAAGGAAGGGTTAAATAACTTTGGAATTAAATGATACAGCACAATGCAAACACCTAGTCTGCTTGAATTGCCACAGGCTACTCCATGGCCAACATGAAGAAACCACTAACATGTTAGAGTCTCTGGTCTACCAGGGAGGAAATAAAAATAATCTCATTTTGTGATAATTTAACACTGGTTTAAATTACGGTTTTGTAGAGTTGAGCCTGGTAAGACATTTTATTGTGATCAGTCTGCCTTGGCTTTCTAAAGAACAAAATGTAAACAGGTTCAGAAGAGCATGACCTCATCAACTTGAATGCCTGCCCTAACTTGTGGTTGTCATTAGCTTACAGTTGTTGACCAATGAGACCATAAAAATTGTTACAATTAATGACTGATACTGGCATTTAAAATCCAGAGACAGGCCTGTAAAATTAATCAGCCATAGTTTTTTGGCTAGGGTTATTCAGGCTTTATTTTATTGTGAAATATTAGATGACCTGACGCCTATTTTACTTGTCAGTGTTGGAGTAACAATATTCAGAATGATAGTTAAATGGTCAAAACATAGCTTAATTATAATTATTCCCAATCATTGCAATTAAAGGAACCTTAAGGATTTTGGAGTAGAAAAAGCCCATTCAGTCAAGGAGTCTGAAAAAAATGAAACATTCAGTTTATATGTGGAGTTCAGATTCTAGTGTGCAGTTCAAACATATCTCTTGATTTGGGAGATCATGTAAACACATACTTGATAATCATTTTCTTGAATCAGAAATGTTACAGTACAAATAATACAAACAACCCCTCCACATATTTAAAACAAAACAACAACAAAAAAACAGTAAGAATATATCCTGTATGTAAAAGAAATTAGAAACTGACATCAAAGGAACAAAAGATACTTAAGGAAGTTCAGATTTCTCATAGAGTCATAGAATCATAGAATATCCCGAGTTGGAAGGGACCCATAAGGATCATCGATTCCAACTCCTGGCACAACACAGGTCTACCCAAAAATTCAGGCTATATGACTAAGTGCACAGTTCAAAATGCTTCTTAAGCTGTGACAGGCTTGGTACAGCGACTGCTTCCCTGGGGAGCCTGTTTCAGTGCATGACCACCCTCTCAGTGAAGAACCTCTTCCTGATATCCAGCCTGAACCTCCCTTGTCACAGCTTGACTCCATTCCCTCAGGTCCTGTCACTGGTCACTAAAGAGAACAGATTGACGCCTGCCCCTCCACTCCCCCTCATGAGGAAGTTGTAGACTGCAATGAGGTCTCCCCTCAGTCTCCTCTTTTCTAAGCTGAACAGGCCAAGTAACCTTAGCCGCTCCTTGTACATCTTCCCCTCTAGGCCCTTCACCATCTTTGTAGCCCTCCTCTGGACACTCTCCAACAGTTTCACATCCTTTTTGTACTGTGGTGCCCAGAACTGCACACAGCACTTGAGGTACTCATTATACTAAAGTGGTACATTACATGTTGCATAAGAAGAAGAATATTTAAAACCTAACCTTCCATATACATATATGCATAAATTTTACACAAGGTAGATTTTTTTTTCTTTGCAAAGTTATTCAAACTCTTTACTGTTTGCAATATACTTGGTAAAATTAGTTTAAGTTTTTTAATTTTTATAACTTGATATTTTGTTGTTTAAAAATTATTTTACCACTACTGTTTTTAAGAACTTATTTTGTCAGTGATTATGTGAAAAATTTGATTTTATTGATGTATGAAATAGCAAAGAAAAATATAAATTGCATTAACTTCAAAGAGATTTCAGCTAGGTGTAAACCACTTTCTAATAATAGTAAAAGAGTTGAATCTTATAAAGTGCTTCCATATTAAAATTTAAAAAAAAATGCTTAATTAGAGACAAAACTATTTCTTTACTACTTACCTTGCTCAAAATTTTCTGCATGTAGATATTTTCTGCATGTAGATATTGCAATGAATAAAACTTTGGTCACCTGATTTTGCTGAAAACAAAACAAAACAAAACAAAAAGAACGAGGGAATGCAAACTATCACCTTCACAGAAGATGAGTCAGCAGAGACAGAATTTCAAGACAAGATAGAGTAACTTAAAGTACTAAAAAAATACTAATAAAAAGACCTTATGACAATCAAGACTGAGACCTGGTAATCCATTTCCTGTGGGGGCTATGTCTGTGACTTCTGCAGAACAATGGTGTAAGTTATAAAGCATCTTATTTCAAATTATATAAAAGAAGAATTTACTGTTTTCAGCACCTCTACATAGATTCATACATTTGGATTAAAAGTGCCAGGTGCCAAACAGTTTCTGCTGAGGAAATGATGTGTGTTCTACTTTGAAAATCTACACCCATATTCACTTAGATGTATTTGGATGACCATTACTTTTCTTTTCTTTTATCTTTTGGACTCATGTGCCTTTATGCAAAGAGAACAGGCATTGGGATGCCCACAGAAAGAGGAAGAATAAGCTTTAGCAAATGCAGATAAGTATCATTATTGACGGGTTATGCGTGTTGGTTGCATTTAAAATACTTAAATACTTAAATTACTTCTATATAACTAGGTATTATTTAAGAGCTAAAGATGATTTTAATTGTCAGTTAAAAGCCAACTTCCATGCTAATTTGTATTCAATTTAAAGTTAATCAAAATTTCTTGACATGTCAGGGAGCCAAACAGAGCATTATTTTTGCTTCTTAGAAGAATTGAGAACCTAAGTAAGTAAAAATGATGTGTAATTGCCAGGCAAATCTGTTTATTCAAATTCCATTCTCATGGACCTTCTCTCTCTCTGTTTATATGTGTAAAAAGAGAGAACAAGTGAAAGTATTCATTGTTATGTCAGTTGCCATCTACTTACTCAGTTGGGCAGCTTCCTAGAGTCATGAAAAAGAAAGAGTAAAATAAAATTTTAAAGCCCCATGTCCAATCTGTTTTTAAATTATGTCAGCTCTTTCAAGTTTTCTATTTATATTTTTTAAAAAGTGATTTGCTCTTTGGTGAAGCTGTCTTTGATTATGCTCGTTAATTCTTAAGCTAGTTAAATACACTAAGTTTTGTAGTTTAAATAAATCCTTAAAGTTCCAGAATTTGCAATGGGCCTATTTTAGAAAATCTGTATAACCTGATAGAGAAGATAGTAATTCAGTAAGTATGTTTAGCCCTCCAGTCTGAAGAGCTTATAAAGCTTCCTTTGTTCATATAATGGATACATTTTCCAAATTTCTATTAATGTAAGTTGTGAAGCCCATGACTTCTTCACAGTCAGAAAAATGAGTGTATGGTATGATGGCCTTCTGCAGGCAGAAGTTCCCTTGCTCTGATCATGGCCTGAGTCAAACAAGAACTGTTATGGCTCTAGCTAATAGGCTATTAGGCTAGAGCAGTTTGCATTAAATGCACCCACACAGCTTTCATTTGGTTCAAAGCATGCGAAGCGCAAACAGGTCTGCCTCTAGAAGACCTTGTAAATATTGCTGAGGATATTATCTTGAATCGATCTGCGTGTAAAGCAATTAATTGAACAAATAGTACAGTACTGTGTTGCCACATAAAGACTCTTTAGTCTCTTTCTTTCTATGGTTGCTGGGGGAGAGACATTCAAACCTGGATTGTCCTGAAAGATGACTCTTGAAAGATGATTGCCTTGAAGTCTATTTAGGAATGTTTAAAGCAAAATACATTTTTTGTTTAAAGCAAAAACAATTTTTGGAAAACCTCAGCCACCCATAACTTTGGAAAAGAAGTCAAGTGTAGAGGCCCTCTGTGGTCTTTAGGCACCATGGGCTGAATGTTGATGGCTACTCTTACTCTAGATCTCACACTTGTTTCCTTGGGTGGAGCCATATCTCTGATAAGGCTCACAGGCTCCCCAGGAAGCAAACTAGTTAAGTGGTTCTCATTCCCAGGGACATGTTGTAGCTCTTGTCTGCAAAGAGCAGAGGGGGAAATCTGGGACCATTGAGTCCACAACAGTGGTGGGGATGAACCAAAAGGCAGAGCATGGGCACACAGATCTTCCCTGCTCTGGGACCTGCCAATGAAAGCCATGGAAGCCTCCTTTCCAATGACTTGTTTCTGTATTTTAGCTGATCGTTTAATGCAGAATGCAGAAATGGTGCTGGGAGTTGAAGCATTCCTGTCACACTAAGTGCTGACTTAGACAGTCATGTGTCCTTTTTGCCCCCATCTGCTTTGGTAAATCACAGGTTTAGAGGGAGGCATCAGCTCCTCACATGTCTCTAACGCTTGGTTAAGTTTCACCTTGCCCCTACATCAAACAGTCCTGTATCACCAAGATACTGAAGTGTGCATTTATGTTATGCACACATTTAACAGGATAATTTAACATAATTTTGCAAATAAACACTAGACCAAGAAATGCACTTTAGTCTTCAAAGATCAGACAGAAAATTAATTTTGGATGAGTTTGGTTTCCCTGATGTGGGAAGAAACTGAGCATGGACTTCTGTACCTGCTTATAAACAATCTCGTCCAACTTACTTAGGACCAGTTATAATTCTGGAATTCAAAAACAAAACAAAACAAACAAAACAAACAAAACAAACAAACAAAAAAAACATGGTGAACTCAGATGATTTAATTAGACTATCCTGGGCAAACCATATTAAGAAATCTAAATTCAGTCTAGTATAAATACTGTAGATGCCCATTGTACCTACTGAAGTTTTATAACGAAAGGGTTCTACTATCTCCCAGAATCAGATAATATTCAATACTTGATATTCTTCCTCCAAAATGTTGTTATTCTGTTCCAATGGTGATGTAAAATGTGTTAGTTTGAACAGTTCAGAGGAACCAATAAAAAGGAACCAAGGAACCACACCAAGGAACAGTTACAGCACTTTAGCTGGTTGGGGTAACTTGCTGAAGAGCTTTGCTCTGTGTATGTAGGGAGGCAGCATCTCTGGGACTTTTTCTCACATAGAGGAGATGTCATGTCTTTCTGTAGGTTCACCACCGCTACTCTCACTTTTAACTCCCACAAGATACATCTTTTAGAGACCAAGGTATTTTGTAATTCTTCTGTAACACCAGTGATGTTTTCAGGGAGATGTTCCCATCTCATTGTTAAAAAAAATACTAAAAGCATTGGATTGGTAAAAGTATTAGAAAATAAGCTATTACTTTACACAAAGGAAATATCATATGTACCTAGTATAGTCACTAGCAGGAGATTTGGACCCTGATGATATGTATTAAATTTAAGAAACAGGTTGCTAAGAGGAGGTTTGGTTTTTCCCTTTCTGGGTTCAGCTACAGGACAAATCTTTCATAAACAGGAGAATCTCAGTGTATTAAGATGGCCTCACCAAGATCATCTCCCTTGTCAAAATGTGGGGGAAGAGAGGGAAACTCTTCAGTGGAAGAGAACTTCCCAGGAACGATAGTCAAGTGCTGGTGGTGAATGTACTGAAGATGGTAGATGGCAGTCAGAGGTGTCACAGAAGAATGGATAGGGAACTGTTTGTTTTACATCAGAAATAGCCTTCATTTAGCACAGATACAGCTTTGCACCTGTCCAAAACACACATATGTGTTGGATGCAGAAATAGATTTTTTTCTCAGTGTTCTGTCAAACATGGGTTTTGGTACATATTTATCAGTCAAACTTCATTGTTGAAAATCTTTGGGATTTTGTACAACTCTGGCAACTGTTTCCATACATTCAAGTTATCATTTTTAAAGGTAAAACCATTCCCAGTATTTCTTTACTGCTGGCATTAATATGTGACCATGCTGAAGGGGTGATGCACATGCTACATACAGGAACCAGTGGTGCCTGGCTAAACTAGCTTGGCATAGGGAAGTGTGATTTGGCAAAGAACAGACATTTCCTTTGCTAATGAATCAGTGTGAGCAGTTCGGTTTAGACAGAAACAAACTGTAAAATGCCAGCTCAGCAGGAGCACTTCCTCGAATACATCAAAGCTGTTCCTTTCTACATGGCACAGCTGAGCTCTTTCCAAGAATTTTGAGGCCAGTATTCTTGCTTTTCAAAGTGTTTTTAAATGGGTACAAATCCATCCCCTCCTGGATGCCCCAAAACAAACAGATGTAAAAATTAGAAGCATAAAAATATTAAAATCATCCAGGCAAAGAGTGAACACAACTGGAAGCAGTGTCCCCTTGAGATTTTGCTTATATCCTCACTATATTTAAAAATACATGTAGCTGATATTCCTGGGAAAGCAGATATACTAAACTGTGTTTTCGCTATCTGGTTACTTACTATATACATATATATATATATGTATATATATATAATGTATATCATAATGTTGAATTCCCCCTAGATCTAAGCACTAAGGCACTACATACATTATTGGCATGGGATAGATTTCAGCTGCAGCAGTAACTGGGTTGTAGTTTTACCTTCTTCAGCAGGATGTGATATGAGAATCTGAAGCAATATCAGAAGAAAGACAATAGCTGAGTTATAGCTATGTCTTACAGCATTTCTGAGGCCCACTTCTGCGTCATGTTTGCATGGCTGTGAGGTGTAAAGGAGCAGGAAAACAGCAAGTCAAGTTGTTAGTAATTATACGAAAGAATCTGGGTTGTTGTCTCTGCCCCCCATGCCCCAAGGCAGGAAAAAGGCAGTGTGATGAGATCTGTGAGCTCTCTTAGGTCTTCACCAATTGTTTCACACTTTTTGGAAAAATGGTGGCAACTGGCTGCCTGTCATGATAAAGACAGGGATGGTGAGTTGTGATGGGGACACTGGGCTCATAGGGAAGGGCTCAATAGCTTCCAGGCTGCTGGTGTCTTGCTGAACGCATTGGCACAGAAGTGGAAGACAGGAAAGCCAAATGGGGTTTCTGGCCAAGTCTGAAGCCTGAGCAGTGTTGGCCCTGCATATTCACTTCATCAGAATTTAGGTGTACAGGTTCAGATGCTGACATGCCATGGATTACTGATCTGCTGTGGAGAAAAGTGATTTATGAACCAGAAATATGCTTTTGTAAGAATTAAGAAGGAGAACTTGGGCATGTTAACAACTGGACTAAGGTAGGTCCCCTTGATAAGCCAAACTATAATAAGCCATGTGCTGTGATTTTCAGGTTTTGCTGTTGATGTATAGCAGTACAAGGGTAGTGGTCCCACCAGAGCTGGGTGCCATGAGTGTGTGTGTATATGTGTGACATAGTCAAGTGCCCTGCACAGAGCTCTGTGAGGAAAGAAAAAACAACATTGGCATGTTTCAAGAGTGGTCAAGCATCTAAGCCTGAAGCTATTCCTGATTGCCTCTGAGATCTGCTGAAAGAGCACCACTGGTGTGAAAGAAGCATCCTCTGGGATGCAGGCAGCTCCTGGGTGCTCCTTTGTGGGTGAGCAAAGCAAGCAGCTGGCAAAATGTGGAGGGCTTGTCCTAGCCTCACAACTGGATCTCCCTAGACCATTACATCTGAATCCGCTGTGCTAGTAAGGCCCAAAACATGGTCTGGAAGATGGCCTGCATAAAGATGGTCTGCATAAAGATGTCCTAGAAGATGTGGAGTGAAACAGGAAATAGCAAGATGGACGGGAAAATAAGGGACTGGGAGGAAGAGAGGATTGTGAAATACTGAGGTGGAGACACCTAAGGAGAACATTAAGTCTATTAAAAAAAAAAAAAAAAAAAAAAGATATTGTTTAATAGAAAATGACCAAAAAGGTATCTTTAGATATTTATAAATAACATAAATTAAAAGTGAATAAATTAAAATTTAGAGGAAATATATAGACAAGCCTTTAATTAAAAGCACTGTGAATATTCTTTATACTGTGATTAAGTCCAATTAAGGATGTAACTGAGAAAAGTGTGACTCTTGTCTTTGTGCAGAACATGGTTCAGATTCTTCACCCATTTTAGGGGCACATAGCTTCAGCTGAAGCCTCCAAGTGATTTGGATCTCTGGTCATCCAGAGTCCTCTTCCTGACCGTAATTTTCTATGCAGAGTAATTTGGCACCTACTCCTTTTTTTTCTGAGGGGAATTGAGTTCCAGAAATGAAGTGAGCCCATGCACAAGTAAATTATCGGGCTTACCTTGCCTGACAAAAACAAGCTTCCTTCAGAAATTCAGTAATTGCAAGTATTGATGGAGATGCCAGTAGCTTCTTTATATAATGACCTCAAAAGGAGTGAGATGTTTGAGTTCAGATTCTTAGTTGTCTCTTTCCTGGGTCATAATTAGTTCAATCCCCTATTGCCTACTGACCAAAGGGTAGAAATCATTATAAGATAGGCAGAGAGGATCTGAAAAAATTTTGTTGAATCAGTGACATCTTGCAGTAAAGAATGGCTCTTCATAGGCCCAGAAGGAGAGAAATAAAAAGGGGAACATAACGTATCACAGAGGGGCGAACTTGTATCACAAATGCTTGACTTGGGATTATTGCAAAAGCTGTGCTTAGAGTGGAAGCTATAATATTCTCATTCTCATTTTCTTAAAATAGGCACCTGGACAGGATTTAGAGTAAATCTGATTTCAGTCCTTCGATGCATTAATTCTCCAAGTATATAGATAGGGACAATAACAGCTGCCACAGGGAGGATGTGAAGATACATTCTTGAATGTACATGAAGCTCTCAGGTAATATTCTGCTATTTTCCATAGCAATGGTTGGGAGGAAATGAATCAATCTGTCTTTAGATAAGGCAATGAATCAGTGTGAAGCTAGTAAGGATAAAATAAAACATTAAAGAGCTGCTCATGACTTTGCAGCGATCTGTTATTAAAATGAAGTATATGTGATAATACTGTGACGAAGAGAGTGATATGATAAAAGTCTTTACTAGATAGAAAATACTGTTCTCTTTAGCACTTAATGTCTCTGAAAGGATGAATGAGCTAAATTCTGCTTTTCGCTGCTGATATTTAAAAGCAGACAAATGTCCTGAAAAATCCAAAAAGGTGTCTGTGTCAATATCCAGAAAGGCTGGATGGCACAATCCTGTAAATATTTTTTTCTGATAAGCTACTTACATAAAGGGACAAGCAAGAAATTTTAGTATGTCCTGTAAATGGATGGATGTTGCATCTTTTTCAGTATGAAGTCATGTATCTGTGACTGAGCATGTCTGCATTCTCTTTTTGACTCTCAGTCTGCCATGTGGCCTATATTTAATGTGACATAAATATTGTATCTGTTTTTAGACTAGAGTGGTCTAATAAGAGGTAATATTTGAGGATGTGGAAGGTCTTGTGACAGATGGGATCACAGATATGAATAAAAGGCACACAAAGGAGCTACTGAATGGTCAGACAGTAACTTCTAAGAAGTGGTATGGTAGCATTGTTGAGAGAACTACCCACTTCAAACTTATTCAGCATTTTATGAATGGCCTTGTTTATAGAAGTGGTTGAAAATTTTTGACCATTCTCACTTGTTTGCATACAAATTACAGCTCTGCATTCACAAATTTGTTTATTGAAAGTTGCTTTTAGAAGTTATCCAGAATACTTGTGTACATCTTTACTTACTGTATACTGAAAAGTACTTTTTAGTACCCCAAAACAAATTCAGTAAGCAGTAAAATAGGAATTTAATAAAAAATTTCACTCAGTAAATTAGGGGATTCCCTTATTCTATTCCATAGGAATTTAAAGTTCTCCCTAGGTAATGTTGTCATTGGCAACCATCAGAAACACTGTTTAAAGTCAGTCATTTTTTCCCTAGCTCTTAACACAGATGAATATGTCTGTATATATATTATACCATATAGATGTGTCAAACCTTCACTTTTGATAGCCTGTATTTTTCACATTATCTTGTTCCTATATATACGACTGTGGTTTTATGTATTGTATGGGAATGCATCCATCCTGTCCTGTAGACATTCTTTTAGCACACCTAGGTATTCAGCATTCTCTGAGAACTATTAGCAGCATATGACACAGTTAAAAGTACTGGTGTTTGCAGGGTCCTTGTGGGCACTAGCTGCCCAAGTCTGTCCTCTCCTCCCTATGAAATCTCAGAAGAAAGGGCATCAAGAGGAAGTGCTCTACATAGTCTAGCTCCTAGCTGCTGCTTGACTTCATGTGAAACAACTGGAGGGGCTAGACTGACTTGGGACACTGCAAGGAAACTTGGGACACTACAAAGCCATCACTACAAAGAAAATAAGCAGCTTTTTTTTTTTTTTTTTTTTTTTAGGGCCTTGGCTCAGCTGCCCACCAAACATGACAGATGATGCAGTTCAATTTTTTCTCCCAGTATCTAAATGATGTAAGTCTTGGATGAGAAAGGGTTGGCTGAAATCTTGTCCAGATAGGGTAGGTGAGATACTGGTAGATGAAGAAAAGAAATGGCTTTAGATACCAAGATATGATGGAAGAACTTGTATATACAATGCATTGTTGTTTTGCTGTCCTTAGTTGTTCTCAGAATCCTATATATCTTCAGAGTTCTGTTATTAAAATTCTCTGTCTCTCTTTCTCTCTCTCTCATTTGTTAATATTTATACCAGATTCAATCTAACATAAAACTCACCTTTGTATATAGGTTGTTAACTTGATATGTTTTCTTTAGTTTGGAGCTACCCTTCCCTGCCACTGTGCTAAGATTGAAAAGTTACCTATCAGCTAGTAAAAGTGTTTTCTGGCTGGTGGAGATTCGAAAGTGTAGAAAATTGCAGTGTCCATTGGGCCAATATACTTCAATCCAGCTCTTATTCTGTCATTGCTGGAGTGGTAATTCAGAACAGCTGAAATGTTTGTGTTAATCCTTTCTATATCTAAAATCTAGATATGGGATATATGTGGTAGACAGATCATATGATTTCACTTTATTTGTGGAGCCACCAGAATTTCCTGATCTTCAGAGTCTTATCAGAGTCAGCTCATGCTATCCCTCAGGCTTTTTTGTAAGAGCATCTGGTGTGCATGAAGTGTTGAAATGTGTAGAAAATTCAGTCTTCAGTGCTTCTATTTGGAAAAGAGTCAGTCTCCACTTAGAATGAGAGAATACACCTTGGGGAGATGAGTTCACAGGTGAATGCAGGGGAATACAGTAATTCTGCACAGTAACCTGCAAAGAAAAAATGATATAACTAATGTTATATGTGATGTATAATCTGAAGGTTGAGTGTCTTTGCTGTTATGACAAGTGGAGTTCAAAGCACTGTTAATTCAAATAAAAAATTGTTTATTTTTCTAATTTTCTGTCTAAATTAATGAAAGGAATGCAACTCTTCACAGGTATTATAGTGTCTCTGATTCTGTGTCAAATATGAAATTTCCACACAATATCAACTAGTAGCACAGGTGTATTTCTTTTCCCTTCTTTTGAGAAGGGGAATTCACTGTCTCATCTGTCTTTTGTTGCTGTTTGTTTGGTTGGTTGTTGTTATTTTTGTCTGTTTTTCAGCTTTCTCCCCCAACAGTTTTGCCACCACTTAATTTTTGTTTGACATCTCTGTGCTGACAGAGAAGTTAAGATTGACGACCTCTTATGTTCCGGTGGGAGAAGATGGATCATAGTAATTTGTTTTACTAGTTAATAAAAACAACCCACTTATTTTTTTTTTTTTTTGCAAAAATAGCATAGAGTAAAGGAGTTTAGGGAACAAAGATTGGGGAATGACAGGAGAGGTAGCTGGATGTAAACTAGTGGTGATGTTGGCTAAAAATTGAAGTTGACTCTGGGCATCTTGCCGCTTTGTTCAGGCTGAGACTTTGCTCTCATCTTTGAAGCAATCATCCCAGTCTGTTAAGCTGATAATATAAGTGGATGTAAGTTTGGCTTTGTAACCGGCACTAATATGTTTTTAAAAAGACAAGCTATTTTTACTGCATAATTCAGCATGGGTACACTTCTCCTTTTCCATTCACCAACAGTTAAAGAACATGTGATCCTTGGACACCAAGCTATAGCTGCAGGAATTAAAACCAGTAAGCCTCTTGTTTTTTTGTTTTTGATGGAAGAAGCTTCAGAATTTTTTAAGAAAAGGAAAAAAAAAAAAAAAAAAAAAAAAAAAGATCAAATCCTATATGTGATAGCTGTTCTTCAGCCTCAGGACCATATACCGTTAGTATAAAACTTGCTTCTTTGCTTCTGTTTTGGGACTCAAAGATTTATCTTTGGAGTAATCTCACCAGTGATCACTTGCAGCAGACATCAAGTTACTGAAGGATTTGAGACATCCCACCAAAGCAGTCTTGGGCATAAGGAGTATGTTCTTGTATCTTTATTAACTGTGACAGTGGTCAAAACCTCAAGGGATTTCACTGTGCTTTGTGCTGGTAGCAAATATCCATGTAATGGATACATGTGGAACATTTTAAGATTTTCTTTTTTGCTTTCTTCTTTGAAAGATGAAAAAGCTTGGGAGGCAGTGTGTTGATGCATGCTGCATGTCCTCCAGAAGGCATGCTTTAACCTCCAAGTAGTGGTGACCAAACAGGGAGGACACTATTCTCCAATTCCAAATCTTCATATAGTTCATCACACAGGTGCACATGGCTTGTGTGTATTAGTACTGCTAAATTATTTAAGCCTAATTTCCAAGAAAATCTTCAATGGTTTGTAGATTTTGTTCAGCAGATGTGGAGTCTACTGAGCCTGAACCAGAGCCTCCACCTGGCATTTGCACAAGGAGCTCTCTGGTATCTCCTCTGTCCTTCAGCCTCAACTACTCATTGCTAGTTAGGTCTTTCTTGAACCTTTGCACTTGCCCTTTTCCAGACTACTAGCTCTTTTGAAGCCTATCTAAAAAACAAACTCAACCCATACAAAAACAACTTTAAATTTAAGGGAAACTCATAGATCTGGTTATCTTTTAGCATGAAGATAAGGCAGACAGCCACCCAGAAAGATGTGCTCCCTTGTTAACTAGGAGTGGTGCTTAAAATTTGCTACGTTCTTTACATAGAAACATATTTGTATTTCCAAACAGATATTTTGATGATTTTCTTCACAGTCGTCATATGCATTTTGAATACTGTAAAGTGGGGTCTGATTGAAATCCCTGTGAATATTTTATGTTTTGGATCACTGCTGACATCTGCTGTTTATTCCTACCACATACATGAAACACAGGACAGGGAATTATTTCTGAGTTTTTGTTTTGTTTTGTTTTGTTTTGTTTTGTTTTTTTTTGTCTCAATTCCTTGTTTTGTTTTGCATGAGGTAACATTAATAGAATCAGAAGATACAGGAAAACCTCCAAGATCAATAACAATTCCTATGGGATTTTGAGATATGAAATAAGGAGCTGACAACAAAGATGAAATGGGATATTTATCTTTATAAATGACCACTGACAATTTTAAGTGGAGACAAGGTTTGTGGTAGGTGGCCTAAAGAATGAAGCTCTCCATGTACAGGGCAAATATTTTGTCTGGAAGCTCCTTAGTGCAGCAATCACTTTTATGTCACACATTTCTGCTGGGTCCCTTAAAATACCAGGCTCTTAATCCATATCTGGACTAGCTGGCTGCCACTGCAGGCTGGAGGGTTTATGGCAACAGTGCAAGAACACGGTTGCCTCATCCTCCTTGCATACTCTGAATTAACCCCAGCACTACTGGTCCAAGGGGGCTCATCTACCAGCCTGGCCACCAGCCTGGGTAGTGCTCCAAGTCACCCAGGCTGGTGTCACGACTTGGCATCACTGGGACCTGCAGGAAACAACAGGTGTGAGGCACTGACTTGTTTCATCTAGGCTATTAAATGGGTGTCGTGGTCACACAGTCACTGCTGGGCTGGGTTGGATCAACAATATGTAATGTATTTTGCATTGCAAGGTACCTTGACTCTTCCTGCTCTTGCCTCTCATCCTCCCTTCTAACCTCACCCAAATAATCACGCAGGATACAACAGTTTTAGGTAACAAGATTTTCTCTGTGATAAGGTGACTATTACAACAGACATCAGGGAGAAGACAAGCAAGGGGTTCCTTGGAAATCCCAGGTTTGTCCTAATAGCATGGCACATGACAACATTATGTTTCTGTTCTTAAATGCAAGCCAATTTCACTCAGATGAAGTCACCACATGTACTGATCCCAATACAACTATAAGTTGCATTTCTTTTACAAGGCATTGGAATTAAGCACAAAAACATCCCCAGTTTTAGGAATTTATCTCTATGTTAAATATCGTGAGCCAGAGAAAAGCAAAATTTCAGGTTGTTTTAAAATCAGAAAACTTTCAAAATAATATTTGGATAATTTTTGTCTGTATTGTAGTATGACAGTCCATTACATTTTTCCTTTTCCAAATTTTTCTCCATAACTATTAATCCTGTAATACATCTTTCTTCCTTCTGAAATGCTTCACTGTCAGTTCCATCAATCTGGGCTTTTAAGTGATTTCCAGTTAAACTGGGAGAATTGGCAAAACAGTGGTCCAGACCTCCTGAAGGAGACTGATAACATTTTAACACTGCCACTGCTGAGGTTCAGGTTTCTGGAGTCTCTCCAGCTTTGATTCTATGGTGATGTCCAATGACTCTGGCTGGAGTTAGTAGGGTTCCCTCAGGAGAATAGATGGCAGCAGGTTACACCACTGGAAAAACTTTAGGTCATATAAGTAAGGCAAAACCAAAATATTAATCTGAGGAAATAACTGTGAATTTTAACATTCTTTGCACTAAAAAAAAAAAAAAAAAAAAAAAAAAAAAGTAGTATTTGTGTTACATTTCTCAAGAGAGTGTAAAGACTGAAAACAGTGTGATAAAAAGACAATGATATGCCTGACATGGAAAATGTTTAACTTTATATATATATATATATATATGAACTAAGTTAAAAAATACACTAAGCCTCAAACATGTTATTATGTAAAAGTGGTAATACTGAAATTTAGAAAACTCTAAGTTGTATGAGAGGCGACTTCTGCAAATTAGAAAAAAATAAATGTCAGATGACACTAATTGTTTTGGATTGGAAGAGATCTGTGCCTTTAAATTACAATCTCAGTGTGTATAAATAACCTCTCAGATGCCATTGAGATTTTCATGAACCCAAGGCTAGGGCTGGCACAACATCTTCTCAGGCCTAGGCTCCCTGAGACCAAGAGAGGGAAGGACAGATTTCCAGCTGCCCATGTGTCCCCTTGAGAGGCTTGCATGTGCCCAGGGAGCCAGTGGGCATGGAATTACCATCTTTACTTATGTCACTGAATGTTTCTCTGGGTGTGCACAACCATGGTACACTTGGGCTCCTTTCCTGTTGTACCCTGGTGTGGTGTGAGTAACAGGAGGGAGCAAATCCTTGCCTTGCTTTCCGTGCCCACTCTATGTACGGGTGGTGATTACTTATTCCATTGGACATACTCTCCTTTCTTGAAAGGTGGATGGCAATAAGTATATTGCTGCATGAAGGTTTTTCCATTCCATTTTAATTATATGCAGCTTCAGCAAGTGATGCAAGTTGTTTTACTTTTATTGACTTCATATAAATCACGGAACTGAGAAGACTACTGAGAGTATGACAGCAGTTACAGATCAGACCTAGGGGTTCAGGGATATTTTGGGTCTTCTGTGCTAGAGAATCTTTGCTATATTAAAAACCAAAGATACATATACATATATATATATGTATATACATATATTTTCCCAGATCCTTTTGGTTAAACATTCCTTGCCACATCCCCAAACATTTTTTTCTCACTTAGGACTCAGAAAATTTTTGTCTTCTGCCAATGTGAATTCTGGAGGTCAGCTTCACCTTTGGCTGAATTACCACATTTCCTCAAGGTGCTCAGATGTGACTACATTATTCTGACATGGGAGTAGAGGGATGGTGCTCTCTGAGTGCTGCCTTTGTCTCAGCTGTGATCCTTGAAATGGGACTTGACATTTGTGGTCAATTAGAGAATTTGGTTTAGAGCTGGAGAAAATGCAAATTATTGTAACAATAGAGATGGTCAATGACATTAATGTGTTCTGATGCCTTTCATTACCAAAAAGAAGCCAGGGATGAAGGAAATAAAGCTGAGGCTTCAATGTTATGACAATCTGATGCAAACATATTACAATCTGAGATGGCCATGGTAATAATTTGTAGACCAATAAATAATACAATTTTCTTAATCTATTTTAAACATAAGTTTGTCTTAAACTCCTACTATTTTAACAGGATTTGAAGTTCAGTTGCAGGTGCTTGTAACATACCTGGCCTGCACAAATGCCTTCTCTAAGACTGAGCCTCAGAAGGATTTCCCATAAATGTGCTCCTGATGCTCAATAGTGCTTAAGGACTGTTTCCTTGCAGAAATACACAAGTTGCAGCATTCCCATAACAGAGAAGATTAAATTCAACTCTACTTCTACTTATCCAAGTATGCTGACTGATGTGCAATTCATAAGGGCAGATTACCATTACCCAGATTTAGACAGGTGTTTAGTTCTCTCTTTCTCTGCCTCCCATCTTTACTAACAGAGCCTCACATCCAATCTCGTCTTCTTGCCATTGCATAGACTGAGGAAGTGATTCTTATTAATACTAACAAGGAGTTACCATGAGGAGCAACATGCAGTATTGCAGTGAGGAAGGGAAATATCTGTCCTGTTTCTGCTGCTTTAAGACGAGTAGTGATAGGTATTATACTGCATCAGGAAAGATTCAAGATAGACATTAGGTGTAAAAATACATTTTGTAAGAGCAAAGACGGGGAAGTGCTGGAACAGGTTGCCTCAAGAGATAGTGGAGCCTGTGGAAGACCATAAAAATGGGGTAGATAAAGTCAGGACTGATATAGACAGTGGTGCTCCTGCCCAGCTGGGGGTGAAAGGATGGTATTTGTAGCCTTTACAGATCCCCCCACAGAGGAATTACTTTGCCACTCAATTTGGTTTTAGGCAGGTAAGCTGCCATTACTTCTGCCTGAACTTTGGTACATTTATGTTACTGAGATTGGGCCTGGCAGTCATGGACACCCGGGTGGATGTCAACGAACACCCCCTCTCCTTTCCTGTCCCTTTGCACAGCTGATGTAGTGCTATAGCAGTAGGTTGTAAATGGAAGCTTGGTGAACCACACTTTCACCCCTCTTCCCTAAAGAGTCTTTTAGCATGTTTCAGCAGCATAAAAGCAAGAGGAGCTGGACTGTAAGTAGGAAGCAGGAAGAATCAGTGGTTAGGAAAGTAGCCTGCACCATGTGTAACCTTGGTTAAATTACTGTGCTCTTTCAAACATAATGCTTTGCAAGCTCTCTCTTTTGCCCTTATAAAGTCTCATACTTTGTGTTTCTGCAGTTCATAATACAACTGTGCTCTGAGCTTTTAGTGTACTGCTATAGAAAGCTAGAGTAAATGGAAGCATCCATGGAAATATTGCACCTATGCTCCATCCCACTATAAGAAATCTTCTCCGAGTATGAAGAGCTGCTCCCTCTCTTTCTGTGTTTGCTCAGCCAGGTAGTGACTTTTAGCATGTATACCAAACTGAGCAAACAAAAAGCACACAGTAAGTGTGGTCTACATATGATATAGTTTCTTCCTGCATTTTCAGGTTTGAACATTAACTGCATACAGACAGGAACAAGTGTGAATAACACAGACAGGAAAAACTAACACTGAATTATTATGCTAGCCTAGAGTCTCTACATTTTTTTCAAACAGACTTTTAAAATACTGCATCAATACAAATGACAGAATACATCCAGGATGGGGTCTTCATATGTATCATTTGGCAATAGTGTTTAATGGTTATAATATTTGTAACAGCTGCTAGGAGCTCTGAAGCTACACTACATTTATGGAATTTTCCATTGAGCTCTAAATATTCAGGTCACATACACAGTTAAATTTCCAGCAGTGGCAGTACAGATAAAAGCACTCCAACCGTATGCCATAATTGTGCTCTATTTAGAGAGTGCAGCAACTCAGGCATTTTCACAGCAGTCATCTTAGATACGGGATATATTCTGCTTTATAAATGCCAATTCATTAGCGCACGTAACATGTTGCATGCTGCTCTTTAAAAAAAAAAAAAAAAAAAAAAAAAAAGAGGGAGAGGGCTGTGTTTCACTGAGGAAGAAGCATACAGAAATAACCTGTTAGGAGGAGGAAAAGAAAAATGGAGAGAAAAATGTCAAATTCAGCTTCATCTTTTATATGAAGATCTTCTGTAGAATACCAAAGTCTATTTTGTAGGAAGATGTAAATAAGTAACAGTAATTTCAGTATCCAATAAATAATATTACAAAGGCTTAATTGATTAGAAATTGCCCCTTCTAGATATTGAATTGCATTGTATGAAATCTGCAGCAGAAATAGTATATCATAGAGAGGAAGTAGTTTTATAGTATAGTGAACAAGTATGTGTATTTTGCCAATTATTGATAGTGATGCTAATCTAACTACAATTTCAGGCTGAAAGAATTACATTATTTTAATGTTTCATGCTGAAGGTATTTTACATTCAGCAAGTACTAAGCTAGCAAATCTGACCAATACCAGACACTAAAAATAAAGGAAAAATCACTCTATCACTGTAATGAATTCAAGTAAAACACAAAGAAGAAAATATTAGAGGAAAAAAAAAAAAAAAAAAAAGCTTTAGTTCACCACTCTGAATTGGCCAGAAAGGCATGTTCACCTGTTGTACTATCAGTTTTGAGACAGCCAGCATGGCTATGTGAGATCAGGTATTCATGAAAAGTAGGTCAGCACAGTCAATCAGATAGAGTTCATAGTCGTGTTAGACTTATGAATAAAACATTTTGTACCTCTGTCTACAACTGAACATGGTCCATCTTGAGCAGGAAATACATTAACTGGATTTAAGGTTTACTGTGATTGCAAAATCTGTCCATGTCCAAAATGTCGATTATTAAACTCTATTTGTAAGTCACCTTTTTGTGGCCTTTCTTTTTTTAAATTCAGTATATATTAAAGGAAGGTGATGAAATACATTGACCTTGCACCTTCTCCAGGCTAGAAGCTCAAAGGAAACAGAGAGGTTTTTTACTCACTACGTTGGTCCTGTCCTGTCCTTTGTCCAATAGTATCTGGGTAATATGTCCCATCCAGAAGCATAGCTGTCTCCCCCATGTCTCCCCCAAGAAAACCTTAAGGAGGTCTGTGCTGTGGTGATACTTGGGATCAAGGCCATGGCTGGTACATGCCTACAATCTTGGCTGCTGGATATATTTTCTGGAACGAGAAAAAATAATTATAAAGCAATATTGATGTCTCTGGCAGGTCTAGAAGAAGAGCTTTACAATGTTACTGCCTCATTGGCCAACTTCTTTCTCTCTCACAGGAGTTTGCAATCTCTTTGCCACAGCTGGGAGAAGGAAATGCCTGGTTCACATCCCCCCCCCCCTCCAGCTCACACTAGGGAATATGGGCCTGAATTGCTGGCAAACAGGTGAGCAGCAAAATCTTATCCTTGAAGTGAGAGATGGATAGATATATGTTCTCTATGACCTGCTTGGCTTTGGATCCAGTCAGCTGATTGGAGGAACGGGAGCTAAGTTTTCTCATCTTTGCTCGGTCGGACCCAGGCCACGCAGTAGCTGCAATCCCTGGGCTGGGCCATGTCAGGACATGGGACTTGCAGAAAATATCAGGGCTCTGCGAGTCTCCTGGAGGGATACCACAGCTGTTGCATGGGCTCCTTTCCACACCTCAACACCTCAGGCTGTTTACTGCTGTAGTTCAGGTTTCTTCTCCTTCTGTGCATACCTGGCTCACCTGTGGAACAGGGCAGGAACATTATGTGGCAACTGAAATGGGACAGAAGGCAACTATTCAGCAGCTCCCAGGATTCCTAACTCTTTTATTCTCTGCCCTTGACATTCAGATATATTGAATTGCCATCCACATTACAAGGAGATGTTTCTGTTTGGCGATACCTACTTAAACCATTGCTCTAATTAGAGCCAAGGAAGGGCAGGAGAAAGTGAAAGGCAGAAAACCTAGTCCTCCTTCTGTAAGATACAAAAGCCTCACAAAGCAATTACAGCAACTTACCCATAGTTTCAAGACAGAGAGCTGATTCTTGCTATCCTAACCAGATTTTGACTGTTAAAGGGAAGTATCAGTTTTCTTTCACAATGTGAGGAGCAGGAAATTTTGTGCAACAGCACCCAACCTCTGTTGGAGGCCTCCTTCCAGCTAATTGTCCTCAGAAGACTTGAAAGCAAATATGAATTTCCAGACCCATTTAACTGGCTCAGGTTTTTTAAAAAACAATACCCGAAAGTCAGACAAAATCTCACTTTAAGGAGTATCTGGACAGCAAATGCAATGACTAAATGTCTTCCCAAACCTAATTAAAATTTCCAATTCATCTCAGTTACATGTCTCGATGTATTGGGACTAGAGATCTTTGTTTTAATACATTGATTTGAAGTTTATTATAGAAATGCTTAACCTGAGTGTCACAGATATAGAGAAAAAATGCAGTCATAGAAAGAGGCAATCATAGAATAACAGCAAGACTTATATACTAAGATATATACAGTGTCTTATAACAATATGGTTCTAAACAAACAAACACACAAAAAAACAATTTTCTTCATCGGTCTCAAAAGAATCACAGATGCATTTGAGTTTGCGAAGACATTCTGATTTATGAGCGATAAATATGAAACAGGCATTAGAAGCTGCAAACAGGGCTTGATCATCCATCAAGCAGACAAATATGATGGCCTGAGAAGGCTACTGATTGTATCAGGGTTTTGTTTGCCTGCTTTTCTTAGTTACATTTTTTTTTATGGGCAGTCACTTCCATTTTCAACCATTTGTGCAATCTGTTTTGCAGTTAATACAGGCAGAAACAGTTACTGCAAAATCAGTGAAAGAAGCAACAAGACAGCTCTCCCTGACCCCTTTGATTTAATTTTGCTGTGTCCCTCTGTCAACACACTGCAGCATAAAATAAAAGGATTTAAAGTTGAACAGTCTGAATACACTCTCAGCACTTGCAGGTCATCAGATCATTTTTCTGGAAGGCCCTAACACATAAGCTTCTGAGCTAATAAATCTTGGCTCAATTTCAGCATCCAAAACTAATGTAAATTAACCATCAGCTTTTTTTGTTTGTTTGTTTAAGTTTTAATTTTTATTCCCTTTTACACACAGACGAATATTAGAGAAAGGTTTTATCACAAAAGTACAAACACATTTCAAATACTGGCTCCCTTTAAACAGTTAAATGACTGCATGGAGCTAACCTTCATGTCCCTCTGAGCGAAGTATTCTTAAATTTCAAATCCCGTTAAATATTATTATCAACTCGTTTGGCAGAATTAGCATATTAAAATGGACACTTTCCAAGTTTTTTTTTTTTTTTTTTTTTTTTTTCACTGTTTCTATTCTGCCAATTCAATTACAAGTTATTTCTTAGAGCTTGATAATATATAATGAATTAATATAAGGAAAAGACCAAAGAAGATGTGATTGACCATGTAAGAGGTAAGTAGTCTTATAAGCTGTATATTTATGCTGATAGATTCAAATCTACACAACATGTAAAAAATGAAACAACCAACCTGACCCAAATCTGTTGGAAATGAAGATTGTTTCATTATCACATTGAAATACCAAAAGCTAATGATGCTAAACGTAAGTCTCTTTGGATCCTCTTTTGGATAGTAAAGCATTTAGCCACTTTGCCTGCTCAGTCTGAAGTACCAAATGTGCTATAACTTCCTTATTTAGCACCAAAATAAAAATGACTTGGTTATTTACTGGTAATCAATGTTATTCTCAGCATGGATTCTATTAGAATTGTTTTGGCCACACGGAGAGGGATAACAGCTGTAAACTGTTGTGCTGGTAACATGCAGTGATCTGAGCTCAAAGCAAAGATCTAAGTACAATTCGTATTTATGTGTTGTCCAGGAAACACTTTCCACCAAAAATATTGCTACCAAACACAGGGATGTGAAGAATGTTCTAATTACTTTTGTGATGGTAATAGGTTTTCTGTGGACTTTTTCAAATCTAGGATGTGACCATTACGATCAACTATTTGAAAACTATCAGACTTCAGATTTGGATTTGGACATTACAAGATGACCTATAATTGGAACACAAACAAGTATCTTAAAAACCTTATTTGCAAAAGATGAAGAGGTGCTTTTAATACCATATGAATTGAGAATTTACTTAAATCCTTATTAAAACTAAAATATAGAACCATAGAACTATTTAGTTTGGAAAAGACATCTGAGATCATCAGGTCCAACCATTAACCTAGCACAACCAAGTCTACCACTAAACCATGTCCCTAAACACCACATCTACATGTCTTTTGAATACTTCCAGGGTTGGTGACTCAACTACTTCTCTAAGCAGCCTGTTTCAAAGCTTCACAACTCCTTCATTGAAGAAATTTTTCCCAATATCTAAACTAACATCAAAAGGCTCAACTTGACACCATTTCCTCTTGTCCCATCACTTGTTGATTGGGAGAAGAGAGTGATCCCCACCCCACTACTACCTCCTTTGAAATGATGGTAGAGAGTGATTAAGGCCTCCCCTAAGCCCTCTCCCTCAGTCACTCCTCATAGGATTTGTGTTCTAGGCCCTTCACCAACTTCATAGCACCTCTTTGGACATGCTGCAGGGCCTCAATTTCCTTCTTGTAGTGAGGGGCCCAAAGCTGAACACAGTTCTCGAGGTGCAGCCTCACCAGAGCCGAATACAGAAGGACAATCACTTGCCTGGTCCTGCTGGCCACACTATGTCTGATACAAGCCAGGATGCTGTTGGCCTTCTTGGCCACTTGGGAACACTGCTGGCTCACATTCAGCTAGCAATCAACCAATACCTCCAGATCCCTTTCTTCCAGGCAGCTTTCCAGTCACTCTTCCCCCATCCTCTGGAGTTTCATGGGGTTGTTGTGCCCCAAGAGCAGGACTCGGTATTTAGCCATGCTGAATTGCACATAGCTGGCCTCAGCCCATCAGTCCAGACTATGCAGATCCCTCTGCAGAACTCTCCTAACCTTGAGCAATACTTGCACCTAACTTGGTGTCATCTATGAACTTACTGAGGGTGCACTCGATCCCCTCATCCAGGTCACTGATGACGATATTGAACACAACTGGCCCCAGTATTGAGACCTGGGGACACCACTAGTGACCAGTCTCGAACTGCATTTAACTCCATTCACCATGTCTCTTTGGGCCCAGCAATCCAGCTGGGCTTTTAAAAAAGCCATCCAGATGGCTTTTACCCAACAAAGTGTATGGCTGTCATGTATGGCACATGATCCAGGACTAAGGGACTTATGTTTTATAAGGAGGCAATAAATCACTGCACTAAATGCAGAAAAAAAGTTTTATTGACAAATTTGGCCTTGGGATTTCATGTTCTTCACCACCACCAAAAAATAAAAAATAAAAAAATAAAAGTTTTTTAAAAAGTAATATTTCACCAGGCAGCCAGTGGTGTTCCTGGCCTACTCATTTGTGTGTAAAAAAAATATTGAAAATACCCATGCTTATTACCAGGCTTTTTAGCAGTTCCCCATGAACTCATGAGGCAACCCTGTCTCTTCTAGAGACAAGCTGTATTTGATCAGCAGAGATAAATTGGACTTCCAGTTTCCCACCGAGTTGTCCTCTGTTCCTTCCTGCACTCCGACACTACTTATGAGTCAAATGGGTCTGCGGTTTCCATTGAGTCAGTGTTGCAGTCCTTAAATTAAAAAGTTTTATTACTTACTGATAGGTATACTTGTAGGAGGACCGTCAAGACAAATTGCTATGTCTCATGGAGAGGTAATGGTCTGGAATAGTGACCAAGCACACTGAAGAAACACATCCTAAGTGGATCTACTGCTACTTATTTCCAATGCGGTTTACAAACCCTGGCATGGGCCTTTATGACATAGCAGTCACTTTGCTGAATAAGGCATGTGTCTGGTACTTTCATTAACTTTCCTTCTACCCAAAGACATATAGGATATGAAAAGCCAGGAGATTATTTTAATTCTTCTGTCATTGGAATTTTAGAATAGACTCAACCAGTGATATAAAACCAAATTGAGAAGAAAGAATGACAGCCTGGCAGGTCAAGTCCAGAGCTATTCTCAGAGCTGAAAATGTTTCTGGAATAGGAAATCTCTTTTCTGGTCTCATCTTAGCCCCCAGCTCCCTCTCAATCAAAGGCCATGCCTTGCCTTTATGCCATACTCCTGGAACAGGGCTAATATTCGTCTATGTTATGGACAAGCTCTGAAACTGTTATCAGTTAAAGACCACAAGAAGTCAGTATTTGCCCAGGCTGTACATTGCTGGGAGTGAACTGGTCTGGGTAGCAGTCTCCTACACCTAGCTCTGTTGGGTCCCTGGATGAAGTGCTGAGACATATTCTGGATCTGTGCCAGGTAATTAAACACCAAGATGAGAGGCATACATACACTGATGAACATGACTGGACCCTTGGTGCACTTGGCTTTTTTGGTCAATCCCCAAAATAAAAAAAAAACAACTTATTTTTAATTAACTCAGGGGACTGTGGTCTCCTACAAGAGTGGTTGCTGAATTTAAGTTCTGATCACCTTCTTTTTACTAAAGGTTTAACAGCAGTACTCTAGAAAACAGGATTGTAACTAATCACTGGTTCTTCAGACTTTTTTTGTGTGTGTGTGTGTGTGTTTGTGTCTTGCTTCTCATTCTAATTCATGAAATAAATTAATTAGTATAACTCGTCATGAATGTTTTGTGTGTGTTATTTCAAATGCTCACCCCTTCTTCTGCCACTTATTTTGATTGATCGCAGCATGTGTACATTCTTTTTAGCAGATTTAACCACTATGTGTAATGTGCCAGAGGGAAGAAAAGTCTCTCATTGTTCTCAGTATTTAACTAAAAGCATTTCAAATAGCAATAAAACACACATGCTGCAAAACCAGAAAAGAGCAGGGCTCAGCAAACTGGAAGTTCTATCTGCAGGCTGGGTTGATTCAGATCAAGGTTTTCACAAACTGTACTTGAGCCTGAACCAAAAATTTTCTGTTTTGTTACATAAGTTTATCATATAAACTGATATTGTGATTATTGTAAGCAAATTATAGGTCTTCCAAATAAAAGTTTTTAACTATCACAACTTAGATATGTGTTCGAACAGACAATCTTGAGTGCACACCACAAAAAATCCTATCAAGAGCTATTTTACAGTCTTACCACTTCTGAAGCATATTTTCTTCACAGTTGTCTTGATTATTTAGGTCCAGCTGATGTCTACAGAACAAACCAAAGCTCATGCCAAAGGCAAGTGGCAGAAGGCCCAAGTTCTAAATTAAAATTTCTGTTTCTGGGTCTTTTCAAATTATTTGAGGTCAAATGACCTTTCTGTCTGGAGCATGTATAGCCAGCTATTTACAGTGTGGGTATTGGGGATCTTCTGCTCAATGGAAATGTTGAAATCCAGCTTGTGTGTGTACAGGGAAGTCCTCAAGTGTCTTCCATGGAGGCAGCCCGGATGGGTCTTGCAGCAGCTTGACCAGAGTCACAATATGTCCCTGAATATTGTTACCCCATGCCATAGACTGTGAGGGGTCACTGCTGTGAGCAGTCCTGGGTGCAGGGAATCACCCTGACATGTAGACATAAGGACATGCACACCCTGTGCTGAATCACTTGGTGCTTGGGTGTCCCAGCCCTGAGTGTCCTTGTGAATCACATCAGCTGCCTGGAAAAGAAAGGACAAGGAACTGGTAAGAGTTCACTTAAAAGTTCATGGGGTGGAGAAGTGGGAGCTGGCCCCACTGAGCTTCTGCAGGATCTTTATCAGAGTCTGTGGAACATAAAAGCAACCAAATTGCTTCCAGATCCAAGCCAGATCTGGAGGCAATTCAGGTGCTTTTGTGTGGTGCTGCATTTATAGGAGCAATTCAGCCAATTCATGGTGATGCTGCATCTGCAGTGGGTACTGACCTGCCAGGTTCTTTGCTGATTTTGCAGCAGGCTGACCATCAGCTGCCCACAGCTGCCCATGAGTTTACTACATGCCCCTCTATATGGATGCCTCTCATTATGGATACTTTCCAAACAGAAAGACACACACATGCTACTGTGATGTATCAAGCATAAAGAAGAGCTACCTGAAAGAAATCACACAATCACTGCCACCTCTCCCATTTTAGCGCTATAAAACACAGTCAGTTTTGCCAGTATCATAAAAAGGAGGAAAACATTACCGAAAAGTGTAACATAAGATAACAATTCTGTTTTAAGGAGAAGTTTTATGTTCCTTTTACTGTGGACAGTGGGGTTCTGTGTTAATTATGTAGGTATCTAAGGTATAGTTAAACAACTCATTGTAATAGGAAGTCAACAAGAAATTACAAACATAAATGACTTACTAATGACAAATTCCTGAATAAGAGTCTCATCAAAGCCTGTTAAGGATTCTGATCCAAATGTAAACTTCAGCTCAGCATTGTTTCTAAACTCGAAACTACTAGAAAGGGAGGTGTTATCTGAAAGAAACATTGTGTAATTGCTCTGTTTTTAATAAGCATTTCTTAAGCTGACATCTCAGATACCAGATACCAGAATAGAAGGAGTCTCACTCTGACCAAGTTGGATTTTAAATGTTTGACCTTTGTCTCATGTATTAACTTTCCTCTTACCAAATGGAGATCTTGTCATATAAGACATATTTGTTAGCGATGTTTAGTATGTGATTGCAGGTGACTGCAAGCAGGATTTACTGAAGAGACACTTTGCCCATGCCATACTTTCAAAGGGATTTACTGAGGTGTCTGCAGGAGCTTAGTTTGGTGAGCATCACTCAAAATCTTGGTCACTGATGCTGGCTTTTTCTCTCATGTGTCCAGGAAAAAAGCTAAACTCATGCCAGCTGAGATCACTACCCTTCAGAAAGTGATGCCTGAAACCTTATTGTGCAATGCAGAAATATAGAATCCAGATCACTAGTTTCTGGAAAAGCATGGCTGGGATTTGAGAAAATCTTGCAGAGGTAAGTACAAGACAATGGAAAATTAACTTCAATTTCTAAATCTATAGTGTGCTATTAAATGGAAAATGAGACTGCAATGACAGGAGGGCTATTTCTGCACCATCTTTGGGAAGCTAAGGTGGTCTTCAGCCACTGACCCTTTTGTTAAACATGACAAAGGAAAAGTTTCCCATTTCAAACATCAGTTGTGGCAGTTACACATCCAACAAGTAACCTTGCTAACCTTGCTAACTCTCTACAATGTCTGGTCACCAATATACTGCCACAACATAGGCAATTTCTGCTCAGCTAAATTGTGGATTATCTGCTAGTTATCCAATTGACAATGAGTTGTGAAGGTCATGAAGAGTTTATATTTGCTTAAAAGAAAAATATTTTTTTAATGGAAAACTGGGTCAGAAGCAACAAGATTTTCCTATAATCTGTTTTCCTTCCAGAGGCAGTGCTCAGCTGACAGACCAACAGCACCGGTGATTGGTACTGCCTGCTCCTGTTGGCTCCAAACAGTCATCCCTTAGCCTGTCCATCTTTTTTTTTTTTTAAAAACAACAACAACAACAACAACAACAACAACAACAACAACAAAAAAAAAACAAACAACAAAAAATGCAACCTATATATCTAAGCTTGCAAGATTAGCAGCCTCTATGGAAGTGGTACAGAGTAGGCTCCAAAAGCAAGAAGAAAATTGAATGATGTCTCATGTATCTTAGCTGGACACTCTAATTTTTGAATTCTTGTATAAATAGAAGCAGCATCAGTATCCTGTGTACTTTTATGAGTGAAATCTGCTTGGTTTTGGAAAGAAATGTCCCTGCTTTCAAGTAAAAGAGAGCATCTGAAGAGGCAGCATGTGATACCTCATTTTCAGTCTGCTTACTAGGTGAGTGCAAGGCAGGTTTACTGATTTGACCTCAGTTGCTGCCCCAGGGGACAGCTCTTTTGAACTGCCACATGCAGAGGTACCCAGGTTGTCCCCTGGCTGCATCCAGACCTTGTCTGTCCCAGGGGAAGCACTGTGATCACCATGATGTGCAAGCTGCCAGAACTCATGTCCTCTTCTAGTTACAGACCAAAGTCATTCTAGTCCTGGGAGACAAAGGCTTTCAGGATTTTATGGGTATAGACTTTAAAGTGTGTAACAGAAGAACACAGCTATGTCTAATCATTGATGAACCTTACTGGCTTTTTAAATAACTTGTCATTGGTTTGTTATTGGCATTAGTTATTCTACAGGTATCCAGAGGCTGTGGTTTTCCTATTAAATTTTTCTGTTGTCACACCAGCAGTAATAACCATTAGTTTCATGTTGTGATGCACAATTATAAAATCTATATTGAAGCTGAATGGTCTTGCAATGAGCTAATACTGCTGCACCCTTTGGTGAAGCTTTGTACATTACCTACATCACTTAAATCAAATGTGATTCAGCTTGATCAGCCTTGATCATACTGTGAGATGATACAATTGATAGACTTGCACTCCAAATAGATAAATATTTAAAAACAAATTGTCACCAAATATGACTTTGGAGATTTAGGGTTTCTGGAGGCAAATGTAAGGCACTGGCAACTGGATGTCATTTTATGTGTTCCCTTTCTAATATGAGGCAGTTAAGTGCAGGTCAGTATGGAAATTTAGTATTTAATTTTTCAGGCTCCAGATTGAAAAAAGAATTTCTGAGTTTCTTGGCAATACTACTAGGGACTGATGGAAGACAGCACACATCACCCTTTAATTTCTTTAAGCCTGCAACAAACTCTTACACAAGACAGAGCTTAAAAATACAAGTGCTAAGAAGAAGCCCTCTGGAGATCATCTCTTTACTTACCAGTGTGTGAAAGAAAAGGTCAAGTTTATTTTTTTGGATCTAAAACTGACTGCTTTACTAGAGGGAAAGTCAACATTAAAATTGTTTAGCCATTTGCAATGCTAGTCAGAAGAATGTGTACAGCCTTCTGTGGTACTGTAGCTCAGCAAAGGTCATCAAAATGTTGATTTAAAGGAGCCCCATCTCTAGGGTCAGCTGCCTGTGGTTGGATCCAAATCAATGTCCTTCAACTCACAAGAATGTATATTTAATATGTAAACTTATTTTGTGTCTAACATCTGAGTGATGTTATAACTGAGTGAGGCATTCTCTTTATATGATTTAATTGCTTCTGGTCTGTCATTATGCTTTAGATACCATGTCATAGCCATAGCTTCTGTCTCATTTTACTTGACATCATGGAATTGGAGGATGCTTGGGTCTGACCTGGCAAACCCAGAAGCCAGTCTCTTTCCTCAGAGGTTCTGATAAACCCTTGTTCTGCTCTCTGCATGACCACAGTAGTGTTTTCAGGGATGATCCAAGGCCTTCTTGGGTCTGTTTTGCCAATGACACAGTGGGAAGCTGAGAACTCCTTGGATTCCCTTCCTACCACTAGCTGAAACTAGAAAAACTGCAGATCCCATCTCATTTGCCTCAATTGTGAACTGAGGTGCTCCATGGTGACTTGATGCAAACTCACTCTCACATGCCAGTTTACATATCCTGGGTGGAAACACTGGCTTTGCTGTATGCTGTGCTCTGGTACTCATCTGTGTGTGCAATTAAGACTGCTAATGCCACATCTTATATTTCCGAGCATGCTGAAACACTCTTCTGTGGTGGAGTTTTCTGGGGCTAAATTTCCCCGTGCCTTTAAGCATGCAAAAGGAAATGCAATGCTCATGGAGCCAAGGGCATCTTATTCTGTGCCCTTTCATTTAAATACTTGTCTGAAGTACCTTTGAATTTTAGCTTGTAATCTGTATTGTTTTAGTCAACATAGTTAAAACGTCCCTGTGGTGGAGTAAAAGGTTATTATATAATGGCAACATGTGACCAACAGGCAGTACTTTGGTATATCTCAATTAAAGTTTACAATGATTGCAGTGTCACAGAGGTAAATTTTCTCTTAAAAATGAAGCCAAGATCAGAGCTGCATGGGTAACATATGTTCATCTTTTATATCCATAATGTTTAATGCAAAATTTGTCAGTAAAAATTTAATTAAGGAAATTGAATTAACTTTGTAATAATACAAGAAATGAAAAAGACAGTGTCAGGGGTTATCCCTCCTGCCATCCTTTTGTTTTAGTTAGCATAAGTGTTTTCTAGCAAATGTCTTACTAGTGGTGAAGAAGCAGGTCTTGTGTTAGAAGAATAACCCCTAAGTTCTCTGTTCTGTCTCAGAAGGATGGAGGGGTGCCTGACACCATGTCAGGCTTCCAAAGAGCGGTAATAGCCCTAGCCCACCTAACACTGTTATCAGTACAGAGCTATCTGTCTTCGTAGTACTCCTGAATCTGGGATCAGAAATTGCTTTACCTTTGACTCTTACAGGTACTATTGAAGAAACAACCAAGAAAAAAAAAAAAGAAAAAAAAAGAGAGGAAATACAGATTTGATTTTTCTTTTTTCTCTCTCCTTGAATGACACAGCATCAAAGAGCAACTTGGTTCTGCAGCATTCTTGAGATTTCCGATCTTTTTTTTTTTTTTTTTTTTTTTTTTTTTTTTTTTTT